>NW_026652278.1:66350141-66717641 GCF_009828535.3 Hylobates moloch | reverse complement strand
AGTAGCTCTCCTTTGTTGAGTGCATATTACATGCAAACATTGTGTTTTTTAGTTAGTTCCCACAGCCATCTGATGAGGAGGATGCAATTATTGCTATACCCATTTCACAGATAAAGAGATTGAGACTAAGAGAGAAGAGGTCATTAACCCAAGGTTACTCAGCTAGTAAACAGTGAACCAGGATTTAAATCCCAATTGGGTACTGTTTGCAATTATGATGTAATAACCATGGCAGACAAACAATCTCCATGAGACTGGAAAATTGGGTCCAAAAAATAAAAATCCACTTGAAGGTACCAGAGAACCATCAGGTTAGACAGAAGCTATGGTATGAGGATCCAGAGAGAACGGAATCTCCCAGAGGTAAGCCCAGACTTCTGAGAGCCTCTTTTGCACTCAGAGCTTTGGCACAGAATGAGAATGGAGGAGCGGGCAGAATGTTGGCTTTCCTGTGAGCCTGGGGAGATCAAGATTGAGTTGGGGCTAACAAGGCAGCAAGGACTTGAGGATCCCAGATCCCAGAGAGGAGGGAGGCACAGAGACTTGAACTCAGACCCCTGGAGAGTTGCTGATGGACTACGGGTGAACTAGATGAAGATGAAGCATTACAATGACTAACCGAATCTTGAGTCAGCTCAGGCCCTGACTGGATTAAGATGATCAGTGCTCTGCTGCATGCTGGATGATATGATGAATCTTCCCTGAAAAGAAACAGCATCATTCAGATCCTCTATAATTTTTCATACGAAATGACTGACATTCATTAAAACATTACTAGCTATATCATAAACAGGAGAAAGAAAAAAACAGTCAATAAAAACAAGCCCATAGGTGACTCAGTTACTAGATTATCAAATATGGGCTTAAAAATTGTAGTGATTAATATGTTCAAGACAATAGTTGAAAAAAGATGAATGATGCCACCAAGGAACTAGAAACTTCAAAACAAATAAAAATAAATTCCCAAAAGGAATAATACAATAATTAGAATCAGGATCTTAATAGATGGGTTTAACAGTGAATTAGATACAGTTGAAGAGAAGATGAGTGAACTGAAAATAGACCCGCAGAAAATAACCGGAATGAGCTGGGTGCAGTGGCTCATGCCTGTAATTCCAGCATTTTTAAGGCCAAGGCAGGCTGATCACTTGAGCTCATGAGTTTGAGACCATCCTGGGCAACATGACGAAACCCTGTCTCTACAAAACATACAAAAATTAGCCAGGCATCATGGTGAGTACCTGTAGTCCCAGCTACTTCAGAGGCTGAACTGGGAGGATGGCTTGAGCCCTAGGTGGAAGTTGCAGTGAGCTGAGATTGTGCCACTCTGGGTGATAGAGACAGAATTTGTCTCAAAAAAAAAAAGAAGGACAGATGAGAAAGTGATAAAATACCTTAAGAGATATATGGGACATGGTGAAAATATCTAGTACATGTGTATAATTTAAGTCCTGAAGAAAGAGAGAGATTAAGTCAGAAGCAATAGTTGAAAATATATTGACCGAAAATCTTTTGAAATTGATTGAAATATCAAGCCAAAGATTGGATAAATCCTAAGGATACAAAGTAGGATAAATCAAAGTATAACTGTAGAAAACCAAAGGCAAGGCCAGGCACAGTGGCTCAGATCTGTAATCCCAGCACTTTGGGAGGCCAAGGCAGGCGGATCACATGAGGTCAGTAGTTTGAGAACAGCCTGGCCAACGTGATGAAACCCTGTCTCTACTAAAAATACAAAAATTAGCTGGGTGTGGTGGTGTGTGCCTGTAGTCCCAGGTACTTGGGAGGCTGAGGCAGGAGAATCACTTGAACCCGGGCAGCAGAGGTTGGCAGTGAGCCAAGATCGTGCCACTGTACTCCAGCCTGGGTGACAGAGCCAGACTCCGTCTCAATTAAAAAAAAAGAAAAGAAAAGAAGAAAAGACGAGAAAGAAAGAAAGAAAAAAGAAAACCAAAGGCAAAACAAAAAAAGAAAAAAAATTTAAAGGAGCCAGAGAGAAAAGACACATTAATTCAAAAGTGCTAATAAAACTTATAGGTGACTTTTTGAAACAAACAGTGGGAGCCAGAAAGCAATGAAATGAATGACCTCTTTAGTGTGACAAGAAAATTTTATACTCAGTAAAAATATCCTTCAAAATTGAAGGTATTAGCCGGGCATGGTGGCACAGGCTTATAGTCCTACCTATTTGGGAGACTGGGGTGGGAGGATCGCTTGAGCCCAGGAGTTCAAGGTTGCAGTGAGCTATGATCACACCACTGCACACTCTAGCCTGGGTGACAGAGTGAGACCCTGTCTCTAAAAATAAAAAGCAAAGGTACAATAAATACATTCGAAGATGAGCAAAAACTGCAAAAATTCAATGGCAGATCCACACCAAAAGGAGACATCTTCAGACAATGAGAAAATTACTCCAAAGGAAAATGTAAAATACAATGAAGAATAAAGAATATCAGGGTAAATATGTAAGCAAATGAATACTGGCTGAAAGAAAATAATGTCTTATGGATGTAAAATATATATACAATTAAAATTTATAACAACCACTAACACTAAAGGTAGAGAGGGAGTAAATGGAGTTAAAGTGTTCCAAAGTCCTAGCTTTGTCCAAGAGATAGTAGAAAAAAAATACTCTAATAAGTTAAGAATACAGGCTATAGCTGGGCACAGTGGCTTATGCCTGTAATCTCAGCAGTTCAGGAGGCCAAGGTGGGCAGATCACTTGAGGTCAGGAGTTCTAGACCAACCTGGCCAACATGGTAAAACCACGTCTCTACTAAAAATACAAAAATCAGCCGGGCATGGCGGTGCGCACCTGTAATCCCAGCTACTTGGGAGGCTGAGGCAGGAGAATTGCTTGAACCTGGGAGGTGGAGGTTGCAGTGAGCCAAGATCATGCCACTGCACTCCAGCCTGGGCGACAGAGTGAGACTCTATCTCAAAAAAAAAAAAAAAAGAAAAAAAAGAAAGAAAGAAACAAAGAATACAAGCTGTAATCTCTAGGGAATCCACTACAAGGAGGAGTAAAGAACTGTATGATTAACAAACTAATGAAGGGGAAAGCTGAATAACAAAAAATATCCAAGGAATCCAAGAGAAAGCAATAATGTAGTTAAAAGAAAAAAAGAAAAGAAAAGAAGTGGGCAAATAAAAAACTATTATTAAGATGGTAGAAATTACCTAAACATATCAGTAATTACATTAAGTGTAAATGGAACAAATACTCAAAAGACAAATGCTCAAAATACTGGATTTTAAAAAAACTACATTCTGCTTACAAAAGATACACCTTAAATATAAGGACACATAAGTACCAAAATCAAGGGACGAAAAATATTACAACACACAAAATTTTCTCAAAAGAAAGCTGGCATGGCTACTTCAACAGCACGCAAGTTACACTTAAGGGAAAAAGATACTAGATACTAATAGTACAAGCTACTAGATATTCCTAGTATTACTAAAGACAGATATTTCAAAAACAGGCATTTCAACATTATTAAAGGGTGAATTCACCAAGAAAGCAGCTGAAGATAAAGAAAGTAGAAAGTATAACAATTCTAAATTTTTACTCCCTATTTTTCTTTCTAGTTTTGTCAATTTTTGTTTATGTATTTTGAAGCTGTGTTATCAGGCAAGTAAAAATTTAGAATTGTACTTTCTACTTTCTTTATCTTCACCTGCTTTCTTCCCACAATCATAATGGGAGACTTCAACACAACTTTCTCAATAACCATAGAAAAGGTGAAAAACAAATCAGTAAGGACACCAATATCTGAATGATATGTACATATTTAACCTCATCGATAAAATTGAACACAGTATACAATAACAGAATAAACACTATTCTTGTGGGACAATGAAAAATATTTATAAAAATTCCCCATGCTGGGCCATAAAGTAACTCTCAAAACATGTCAAAGAACTGGAATCAGTAAAAGTATATTCTTTGATCATAACAGAATTAAGCTTAAAAACAACTGTAAAAAGTATGAAATCCCCAAATGTTTGGAAATAAAGCAATGAGGTTTAAAAACCCATAAATCAAAGAGGAAACTATAACAGAAATTAGAAAACACTTTGAACCTCACGAAAATAAAAATACAACATCAAAAAAATTGTGACATACTAATAGCTGTGCTTAAAAGAAAATTTACAGCCTTAAGTTCAGATTTTAGAAAAGAAGAAAATCTATAAAACAACGAGCTATGTATGTATCTCAAAAAGTATTTTAAGAAGTAAATTAAAACTGAAGAAAAGAAATACAAATTCTGATGAAAAATTAATGACATGGAACACAAAATTTAATACACAAAAATCAGTAAAACTAAAAAGTTGTTTTTTTGAAAAGATCAATACAATTGATTAATCCAGTGATCAACAAGATGACAAAGAAAATGAGACAGATGGCTGGGCACAGTGGCTCATGCCTGTAATAGCAGTTTAGGAGGTAGAGGCAGGAGGATCATTTGAGCCCAGGAGTTGAAGAATAGCCTAAGCAACACAGCAAGACCTCATCTCTACAAATAATTTAAAAATTAGCCAGGTGTGACAGTGCATTCCTGAGAAGGCTATGACAGGAGGATTGCTTGAGCCCAGGAGGTAGAGGTTGCAGTGAGCTGTGATCATGCCACTGCATTCCAGCCTGGGCACTAGAGTGAGACCCTATCTAAAAAATAGTAACAATAATAATAAGAAATAAAAATGAAAGAGAAGGTACATGTTACCAATTTCATCCATGAAAAGATATCACTGTAGATTCTATAGGGAGTATAAAAATGCATGAGGACAATTAAGCAGATTTTACAAATAACTTTATGTCAATTCATTTGGAATTACATATAAAAGGGATAAAATTCTAAAAAATGCAACGTACTAACACTGACACACAAAAACATAAGAATGTAAATGGTCCTATATTTATTACAGAAATTGAAACTGTACTTTATAACTTTCCCACTAAGAAATCACATGGCTTCTCCATCGAATTGTTCTAAACTTTTAAGGATAAAAATAACACAAATCTTAACCACACTCCTCCAGAAAACAAACAGAAAAAGAAAGAACAGTTCCCAATTTGTATTATGAGGTCAGCAGAACTTGATACTATAATCTGACAATGATTTTACAAGAAAGAAAAATCACATGAACACAGATGAAAAAAATCCTAAGCAGAACATTAGCAATTCACTTATGCCAAAATACAGTCAAACAAAAGCTGTTGTAGCTATTGCAATAACAGATAAGGGGTTATGAGAAGAATAACACATCATGACAAAGTTGGATTTATTCCAAGAGTGCAAGGTTGGTGAACTTTTGAAAATCAACCACTATAATTTACCACATTAACAGAAGAAAGAAGGAAAATTATATGATCATTTCAATAGACACAAACATACATTTGATAAAATTCTATGCACATTTATGAAAAAACTCTTAACAAAAAGGAACAAAAGTGGCCATAAATGGAAAAGCCCACAGCTAGTATCACACACAATGGCAAAAGACTGAATGCTTTTCTCCTAAGATCAGGAACAAAACAAGGATGCCTTCTATTGCCATTTCCATTTAACATAGTATTGGAAGTTGTAGCCAGAGCAATTAGACAAGAAAGAGAAAGAAAAGGTATGCAAATTGGAAAGGAAGAAGTAAAATTATTTCTCTTTGCAGATGACATGATCATACATGCAAAAAACTCTAACAATTACACACACACACACACACAAAACCCAGGAACCAATAAACTCAGCAAACAAAAAAACTGATTTTTTGCAGTACAAAAAATCAATGCATAAAAGTCAGTTGTATTTCTAAATACCAATAATGAACAATCAGAAAAGGAAATAAGGAAAACAGTTCCATTTACAATAGCATCAAAAAGAAGACAATATTTAGAAATAAATTTATCCCAGGAAGCAAACAACTTGTACACTGAAAACTAACAAATATTGCTAAGCTAGGCATGGTGGCACATGCCTGTAGTCCCAGCTGCCTGGGAAGCTGAAGCAAGAGGATCAACTTGAGCCCAGGAGTTTGTGTCCAGCTTGAGCAACATAGTGAGACCTCATCTCTAAAAAAAAACAATTTTAAGGAAAAGAAAGTAAAGAAGACATAAATAAGTGAAAAGACATCCCATGTTCATAAACTGGAAAACTTAGTATTGTTAAGATACCATATTTAATATCATTAAGATAGTACTATTGTTCAGATACACTACTGCCCAAAGCAATCTAGAAACTTAATGCAATTCTTATCAAAAGCTCAATGGTGTTTTTCACAGAAATAGAAAAACCCATTCTAAGATTTTATGTGGAATCTCAAAGTACCCCCAAATAGTCAAAACAATCTTGAAAAAACAAAAGAACAAAGTTGGAGTACTCACACTTTCTATTTCAAAACTTACTACAGAGCAACAGTGATCAAAAAGGTGGAACTTACATAAAGACAGACTTACAGAACAATGAAACAGAACTGAGAGCCTAGAAATAAACTGTCACATAAACAAGCAATTGATTTTTAACAAGGGTGCTAAGATCATTCAATGGGGAAAGGACAGTTTTTTCAACAAATGATGTTGAGAAAACTGTCTATCCACATGCAAAATAATCAAGTTGGACTCTAATCTTATACCATATACAAAAATTAACTCAAAACAGATAAAAGACCTAAACATAAGAACCACAACTATAAACTTTTTAGATGAAAACACAGGGGAAACCATGATATTGGATTTAGCAATGATTTATTGGATATGACACCAAAAGCACAGGCAACAACAACAGCAAAAAGATATTTGTACTTCATCAAAATTGAAAATTTTTCTGCATCAAAGGATACTATCTATGGAGCAAAAAAGCCACCCAGAAAATGGTGAAAATATCTGTAAATCATACATCTGATAAAGGATTAATATCCAAAATATATGAAGATCACCTACAATTCAACAGCAACAAGACAAACAACCCAATTCAAAAATATTTTGCCATAAAAGATATACAAATAAGCCCATGAAAAGATGCTCAACATCACTAGCCATTAGGGAAATGCAAATCAAAACCACAGTGAGACACCACTTCACACCCATTAGGATGACTATTATCAAAAAACAAAAAATTAGCTGGGTGCAGTGGTGCACTCCTGTAGGCCCAGCTACTTGGGAGGCTGAGGCGTGAAGATCACTTGAGCTCAGGAGTTCTAAACTGTAGTGCACAACTGTGTAGTGTAGTTTAGAACTGTGCACCACAGTTTAGTGTAGCCACTGCACTCCAGCCTGGTCAACACAGCAAGACAACCATCTCTGAAAAATAAAATAAAATAATAAGTGTTGGTAAGGAAGTGGAGAAATTGTCAGCCTTGTACATTGCTGGTGGGAATATAAAATGGTGCAGCTACAATGGAAAACAGTATGGCAGTTCCTCAAAAAATTAAACATAGAATTACCACATTATCCAGGAACTCCACACCTAGGTATACACTCAAAAGAACTGATAGCAGAGATTCAAACAGGTATTTGTACACCAACATTCATAGCATCATTATTCATAAGAACCAGAAGGTGGCAACAATCCAAATGTCCATTAACAGATGAATGGATATAAAATATGGTATATTCATACATGTAATATTATTCAGCTTTTAAAAGGCTTTAAATTCATACACCTACTAGAACATGGATGAATCTTGAAAACATTATGCTAAGTGAAATAAGCCAGACATAAAAGGATGAATATTGTATAATTTCACTCATATCAGATACCCAGAATAGGCAAATTCATAGAGAAATAAATTAGGATCAAGGTTACATAGGCAGACGGGAGAAGGAATGGGGAGTTACTGTTTAATGGGTACAGTATTTCTATTTCAGATGATGCAAAAGTTTTAGAAATGCATAGTGGTGATAGTTGCACAACATTGTGAATATACTAATGCCAGTGAACTGCACACTGAAAAAGGGTTTAAAAGGTAAATTTTATGTTATGTACATTTTACTGTAATTTTGAAAAAAATTAGAGGAAAACTTTCCTAATTTGAAAAATGACAGCTATTAAAAGAAACCTACAGCAAACATCACACTTAATAATAAAATATTGAAAGCTTTCTCCTTGATACCAGAATTGAAGTATGCTTATTATTACCACTTCCATTCAATATTATGCTAGAACTCCTTGCCATTGCAATAAAGCAAGAAAAATAATATAAGTATTGTAAAAGAAGATATAAAACTGTTATTATTTATAGAAAACATAATCATATATGTTTTAAAAAATCAAAAAATGCAATAACCTATAAGAATAAATAAGTAAATTTAACAACGGTTGTGTAATCAATGAAAAAATCATTTACACTTCTATATGACAAGTTAATAATACAAAATGAAAAAATTTCGAATTACTTACAATAGTATCGAAAAACATAAAACATATAGAAGGAAATCCAGTTTTAAAAATGTAAGAATGCTACACTAAAAAGATTATTGAATATAATGTATTAAAACTTAGAAAATAAAACTTAGAAAAATGGAGTATATCTTGTTCATGGATTGAAAAACTCAATATTGTAAAGATGTCAATTTTCCTCAAACTGACTTACATATTTTTGATGCAGTCTCAATCAAAATCTCAGCAGGGTTTTTATGGAATTTCAGAAGCCAATTCTAAAATGTATATGTAAATGCAGAAAGCCAAAATTAAACAAGAGTCTTGAAGAAGAACAAAACTGAAGAATTCACACTGGCAATATCAAGACTACATCTGTAAAGCTATAGTAATTAAGCTCTAAAGCTTGTGTTGGTAAAAGGATAGTCAAATACCTGTAGAATTGCATATACCCATATGTACACCAAAAGACACACATACAAATGTTCTTAACAGCCTCTTTTGCAATAGCGAAGAATAAAAGCAACCCAACAGTCCAACAACAGTAGAATGGATGAATTGTGGTATATTCACAACATGGCATACTATGCAGCAATGAAAAGAAACACATTAACTATACACAACAGGATGACTCCCACAAACAAGTTAAGCAGAAGGAAACATCACAAAGAGAACCCACTGCATTATTCAACTTATATAAAGTTCAAAATAGGCAAAATGAATCTACTGTATTAGAAGTCAGGATAGGAGTTAACTTCAGAGGATGACGGGTAATGGCTCTGGTAATCGCTTTTTTCTTAGTCTGAGTGGCAGTTACATGAGCATGGCCCTTTTGTGACAACTCAGGATAAACACATTTGCACACTTTTCTGCATGTATTATACTTCAATTAAAAAGTTGCCTTAAAAAGTCCCCTAGCACCAACATCAGTGCTACTAACAGCTGTCCTGCTTTGCCTCTCTTCCTGCCCTCTTGCCATGGGAAGCACAGTGCTGGTGGGCATAGAGCGAAGCTGCAGCCTCAGGGCAAGGGACCTCCCAGTCCTGGAAATCTTCCAGGACTGCACCCCCTCAACCTACAGCCTTTCTCATAGGTATGACAGTTACTCTTGGCACCCCCGGGCAGCCTGCAAGACTGTGAGCTCCCAGAATGCAGAAGCTGAGAATAACAGTAGCATAATAATAAACAACAGCAACATTTGTTGAACATTTACTATGAGCCAAGCACTTTTTCTAAGCATTTTACGTGCGATAACTTATTTAATCCTCCCAATAACCCTTTGAATCGGGTACTATTATTCTCATTTTGCAGAAGAGAAAACAAGACACAGATGAGTAATGATTAATTAAATTGCCAGAAGCCCTCACAGTTCATAAGTGAAAGAGCTAGGATTTGAACCTGGGTGGTCTGGCTCCAGAGCCAGAAACACTTCCTCTCATTTAGGGGATGGGCCCAGAGGTAAGCCCTGGGCCACACCCACCCAAACCAGGCCCCACCCACCCAGATCAGGCACAAAGGAAGAGATGCTTCCCATTTCTTACAGGCATGCCAGTGTGTCTGCGGACAGCGATGAGGTGTGTACCCTCTTAAACGCCTGGTTCTAAGACTTCAGGGCAGCAGGCAGGCCCCAGCCCATGGGACTGGGCTCTTAAGCCTGGGGAAGCAGGCTGAGGCTGCAGCATGGGTCTGTGGAGAGAAGTCCCTTTCTAGTCCTAGGGAAGAGGGTCTTGGAGCGCCTCAGGGGTCAGGCCCCTGCTGACAGCACTCAGGACAGAGGAGGAAGTAGACACCAAGGGCACCTTTTCCTGTCCCAAGCACTGCCCAGGCACCCTCTACTTTCCACTCCCAAATCATTTCATCCATCCCACCCCCAGGCCAGCAGTCAGGAAACAGCCACGTGGAAGGTAAAGCCAGTCTACTCTGGGAATGAATTCTAGTGCCTCCCCATCCTCCATCCCTTACCCAACATACCACATAACCAGTTCCTCCTTGGGTCTGCCTTTAACCCTTCCCGGTACAGTTTCCTCTCAGTTCCCTTTGCTCTTAAACAATGAGTTTAAGCTCATTACCCTTGGAAGAGGCCCTCACCTCTGCTCAGAGACTTTGTCTACCTGAGAGGTACTGGGGTTCAGCAGCCCCTTTGTGTCAGGTCTGGATGAGTTTAGCCAGAGCTTCATGACGGACCCCACACATTAGAAGGGAAACCAGGGAATCCCTTACCCTTTACATCAAACAGGGCCCCTTTGTCAGAGGCCAAAGCCTCAGGAGACAAAAAGTCCTGCCCAGGAGCCTTCTTAGTCCACAGCAGCCAGATACTTAAAAGTGACATCACACGTCTATTCCAGAGACTAGGGGCAGGCCTGATATCCAGTTCAGCAAACAAACCTTGTGATCAGGCCAAGGGGCAGGGTGCAAGAGAAAGCCCACCCTTACATCAGCCAATGCATGCACATGCGCACACACACACACGTGCACACATGGCCAAGGCCATCTGCATCAACACTAGAAAGGAGAGGCAGCAAGTTAGTACCACAGACTTCTGAGCCAGGGAGTTGAAAGGAAAGTAAGAAGGAAAAACAGATAAACTATGTCTACACCTGGCCTTTCCCATTCCCCTCTGCCCTTGCCCCTGACACCCAGGCCCTCCACAGCGGCTCCCAAGGAAGCTGTGAAACACACAGGTGCAACGAGGTCACCTAGTTAACAGCCTCTCTCCCACTGTATTATTCATGGGCTCCCTTCTTCCAGCCTGAGCTCCAGTTTCCAACAGCCCTCAGGCAGGCAGCAGACACAGCTTGACAGGTCAGCTGCCTGGCAGGTCCTAGCCCATGGCCACCCCAACTCTCTACACCCCATGCCCGTCCCAGCCCCTCCTAGGATGTAGCCATCCCATGGTAACTCAGACCCAGCAGTCACCAGCACTTCAGGTGAGGAGGAGAATTTGGGGGCAGTGAGGAAGATCAGAGAAGGAAAACCTTGGCCTTGGCTGAGTCAGGCAAGAGATGCTGATATTTCCTAAGGAGATGCAATTCTCTCTCTTTCTGTCTCTCTCTCTCTTATTCTAACACACACATATCCTGAATTGATTGCCCTGAATACAGCACTCTGAATAAGTGTGAAAGCTCATGGGAGACAAGGGCCATGCTTTTGTCTATTTCTGTATCTCAGTGTGCCTTGCATAGTATCCTGCAAACAGTAGGTGCTTAATAAATATCAATTGACTTGTACAAATCCAAAAAAGATGGATGTCAAATTGTTAAGAGTGAGCATAAAGAGTTACATCAAGCCATTGCAAAGACATTGCTCCTGGGGTTTCGAGATCGTCATGTTATTTAAATGTCCAACTGCATATATCTTATAAATCTCACATAATTCAAGTCATTAATACTTAGTAAAAATTAATTACAATGACACATACTATTTGCATAGCACGATTTTTAGGTTATCACAACTCATTTTGCTGAGCACTTTTATGTCTCTCATGAGAGCCCCCTACTCACTGAATCAAGTGATTGGTCAGAAGGGGTTTTTTCCCCTATTTTACAGATAAGAAAACTGTGGCTCAGAGAATTAAAGCACTTGGGTCAATGTAAGGACTATCACTAGTCTTCACACACTTGCCGGGGGCATTTTTCTTCATTATTCACACCTATTTCACTGCCTCATGATTACCACACATACAGCAACATGATAAAACTACAAGACTGGGCTTCTCTGATAAGGTTACTTGGGTCAAGACCCAGAAAGCCTAGGCTAAGGTCAGCTTAGGACTAAGATGCATGGCCAGAAATACCCAGGAGCTCCTGAGCCAGCCTGGCCAATGGTGGGGAAAGGTGTGGGTTTGGGGTTAAATTATAGACACCACTCCATGCAAACCCCCAGGTTTACAGATGGGAAGGGCTGGGGTCCAGGCAAGTGCAGAGACCCTGACATACATGGCCTTCCCAGATGGCGGCAACCTGCTCAGGGTAGAAAACCATCCACCTCGTTCACTCCCATGGATGTTTAAATCCCAGCCACCCTCACTCTCTCACATCCCCTGCCCAAATGCTGGAGGCGCCTGAATATTCAGCCTCAGCCCAGGATCAATTACAGGGGAAGTCAGGACTCTAATAAACACACCTGGCAGGGCTGGATAGAAAGGAGGTGACCCAGAACCCAGCCCCAGCTCTGTCATTGCCTCTCTGTGGATCCCAGGTGGGACTTTTGTCCTTTCTTGAGTTCAGTTTCCATCTGTATAGCGAAAGGTTTGGCTCTGGCCTTCTGTAAGTGCAGTACAAAGTAATGATCAAGGAATCAGACTGCCTTCATGCAAAAATCTGCCTCACCGCCTGCAAGCTATGTGACTTTCGGCATATTGCTTAACCTCTCTGTGCCTCATATTTCTCACCTGTAACATATGAGTAACAGCTGACTCTAATTCGTAGGGTCGTTGTAAGGACTAAGTGAGGTACTTTAGATGAAGTGCTAAGCTCAGGGCCTGGCACACAGTAAGTACTTAATAAATGTTTCTCATTACTACTGTCAGCTCTGACACTCTCTAAGTCTGTGGTCATAAACTGGCCATCTATGGGCCACATGCAGCTTGCCGAAGGGTTTTCCCTACCATAGACACTTCACAAGGGTAGGGGCCACTGATGGGCCCCAAGGGCCTAGAACAGCACCTGGCACACAGTAAGGGCTCAATGACTATTTCCTAAATGAATGAATGGCCTTGCTGTGTTTTCAAATATTAAATTCGTTGCTAACATCTCAAATAGAAAGATTTTATTTTTAATCTGAATGTTTAGATTCTTTTGAAAAATCAGTGTCCGGCAAGCCTAAAAGCTGTTCTGTACTGCTGCTTAGCAACATAGACCAAACAGTAGCAGTGGCCCCCATTAGCCGAGGTAAGTATGTGCAGTTTGCCACAGTGTCTTCCCAGCTGTCTGGACCCTGGAGCCACCTGAATGCCTCCTGGGGGAACCCTGACACCCTTGGCCCAGGGTATATCACAAAAGAAGTGCAGACAGCACGGAAAGTTTGCATTTACCTGGCCCCAGGGCTCCTGCCCCCAGAGATTGCCCCAGGTCTGCTAAGTGCCCATGATACTCTGGCATCCAAGCCCCCTCTGCTGTGGATAGGCCAGACCCTCTTCCCCAGAGAAAAGCCTCAAACACTCCACGTTGCTGCAACTTCCTTAGCTTTCTAGGCTGGCTCACTCCCTGCTTGGAAAACTCCCAAAAGCCAAAAGCAACAGAAAAATGAATTTAGTACTTACCCTTCTCACAGAAAGAGCACAGAGATAAGGAGACACATCTTGGGAGGCTCAGGTGGGAAGATCACTTGAGCCCAGGAGGTCAAGGCTGCAATGAGCTATGATCTCACCACTGCACTCTAGCCTGGGCGACAGAGAAAGACCTTGCCTCAAAAAAAAAAAAAAATTACCTGCTTCTTTTAACTTTTTCAAAGTGGATACTAGAAAATTTAAAACCGCATGTGTGGCTTGCATTATTTTTCTACTGGGCAGTGCAGCTGTGGACTCTCAGCTTGAAGTCCCAGCAACTAGATAGAGGTTGGGACACAGGTGATGCTCAGTATTGGCTGAGGAATGGCCTCCCCAACAGTAGATGTGAGATCCTAAAGCACAGACAGGATGGGTTTGGAAGGATCCCCCACCCCACCACCCAGTTATGTTCTGGTTTTCTAGTGAAAGTCCATCCGTGGCTGGGCACGATGGCTCATGCTTGTAATCCCAGCACTTTGGGAGGCCAAGGCAGGTGGATCACCTGAGGTCAGGAGTTCAAGACCAGCCTGGACAACATGGTGAAACCCCATCTCTACTAAAAATACAAAAATTAGCCTGGCGTGATGGCATGCACCTGTAGTTCCAGCTACTTGGGAGGCTGAGGCAGGAGAATTGTTTGAATCCGGGAGGTGGCAGTTGCAGTGAGCCAAGATTGCGCCACTGTACTCATTCCAGTCTGGGCGACAGGGAGAGACACTGTCTCAAAAAAAAAAAAAAGAGAGTCCACCCATGCCTCACCCTCTAAGACAAAGCCTTAGGCCCCCATAGAGTGTCTGAGAAAGGCGTAGCCTAGAGTTCCATTGCCACTGTTTCCCTGGGGATGACATCAGTGATCCTGGCTCCAGGAAAGAAGGGCAAGATCAGCCTCCTCCAGGGCCAGGGGCAGTTCTCAGCAGGAGAAGGAACATAGGGGGCTGGAGGAGAATAAAGTCCCTTATAAGCCAGGGCAGGATGGCTAAGCTCCTATCTCTGTAGGCAAAGAACAGAAGAAAAGTGGGCAGAGCTAAAGGGCACCCCTCAGAGGGACTCAGCCCACACTAACCCGAAGCCAGGGAAAGCCAGCATTCCTCGGGGACAGAATTAGTGATACAAATGGAAACCCAGACAGAGTCACGGCTGCCCCTTTTGTTTTCCCTTTCTGCCCTCCCACTCTCTCTTTCTTGCTCTCCCCTCTGCTTCCCTCCCTCCCTTGCTTTCACTGGCTCCCAAATTACAGCCTTCTTTCAGAAACAGACACAATCAAGGTGGTGTGCATGGCCCTTGTCACAAATGGCATCTCAGGTCCTCTCCAAATGGAGCATGGCCTTTAAAGAGGAAGGTGATATCGCTAACCGCCTGCCTCGAGGAAGATGCATCTCCAGGAAGACACAGGCCAGAAAAAAATTCCCACCCTCTTCAGCTGATTGGCCTGTGGCAGGCTCTGGGTGGCTGATTGCAGGGCCAGGCCTGGGGCTGCTGGGGTCTGAAAGACAAGGCATGCCCGCCCTCCTCAACACTCCTTGTGCTGGAGCGGGAGGAGCAGGGCTCTGCCCTTGACTGGCCAGCATTCAGGCTCAGCTTCATCTGGGGTCCCTGAACAGGCTTACTCTCTGACTCCAAGTCTCAGTTTCCCCACTTGTAAAATGGTAAGACTAGCTGGTCTCTGAGAACACTTCCAGATCCTGAGTACAGGTCACAAACTCAAATGGCTAAAGGAGCAAGGGGGTATCGGAAATGAATAAAGTGGGGTCCAAAGTGAGGCAATAGGGAATGGTTGGAACTGTGGAGAACTGCAAGCTGCAGGCTCACATAAATTTAAAAGGCAGCGGCAGGCAAAACTCACAGGGGCGACGAAGTCAGAGTCAAGTCAGAAGAGTAGTTACTTCTGGAGTGGGATAACATGGGGCGGGAGGGGGCATAAGATGAGCCTGCCAAGGCACTGGAGATGTTCTGTATCTCCATGGCAGTGAGGCAGTTACACAGGTGTATATATATGCGAAAATTCACCACTTCCACTTAAGATCTGTTGACATTATTTTATGTATGTACTCTTCCATGAATTTTTTTTTTTTTTTTTTTTTTTTGAGACAGGGTCTTGCTCTGTCGCCCAGACTGGAGTGCAGTGGCACGATCTCGGCTCACGGCAACCTCTGCCTCCTGGGTTGAAGAGATTCTCCTGCCTCAGCTTTCCGAAAAACTGGGACTGCAGGCATGTGCCACTAGGCCCAGCTAAATTTTTTACATTTTTAGTAGAGACGGGGTTTCACCATGTTGGTCAGGTTGGTCTCTAATTCCTGACCTCAAATGATCCACCCACCTCGGCCTCCCAAAGTACTGGGATTATAGGCATGAGCCACTGTGCCTGGCCCATTAAATAATTTTTAAAAGAAAACAGCACTTTGGGAGGCCGAGGCGGGCATATCACGAGGTCAAGAGGTCGAGACCATCCTGGTAAACATGGTGAAACCCCGTTTCTACTAAAAATACAAAAATTAGCTGGGCGTGGTGGTGTGCACCTGTAGTCCCAGCTACTCGGGAGGCTGAGGCAGGAGAATTGCTTGAATCTGGGAGGGGGAGGTTGCAGTGAGCTGAGATTACGCCACTGCACTCCAGGTTGGCGAAAGAGAGACACTCCATCAAAAAAAAGAAAAAAGAAAGAAAGGAAACAGAAAGCAAGCAAGCAAGCAAGCAAGCAAATTAAAGGGGTACCTGCAACTCAGCTCCAACCAACAGCTGTTCAACTGTTGATTGGGAACGTGGACACAGTGTTGCCAGTTCTAATCAGAGATGCCAGAAGTCTAAATGTTTACACGGACTGCTGGATTTTTTTTTTTTTTTTTTTTTCGAGACAGTCTCGTTCTGTAGCCTAGGCTGGAGTGCAGTGGCACAATCTCAGCTCACTGCAAGCTCCGCCTCCCGGGTTCACCCCATTCTGCTACCTCAGCCTCCCAAGTAGCTGGGACTACAGGCGCCCGCCACCACGCCCGGCTAATTTTTTTTTGTATTTTTAGTAGAGACGTGATTTCACTGTGTTAGCCAGGATGGTTTCGATCTCCTGACCTCGTGATCCACCCGCCTCAGCCTCCCAAAGTGCTGGGATTACAGGAGTGAGCCACCGCGCCCGGCCAGCTGGATTTTTAAATCTTATCAGTAAGTAATTACAAAAGAAAAACCACAACACCCCCCGCCCAATGTGTGTGTGCGTGTGTGTGCCTAACATACAAGTAAGTCAAAGGGATAGAATAAAATCTACTACATTTTGCATGTACACTGTGCACCAGGTACTACACAAAAGGCATTGTGTAAAGTTGTCTTCTTATTAATGCTCATAGCAAGCCTACGGGGCAATTGAAAAATTATTCCCATTTTACAGATGAGAAAACTAAGCCAGACCCAAAGCTTCAGAGCTCTAGTGGAAGAACTGGTGCTCAATATCAAGTCTGTTGGCCTGCAAACTGCCTTATGAAAATCATGAAGTGAATGCATTATGATCATAATAATAACCAACACTTGCCTGGAGTTTTAGAATATGTAAAAAATATGAATGCTAAAACTGAACCTGCTGTGTCACTCTCAGCAACACAGCCTGCAGCCCCTGAGGCTGAGGAGGGCTGTCTGATATTCCCATTCCCCTCACCAATACATTGAGCTATGCCAACATTTATTATCGAGGTGACACAGGGCCCCAAGACCGCAAACCCTGAGGCCCCAAATATATGGAGCTGTGGGCAGCAGCAGCGGCCCACCCCACTCTCCATGACAGATCCTAATCAACTTTCACACTGAAAGACTAGAAAACTGTCTCCATGTGGCTACGTTTTAAATATGCCAGTTTTCTGGCTGACACCTTTCTCGTCAATAAGGTTGGTAAGAATATGCATTTTCTGCCCTATGGGATTCAATAAAGCCATTTTCATACATTTTCATATTGAAACCAAATAAATATAATGTTCTAATGTTTTCTGAATTGGCTCTTTTGCAAAAATAATCATTCACCACTGTTGCGGACATTGAGATCAAGCATTAGAAATGTCCAGCACGCCAGCAGCACCCCTGTGCCCCAGTCATTATGCCCCCGGGAGTAACCATTATTCTGACTTCTATCACGTAGATGGGTTTTGCCCCTTCTCTATGGGGCCTATGCTTTTCAGTTCTCCCCAGTCCCCACCACTTCCTATTGTGTTACATTTGGCCCTGCTTTACTCTTTCATCTGCATCCTCGCCTCTCTAGGCATGCAAATGTCCGAGAGCAGATGCCTAGAGACCAGAGTACAGCAAGACGGACGTTCACCACCCATCTGGAAGGTAACCACCATGAAGAGTTAAAGCTGGATATAGGCACAGCAAACAGTTGGTGTGTTAATGATCACTTAAGAATAGGGCTGGAGAAGGTAAGAGAACCATCACCCAGCGATAAGCCATTGGGTCAATGAACAGTTACTGAGCACCAACTACTCCACTAGTGTGGAGGAAAAAGATGCAGCCTGTGCCCTGAAGGAGCTCAGTGGCTACTGAGAGGCCAGAGCCATGCAGAATGGTAAGAAGCACCAAGGAAGGACGGTGAGCGAGGGAGGCACAGGCTGGAGGGGCAGCCCACCCGCACCAGCCATCCGATCCGAGGACTCGGGAGGGCTTCCTGGAGTTGACGACTCCTGAGCAGCATCAGTGTCATCCACATTACGCACAGGAGGCTGGAATACGGAAGAACCCAGTCTGATCTGCACTTCTCTACTGAAGGCAAAAGTACTCCCACCCTGAAATAACATATCCGGTAGGGTTCGACTTCTAAACGACCTTGCTCATCTATTCATGGACAAACAGGATTGCCCCAGTGCCAAGAGGAACCCAAAGCAAGGCTCAAAATAAAATAAAATACAATGTTTAAAAAACAACTAAAACTGAATTTGAAAACAATGAGTTCAATGGGAAATTAGGTCAATTTTTACAATCATCTTTACACATTAAGACCTGGGAGTTCAAGAAAACAGTGAGACTTATTAAACTAGTTATTTTTAAATTTCTATTATTTTTATTTATCGATTGATTTTGAGATGGAGTCTCACTCTGTCGCCCAGGCTGGAATGCAGTGGCATGATCTCGGCTCACTGCAACCTCCATGGTCTGGGTTCAAGCGATTCTCCTGCCTCAGCCTCTCACGTAGCTGGGATTACAGGTGCCCACCACCACGTCTGGGTAATTTTTGTATTTTTAGTAGAGCCGGAGTTTCACCATGTTGGCCAAGCTGGTCTCAAACTCCTGGCCTCAAGTGATCCACCTGCCTTGTCCTCCGAAAGTGCTGGGATTATAGGTGTGAATCACTGCACCCAGCCTAACCTAACTATTTTTGAACTCACTGATTTTCAAATCAATGTCTGAATGTCTTCACATTAGCTCGTTCTTTGTAAGGCTCATGACCGTGTCTCCCATAGTTCCTCCTCATCACCTTGTCCCCTGGCAGAGCTGCCCTCTCCCAGGGAAAGAGGCTAACTTAGGGGAAGGACAGCCTCTTTGGGCAGGGTGGAATGCCTGAGCCATGCGATGACCTTTCATCTGTGACACCATCGCCTACAGCAGGCCTCTGATCCAAATCTCTCCAGCAGTGTTTCAAATCTCCTACTCTCAGGCCAGCCTTGATGGCTTCAGGGTCATCATCCAGAGGACCAGGGGTATAACCTGCCACCATGCCTCTGCATCATCCCTGTATCTTGAGGCTAGAGGCCTCGAACCACCCTAGGGCAGTAGAAGTGGGATGTCCAGTCCAGGTTGGGGTCAGGGGAGAGCTTGGTCAGTATCTTCCCCTCTGGAGGCTGTTCCAAATTGGCACTCATGCTCCTCCCCTCTGCATAAGTCCTAGGGCCGCTGAGAGGTGTTATTAATTGGCTGATCCACCCATCTGGGAGGGGCAGATGAGGTGGAGAGTAATTGCTCAATTCCTTCTGCTTGAGGGACAGCATCTAGTCTCAGTCTCAGGCTTCCTAGAGGCAGAGTGTGTACACCCAGCTTCCGGAAACCCTGCCCCCTCCACTCACTTCCTTCTGGCCCATGTGCAGGGGTTTTTGACAGTTTCTTTTAGAGACAGGGTCTCGTTATATTGCCCAGCCTGGAGTACAGTGGCTATTCACAGGCACGGTCCTAGCACACTACAGCCTTGAACTCCTGGGCTCAAGCAATCCTGTTGCCTCAGCCTCCCCAATAGCTGGGACTATAGGGGTTCACCACTGCACCCAGTTCCATGTACAGTTTTGACTGCACATGTTATTCTAATCTATTTAAAAGACCCTAAAACACAGACACTCTTGTGACATTAGCATGGTACAACCCGAAGGGGCCAGTGGTGGACTATTAATCCAAGCCTAGTAAAACTGGCCAGAGAAAGAAGTTTCAATCTCATTCTCATCTCTGTGTTCTTATCCACTGCCCTATACAACACTCTGCACCAAGGAACTATGCAATGCCTCTTAGAGAAGGCACTGTGGACCACAGCTCAAACTTTACTGAACACATGAGTCACCCAAGGATCTTATCAAATGCAGATTCTGATTCAGAAGGTCTGGGGTGGGGCCCAAGAGTCTGCATTTCTAACAAGTCCCCAGGTGATGCCAACGCTGAGTGTCCACAGACCACACTCTGAGGAGCAAGGTTCTGCTAGACCTTCACCTCCCAGAAGAATGTGCATTTTAAATGAGCACTTCAGGAAGGTGCCCTTTAAAATGCTTGGCTCAAATAAATGAACCTCAAATGGTGAAACTGCAGGTAAGGTAGTTTGTTGGGTGGGGGAGCTATTCCAGAGGTAACAAGGACCATCTGCCATCACACCCCTCAAATCAAGCCCTTTGGTAAGCAGACGTGAGGAGCCCAGCTGTTTGGAGGTGAGGAAGGCCAAGTCCGAGAAGTATATGGGGACCCAGCACAGACAAGGCCAGGATGATAGCTCTTGGCCTCCATCCCTCACTGCTGTCCTCCAGCACTCGAGGTAGAGCTTCCTGGTTCACACCAGTCGCTTCTGTGTGCCACCTTCCCCAGCTCACGGGGTACACCCACCCTCTACCACGAGACATTCTGCCTTCCTGCCCTCCCCAGCCCTGGCAGCCAGAACCAAGCCTTGCTATTCCCCCAGGCAAGGGACCCTTCCCAGCTCCTCCTTGGCAGAGTGACATCTAGTGCCCCCACCCCTGTAGGTGCTGACCGCAGTGCGCCTACCCCTGCACCACGAACCAAGCACTAACTCCAAGCCAGCTCTCCCCATCGTGGGCTGACTCACCATCACCATGCAACTGGCCCCAACTCGGTTCTTCAAGCCCGCTCCACCCCACACCCCACAACCTAATTCTTCCCTGTGTGAGGGTCTGACTCCAACCAACACACACGCACACACACACACACGCACACACACACACCTGTGTCTCTAGCTTTTTTCAAAATCCAAATTAGGGTTGGGGCACTTGCCAAGGGGCTGGAAGGTGAGGTCAATGCCAGCTCTGGTCTGAGAGGGCAAAGGACGTAGAAAAAGAAGGCTCTGCTTTCTGAATTACTAGGGAGGATGGGGGCGTATTACTACCGAAGAAAGGCTAATTTCCTCCCAGTGTACTGCTGACAGCACTAGGGCTGGGGCTGGGTCGCAGTGGGGCGGCGGCTGGCATCGGATCTCCGCTCACAGCACCGAGGCAGCCTCTCTAGGTGCCCTCTCCGGGAAAGCCAGGCAGAGTGGCCGCCGGCTGGCGCCGCCACTGCCTTGGAACACGCGGGCTCTACCCGAGTCCTGGGCTGACCTACGGTGGAGATGAGGGGCAGTGCTCCCGGGTGCGAGCTCCTGGGGGCAGCCAGCACCGCTCGTAGCGGACCAGTTCCAGCGCCAGGAAGGCGAAGCGCGAGCCGCATAAGGCTCCCGGCTCCTCGAGGGGCGCGTCTTCCCATAGCTGGACCGAATTTGGGAGGATGTGTAAGTCCCCTGGGGTCTCCCGCAGGCACAGGGACGTGATGAGGGGAGGGGAGAACTACGTGCCTTTAGTTCCCTTCAGCGCCTCTGCCCAGCCCGCAGTAGGTGTGCACCCCACCCCATCCCCACTGTCCAAATGGGGACCCAGGGCTCAGAAGGGGAGGGGATTGGATCCCAACCCGCTCTACTCCCGAAAATCTCTCCACCCCAGACCTGGACCCTCTTCGTAGCGCCGAGAGCAAAACCCCCGAATGTTCGCGGTCCCAGGACCGGGGATGGGGGATGGGGTGCCTGTCCTCCCAAGGCCAACGCGAATGGAATTCGAGTTCCCGGGAATCAAAGTTGCCGCGCGTCAGGGAGCTCGAAGCTGGGCGCAGGGCTAGGGCCAGGGGCCTGGGACCGAAGGATGCCGCGAGCGCCCGCCGCGGGCGATGGCCACGCTGGGAACAAGTGGTTCTGCAGCCGCGGTCACCACGAACTTTCCCGCCGCGCGGCGGGCGAACGGCGAGGGGAAGGAGAGGGAAGCGAGGAGGGAAGAGGCGGTGCGTGGCTCCGGATACCGTGTGCGTGTGTGCAGCGGCGCCGCGCCTCGCCTCGGGCTCTGCTCTCCGCCGGATCGGCCCCCGCGGGCAGGCTTCTCTGGCCCTGGCCACCGCCGCGTCTCCCCGCCGGCGCGAAGGCTCATCCGCGGCGTGCCAGCCGCTCCTGGGTCTCCGCGGGCCGCTCGCCGCTCGCAACTTCAGGCGCCCCGGGGGCTCGGACTGGGCGCGCCCCAAACGTCCAGAGGCTCTGCCACCCCGCGCTCCATGCCCGGGCAGGGCTGCCCAGCCCCGCCCGGCTCAGCGTCCGGCCGCCGTCGGACGCGTCCTCTGGCCAAGCATCGCGCCTGCAGCCCGCGTCCCTCTCTCCCGAGCCGCCGCCGCCGCTCAAGTCCGCGATCAACTTTCCCTTGCTTCCCCGCCCCGCTCGGCACCCGCCGTCCAGACCCCGCCTCCCGCCGCTCCCTCCCTCACCTCCCGCCTCGCCCGGCCCCCGCCTGCCCGCCCGCCCGCGCTCGGCGCTCCCCCACCCCTCGGGCCGCCAGGACCCCCGAGCTCCCGCCCGGCCCCGCCTGGACCCCCGGCAGTGGCGCCGAGCCCCGCCGGGCGCTCAGGGCATGAATATTTCAGTGCTGGCGAAGCTGCCCTCTGCCGATGTCATGGCACCGGCTGCTGTGGCAACTCCACGAATCCCCCAAAGGGACAAGGAGGAAGCCCGCGGAAGAGGCCCCAGGTGCGAGACAGAGTAGTGCCCCGCCAGGCCGCCAGCCGTCCCGCAGAGGGGCGCGCAGGGGGATGGGGGCCCCCAGCCTCGAGTCCGCCCCGCGCCTCCGGCAGAGCGAGGTAACGCTCCCAGGAAGCCCGGGCGGGCGAGCGGGCGCTCGGCCTAGGTGAGCCCGCGCCATCTGTTGGCTTTAAGCGCCCCCTCTCTGCTCCCAGAGTCGCTGAGCAGTCCCTCTAGTCCTTGGGGCCACTTGACCGACGCTTCTCTCCAACCAGCTGCCTTTGCCCACCCGACTCGAGCGCTCCCACCTGCGCCTCCTCCCTCACTCAAGATCAAGATGCCTCCAAGTGCTTAGAAATGAAGGACCCCGGGCTGGAGGAGACCCGTGAGGTCACCTAGGCGCCCTCACCCCTGCGGGAGCCCCGTCTGCAGTGCCCGAGTCATGGTCTCCCGGCTCCTTTTTCACACCTATAGGAACAGAGACTTTATGGCTTTTTGAGACAGCTGGATCAAGGAAGGGTCCATATGCAGGTAATGGAAGAGGTTTATCCCCTACCTTTGATCCTTACTTCCCCGGGACTAAACATTCTGATTTTTTAAAACTATTTCTCACATGACAGGATTTCTGGAGCTGTCACTGTTCCAGTCAGTACATTGACAGTACCTCCCTGGAGCCAGGCTCTGGGCTGAGACTTTCTGGGCCTCAACTCATTCTATCTTCAATAAAGTCTTTCTGCTGGGTCCTGCCATTATCCCAGTTTTACAGTGAGAAACAGGCTTTAGGAGGTTGGGGACTTGCCCCCGTGGTGGAGTCGGGTATTGAACCCAGAATCTATCTGGTTCCAAAGCTCCAGTTCCTTACCATTCGCTCATTCATTATTCATTCATTCATTCACAGTCACTGCTATGTGCTAGCTAACTGAAACAGGTTCTAGGAATAAGATGGAGAACAAAACAGGCTTGGTCTTTGTGTCCCATGAAGCTCCTCTAGTAGGGGAACCAGACATTCATCAACGAAACACATAAGCAGGTAAAATTGCAGCCAGAATCAGTGCTAGGAAGAAGAGTGCTTTAATGGCGCCCGGCCTAGGGGATCAGGGAAGACCTCCTGGAGGAAGTGACTGAGCTGAAGGATGAGCAAGGGAGAGAGACTGGAGTTTTAGGCAGGAGAAACAGCATGTGCAAAGGCCCCAGGTGCCCACTACAGGCAACGGCTGGGCCAGGAACAATGGTTTGGTGCCCACAGTGGCAATCAACTTGTGCAAAGGTGGGAAGGAGCTGGCATGTGTCAGGAAGTCCAGAAAGGGTGGGGAGAGCTCGGTGCCTCCAGCGAACGAGGAAACGCTCCTGGGAAGGTTGGGAGGGTGAGTGAGCCTGCACCATCTGTTGGCTTTAAGCACCCCCTCTCTGATCCGAGTCACTGAGTGGTCCCTCTAGTCCTTGGCAGTGACTGTAAAGCCACAATGGAGTGGGGGCCAGACTGTGCAGGTGTGTTGGCCTTAATCTGGAATTGATCTTTATCCTAAGACTGAAAGCTTCAGAGGCTGGGCATGGTGGCTGATGCCTATAATGGCAGCATTTTGGGAGGCTGAGGCAGTAGGATCACTAAGACTCTATCTAAAAAAAAAAAAAAAGAGAGAGATTGGGAGGCAACAGTTGATGAGAAGAGACTGCTTCAATTAAAAGTATTTATTTGTCAAATACTACGTGCCAAGAAATTTTCTAGACCAGGGGTTAGCACACTGCTACCCAGAGGTCAAATCTGCCTCATCACATGTTTTTGTAAAGAAAGTTTTAGTGGCACACAGACATGGCCTATTCAGTTGTGTCTCCTTTCACACTACAACTATAGACATAAGGAATTTCAGCAGGGACTGTGTGGCCTGCAGAAACAAAAAATATTTACAGCCTGGCCCTTTACAGAAAACGTTAGTTGACCCCTGTGAATTTAGACACTTTGGATATGTCAATGAACAACACACGCACACAGGCACACACACACGCACACACACACAGGCACACACACACGCATGCTTGCGCCAAACAAATCCTTGCCCTGGTGAAGCTTACATGTCCTCAGGCTGCTGCAGTGCCTAGGTGATTGGTGACAGAGGCCTGGAATGAGGGGGTGGGTAGAAGTGGAGAGAAGTGACTTTCAGGCGGTAAAAAATCTACAGGGCCAGGACAGGGAGTGGTTATACAAGAGATAGAGCAAAGGGTCAAGGGGACTCCTGGGTTTCTGGCTTGTGGTGGTAGATGGACAGCGTGCTGTTTCCTGTGATGGGGCCCTCTGAGGAGACCACTATGGAGACCTGAGCAAGAGCTCCCTTGGGATGTGTTGTGTGAGAGGCCTGTGCAGTCACAGAACAGAGATGCCAAGTAGGCTCTTGGACAAATGAACTGGAGTCGTGGTCCTACCTGTCTTAGGTGGTCATGTTTTTAGACAGGGTGATGGAGCCAGGAGTCCGGAGAGCTGGGATCTGAGTTCTAGATCACCCTCTAGCTGGATGGTGGTGGGCTGGACACTGGACCTCTCTTGGCCTCGTGTTCCCCATTTGTAAAATGAAAGCATGAGAAGAGGTGTTCTTCAAGGTTCTCCACCCCTCAAACCTTCTGTTACACTCTGTGCCAAGCACCGTGCTGGGAACTGGGGTGTCAGTTGGGATGCAGCCAGCCCACAGAACCACTGTGAGTGTGTAACAGACAGGGAATGGAAGAGCTGAGAATTCTAACTGGATGGCGAGGCGACCCAGAGTGCAGCAACAGCAGAAAGTGTGCCACCCCTAGACTGGAGGGATAAGGGAGAAAGCAGAGTGACCAGTGTGAAGACATATCCCAGCTTCTTTCCCCAGCCCTCTCGTCTCCCACCTGAAGCCAGCGGACCTGGGAGTTTGCGGGGTCAGCCTGCTGTGATGCAGAGCAGCACCACAGATGGGAGGAGAGAATGGCCCTAAGGGGAACAGGCCAGGACTGCACACCAGGGACACAGATGTGAGTGACATCCACCCTGTCTTCAAGGCACTCCCAGTGGGAGAGAGGGGCAGATGAATCAGTTACAACCTAGCAAGGTAAGTGTGGCAAAGTGGACAAGTGGCCCAAAGGAGAGTGGGGTGATTCATTGTCATGAAATCTCGAGTCCAGAAAGGCTGCCTGGACAAGGGGACATCAGAGCTGGCTGCAGTGAGCCGAGATTGACCAGGAGGTCCACAGGCAGCAGAAGCAGAAGGGCGCTCCAGGTGGAGGAGCGGCATGTGCGGAAGCCTGGAGGCATGCACGGGGACTCTCCCCAGGGAGCCGCGGGAGCTACTGGATCCTGGCGGTGAACAGCAGTCTTGCTCTTCTGCACATGGACCAGGCAAAGGCAGGAGATGGCGTTTGCAGGAGCCTCAGAGCTGGGGAGAAGAACCCAGCCTCTACCCTCTGAACCAGCATCTCAGAAATTCTAATCTCTTCATTCCAGGAGACGAATCACCTAAGTTTTCACCTTTCTGCCTTTCTGGGATTTCCATTCCTGAAACCGTATCAGGGCTGTTTCAACCACAGCTCTCGAAGTTCTCCCTAGAGCCCTTTCCTCAGGAAACATTTGCCTCCTCTCCAAGGCCCTGGGGCATCGAGGAAAGTACACCAGTGTGATAAAGAAGCACCCCTTGCCACCTTATGTGGTCCTGGACAAGTCGCTGAACCACTCTGTGCCTTGTTTCCATTTCTGAAAATGAGAGAATGGTGCCTGCCCAGCCTCCCTCCTGGGGTGGATATGAAAGCACTTGGACAGCCATGAAGAGCCATAGAGATGCCAACTTCCCAGGACCCAGCATCATCCAAACCCCACTCCTAATGGGGACCCCCACTCCTACTGGGGACCCCCACTGTATGAACTAAGGGGTAGGGCCAGGCCCTGCTTTAATTGCAAAAGCCAAAAAGAAAGGTCCTCCTTTGTCCTGCCTTCTGCCTGCAGGGCATAGTGCATGACCTAGGCAAGCCAGTCAGAAGCTCCACTCTCAACTTTGAACCTTGAGAAGGACCATAACATTTATAAACAGTCAAGAATCGTTTCGAAGCTATGCAAAGCACCTAGCCCTGACTCCAGGACTCCTGAAGCCTGACCTGGGTTGTATTTTCAGCTGCATCCCTGGCCACCAGCCTCCTTTTGCTCCTATTTGTTGTCTGGACCTGTCCTCCAGTCTTCTGGTTGAATCTGCCCCTGGTAACTCACTAGTGAGTTCAATTTTTGCATCAGGTAGCCAGAGTTCATTTCTGTTGCTAGCGACCGTGAGAACCCTGCCTGGTACAGACCACCTGATGATTCCTCCGGTGATTGTAGTAGGGAATGTAGAGCAGTGTAGAGTCAGCATTGTTAGAGTAATGCTACCTCCCCTTTCCCAAAATTAAAAAGAAAAGAGAAAGAAGGAAAAAAAGTGATATACAGTTCCTTCCATACCCAGGGCATCTTGCCCAGGGATCTCCAGAAGTGGCCACATCTGTACAGCGGCTTCAAGATCATGTTTAGTCCAGAGCACACTTGATTTTAAGATTCTCGAAGGCAGGGACTGTGTGTTTGTTCATTTACCTAACACATGTTCCTGAAGGGCCCACAGTGTGCCAGCCTGCGGGCTGGGTGCCAAGGACACAAAGAGCAAATGACATCATTTTGGTCCTCAGAGAAGCTACAGTCCAGTTGTAGAGATAGAGACAGAAACAGTTGGGAAGCAGTAGGATGATGTCAGCGTTGACAGAGGGGACCCCGAGCAGGGTGCAATCCACTCTAACCAAGGAGATTAGGGAAGACCCCGAACTGGAGAGACCACTTAAATAGAGCCTTGAAAGACAAGGGCACATGGCAAGGTAAGACCAGCAAGGACATCTGAGGAAGCAGGGACTGTGTGTGCAAGGTCACAGGGGCAGCACACAGTTTAGAGACTTCAAGTAGTGTGGCAATAGGGCTGGACCAAGCAAGGAGTGTGCTGTGCAGAGGCAGCAAGGGCTAGACCAGGAAGGGCTGGGGGCCCCACCGGGAGCCCAGACTTTTTTCAGCAAGCAATGCTGGAGGTGGAGGAGCTAGGCTTGGAGGTGCAGATACACAGTAGAAAGCATGACCAGCTACAGGAGGAAGAGGGGACAGTGCATTGTCCCAGGGTGACCTGGGCTGACATCTTGGAGGAAGGGGCGTCTCCCCTTCAATGTCTTTGCATCCCCACACACGAAATAACCAGCTGGCTTACTGGCACTCTCAGAGAATGAGGATGCAAAGAAGGGAGGGAATCCAAAGCTGTTGTTTTAACATGCCAAACCCTGGAACCAACTGGAATTAGACTCCATTCCACTTTGGCTTTCCAGCCTCCGCAGGGGTGCTTTCTGCCCCTGCTGCCTTGCTCCTGGGGAATGCAAGAGAGGCAGGGTGGTGCAACACAAAGCTCGCTCCACCAGGCTGCGGTTCACATGAGTCTTAGCCTACTGGTCCGAGCATCAGGTTCCTCAGCTATAAATGGGCATGATAACCCCCAGGTGCTGAAACACCTCTCAAGGCTGCCATTCGGATCAAAAGAGAAAAACACACATTAAAGTGCTTTACAAACTGTAAAAACAGAGCAACCCTCACAGACGAGTCTTTCCTCCCCGTGAGGGTCGATGATTATTTTTAAAGCACACAAAAGCCTCTCCTGTGGGCTCCTCCATAGCAGCTTCCCCATCCCTTCCTGCTCCCCGTTTCATGCCCCCGCCCCACAGCTGATAAAGAGCTGTTTGTTGCTTCCTGCCGTCATCGTCCCCAGCCTATGCGCCCTCTCCCGGGGCAGTGCCTGCCACCATAAACCAGACATGTGTGCTCCCGAGTTTAGTTTGTGAGCCCTCGGAGTCTGGCACAGCTGTGGCTGCCCGGCTTGGCTTGTGGAGGAGCAGGCTGGAAGGCTGACAATGTGGGCTGGGGCCACCCCTCTGCAGCGTGGAGGCCCCCAGGAAAGCCCCAGGGGCATGAGGTTCCCTGGGCCCAGCCTTGGAAGCTCACCCCTCCCTTTTGTGGCCGAAGAAAAGAGGGTCCTTCCCTCACATTCCTGCCCGCTCACCGCTCCCCTCGCCCATCATTTATTTATAAGGTGTTCAGAGCAAAATGAATGACAAAAAGTTAGAAGCTAATTAAAGCTGGCACAGATTGGCACATGGGGGCATGAATTATGCATTGGTGCAGAATGGCACTTGGTGGCAAGGACTGGCACCAAGTACCCTGGGCACTGGTAGGAAGTGGGCATGGGCCCCAGCTCTGCCTCGGCCCCCGCCCTGCCTCTCCAAGGCACCCTCCGTCCAAGGCCCTTTGCCTCTCTCTGGGGCAGCTGGCACCTTGTCAGCCACCACCCCTCAGTGGGCAATTCCTCTCTGCACAGCCCAGCACATCCTGGCTGTGAGAAGATCAATACCATAACCACAGGCTGGACTCGTCCCACAGAAGTGGTCTCTGGTCCTCCAAGCACGTGCCTGTTGCCGCCTCTGCATTCACGAGAAAGGGCAAGCTTCCACAAATATGAGGGCAAGTGGAGAAGGCCTGAGACCCAGCCAGCTGATCACGACAAAGGCGCATCAGAGCTGGAAGACGCTGTTCAAGATCCTGCAGTCCAAACCCCACAGTGTGCTCACACATAGAGGACCTGAGTGAGGCTCAGAGGGAGACAGGTTCTATGCAAAGGCACACAGCAAAAATAATAATAACTATAACAACTATAAAAAGGGTAAGATTTATTTAAAGCTCATCTTGTGCTAGCTGCTGTTCCAAGTCTTTGTATGGATGGTCTCATTCAATCCTCACGTGAAGAAGACACTATAGTTATCCAAACTGACAGGTGAGAAAACTGAGGCAGCACAGAACTGTTAAAGCAGTGTGCCCAAAGTCACAGAGCTAATGAGAGGCAAAGTCTGGATCCAATGAAATCCAAAGAGCCTGACTCTCAGCCCTTTCTCCTGTGGGCAAGGACAGTGGTTCTCACTCTGGCTACACTTCAGAAACTCCTGGGAGATGAGGGGGGCACAAAAATAGTATCAGTGATTCTGATTTTTTTGGTCTTGTTTAACATCTGAACATGGCATTCTGAAAGCTCCTCAGATGATTCTAATGTACAGAAAAAAAAACATTGGTAGGGGGAGGGTTGTGGATTTCAACCCCAAAAGTCATGGATGTGAGTTCTTGCTCTGCCACTGCTGACTTAGTGACTTTGAGCCTAGGGCTCAACCTCCGTGGGTCTCAGTTTCCTCAGCTGTATAATGGGGTTTGTGACAGCATGGCTCTGGAGTTGGACTGTTGGAATTTGGTTTGAACCCTGCTCTGCCTCCTGGGCAGATTACCTAACTTTTGTTTGCCTCAGTTTGCTCATCTGTAAAATGGCGACAATACTAGCAGAGCTGTCGTGAGGACTGAGTGACGTGGTGAATATAAAGTGGCACCCAGCATAGTAGGTGCTCATGAAAGTGGGAGACTTGGGATTGAGGAACCTTGCCTCTCATGTCCCATAGGGCTGTGGACAAGATCAAACGAGGCCACGTATAACAGAATGGCTGCGTGCACAGCAGGACACAGTGAGAGGCTGTCAATCAGAAGAGACTGGGTCTCCTGGCTGCCTGTCTCTGACTTTCTCTTTCTTTGCATATGGGAGACACGAACACATTATCACCATGAACATTTCAGACCACGTAGACAAACCACTGTTCTCAATTTGGTGTATTTCCTTCCAAGGAATGTTCTATGTGCATATGGAAATGTATAGTTTTTGGCTGGGGGCAGGGGTAGGAAAGAAAGATATCTATCATGACACACTTCTGTACTTTTGAATTTTGAACCATATGAATGGCTCAAATATAAAAATAAATACAAAAGGGTATGCTTCAGGCAGAAGGAAAGTGGTCCCAGATGGAAGCTTGGATATTCAGAAAGGAAACAAGAGCAATAGAAAGGGAAATACGGGTAAATACAAATGAATCTTGGCTGTATAAAACAATAAAACTAATGCTTAAAATATATAGGGAGAATTAAAATACACGATCCAATGGCACATAAGCAGGAAGGGGGTAAATGGAGTTAGAATGCTCTAAGGTCCTCGCATTGTCCAATAAGTGAGTAGAAATGGGAGTGTCTGGTAAACATGAATAAATCAAGGATGTCTGCTCCATCTCCAGGCTAGCCCTAGAAGAGTGGTAATTGGACGTATCACTAACTAGCCAGTTGAGGTAAAATGGAATAATGAAGTGCGTGTGTGTTTGTTTTTAAAATTTTAAGAATTTTTTGTTTTTACAAACACAGCCATACTGCACATACTGTCCTATAACTTTTTTTTTTCTCTTAAGATATGTCCTGTAGCTCTTTCCACAGTGGTCCCCAGAGGGTCTGCCTCCTTTTTGTCTGCCAGTCTGTATCCCATGGAATGATGACAACAACAGAGCATTAAACCGAGTGTTGAGTCTTCCAAACACAGGGCTCTATGTGACAGCACAGGTCACACATCCATGGAGCCCGCCCTGACTGCAGATGATGGTGCAGGGAGAAGGTAATGCCCATTCTCCTTATAATGCCCCCAAAAACGTGTCTTTTTTTTTTAACGTCCAGAGATCACTTTCTTCTTTTATTGGGAAGCAGACCCAGAGTGAGGGTCTCCACAACCTATAGTCAGGGACAGTAAGCAAGATCTGTTTTCTTTTGTTCTGAACCCCTACACCCCACCCCAACCCATCAGTCCCACACAAGAAAACCTAATGTCCACCAAAAAGAGGGGCAGATTTTGATCATCTGGCCCAGTCTTCCACCCCTGGGCCCTACTGCTGTCAAACTACCCCACAAAATAACTTGTTCTCATTCTGGTGACAGTCTTCAGAGGACAGGATGCCCATTCGGTGTGGTCTACAAGTCACTTTCTGCCAGATGCAAGCTTTCTTCAGGTGACCTCTTTGAATCACATGGCGAGAAAGTTATTCCCTTGTCATTTCTGTCCTAGCCTATACAAACAAGCAAAGGAGAAAATCTCAATTTGTGCTATTATGTCTTTTAACACTTGATAATCCCTCTTCCTTGAACCAGAAGGAATCAGGCCTTCTGCTCTGCCTCTGGCAGGCAATTATAGCTGTATTTAATAATACTGTTTTGCTATCATTGTATTTATTTTAATAGTTATCTTGTATTTATTGCAAGTAGCATTGTTTTTATTTTTTAAAAAAATCTGGGAGGCCGAGACGGGCTGATCACGAGGTCAGGAGATCGAGACCATCCTGGCTAACACGGTGAAACCCCATCTCTACTAAAAATACAAAAAAAAAAAAATTAGCCGGGCGTGGTGGCAGGTGCCTGTAGTCCCAGCTACTCGGGAGGCAGACGGGGGAGAATGGTGTGAACCCAGGAGGCAGAGCTTGCATTGAGCCGAGATCTCACCAATGCACTCCAGCCTGGGCGACAGAGAGAGACTTTGTCTAAAAAAAAAAACAACAAAAAAAATTATATGATGGTGATAAAAAGTCTTTTAAAATAAATCTATGAGTTTAAAAGTGAGGGATTAAAATTTAAATTGGGTCAATAACAGTATAGTTGTCACATGAATAGGGCAAAATTGGTAAATGTGGTAAGTGAATGATTGAAACTGGGAGGTCTTGGCCTGAAAAATTAAGTCAAATCATCTCTGTATCACTCACATTCAAAAGCCTTCCAAACCCTACAACACCATTCCTGCAAATCAGGCCACCATACCTTTCCAGGTTCAACCCAACCTCTCTTCTCTAGAAAACCTCTATCTCAGCTGACAAAATACACAGATACATAGAGGGGTGTTTAGTGCAGTGCTCTTTATAATAGGGGTCAAAAAGGGGAAGAAATCTACTTGTCCCTCAAACTGGTTAAACATACCATGCTTTGATCTATCTGTCCTATGGACCACTCTGCTCTTTGACCTCCCTTTCTCCTGGCCTGGGATTATACTGTCGTCTCCCCCACCATTGCCTTCTGCCCACTCCTCCTCTCTGCTGAAACCCGTTCTTCAAATCCCATCAGCTCCCAGAAGCCTTTTCTGCCCACTTCCCAGACCCCCCAGGTCCTTGTCCTCCTCTGGCCCTCAGAACCCTCACTGTCTGGATGACCCTCACATCTGGGTATAGCATAGAATCTTGAATGATCTTTCCATAGTATGTCTGTCTTGTTTCCAATTAGATTATGAGCTCCCAGAAGGCAGGGACCAAAATGTGTCTGAAGATACATTGGACAGAGCTCAGAAAGTCAGGATTCAGCCCTGACTCTCCCACCATTTGCCTGCATGACCTTGAACAAGGCATCCCCTCCTCTGCCCCAAGTCTTGGTGTCCTCATCTAAACATGAAATGTGAGTTCAAGTTCCCAGGGCCCCTCTTGCTCTAAGCATGTAGTATCATTTCATACTGTTCTGTATCTTCCCATAGAATGATAAAAACTAAGATTTTTACATCTTAAGAGGGTTGCATCCACGATCTCATTTAACCTGCACAACAACTCTATGACAGTAGTGCTGTTATTATCCCCATCTTCACTGATGAGGAAATTGAGGCACAGGGAGGCTGCATCCGTAAAATTAACCTAGGTTACACTGTGGTATAAACAAACCGTGAAGCCTCAGTGGCAATAAAAGTTTACTTCTTGCTCATATATAACACAATGCTGGTGGGGTGGCTTTCCTCTGAGAGTGGCTTGGGGGATCTAGGGTGCTTCCATCTTAGAGCTTTACCATGGAAACACAAGGCCCTTTGGCCACACACAGGTCACTGTGGCAGGGCAAGAAAGGGTAGAGGAATCCACAGTCTCTTACCTGCCTTGGCCTAGAGTGACACATGCCCACGTCACTCCTGTTCCCCCATTTCCCTGGCCAGAGCTAGTGAGTCACATGGCTCTAACCTAGCTTCCAGGAGCCTGTGCCATGTAGTGTTGAGCACTAAGAATCTGCAACATGGGAACCGCTTGACCGAGGCCACACAGGAAGGCGTAGAGGCAAGTTTTGCACACAGACGGTGAGAACTGGGGCATTCCACTTAACTGCTTTCCTATATTGTCTTCCAGGCAGTACTAGGTCCATAAGGCATGGATAACAGAGCTTGGTGGTGACTGGTAAGGCGTGGTGTGATGGATTGCCATTGTGAGGTGGGAAAGACTAAGAAGAGATAGCTGCCAGGCAGATGTGACATCAGGACAGGCAGCCACTGTCCATGGGAATAATCCTGACAGTTCCCGTCTGCTGAGTGCCTGCAATGGGCCAGGCATTTTTTTTTCTTTTCTTTTCTTTTTGAGATGGAGTTTCGCTCTTGTTGCCCAGGCTGGAGTGCAATGGCGTGATCTTGGCTCATTGCAACCTCCGCCTCTCGGGTTCAAGCGATTCTCCTGCCTTGGCCTCCCTAGTAGCTGGGATTACAGGCGTGTGCCACCATGCCCAGCTAATTTTTGTATTTTTAGTGGAGACGGGTTTCTACATGTTGGCCACGCTGATCTCGTACTCCCGACCTCAGGTGATCCACCCACCTCGGCCTCCCAAAGTGCTGGGATTACAGGCGTGAGCCACTGCACCCCGCCCTAATTTTTGTATTTTTAGTAGAGACAGAGTTTCACCGTGTTGGCCAGGCTGGTCTCGAACTCCTGACCTCGTGATCCGCCCCCCTCAGCCTCCCAAAGTGCTGGGATTACAGGTGTGAGCCACCATGCCCGGCCTGGGCCAGGCATTTTATAAATGTTCCATCTGATCCTCTCAGTACCCTGGAAATAAAACCCACTTCTGCTCTACAGATGAGGAAATTAGGCATCCAAGAGGCTTAATAAACTGGCCAAGGTCAAGCAGCTGGATAACCTCAAGTCCTTCTGAGGTTTCTCACCCAGGGCCCTGCAGAGGGCATGACCAGGGAGGAAGGAGTTGAGGTGTGAGTTCCCATCTGGGCCCTGTCAGCCCTCTGCTGCCACAGCCACAGCCAGGCATAGGCGGCCAGGGTGAGAGGGGAGCTGTTGTCTAGGGGCATCCTGAAAACGCTGATGAGAGACCCACTGCCCTGGCCCCACCCCGCCCAGCCACAGGAAAATCCCCTGCAGGCTCCCATTCCCTAGGGGAGTCCAGAACTGCAGTGCGGGGCGCCACCTGCAGGCCGAGTGCTGCACGACACCTCTCACCCCTCCCAGCTCTGGGTCACCTCCCCAAGTCCTACTTTGGAGGGAAGGCTAAAGGGCAACTCCTAGAAAAAAAGCAGCAGGTTGGTGTTCTTTACCTGTTCTTTACCATCTGCTCCTCCCCGCTGCTCCCCTATCCTCAGCCATCCAGGGATTCTCCCTAGCCTTGTTTCTATCACAAATATTAATGGATGGCCGGGTGCAGTGGCTCATGCCTGTAGTCCCAGCATTTTGGGAGGCCAAGGCAGGAGGATCACTTGACCCAGGAGGTCAAGGCTGCAGTAAGCCATGTTTGTGTGGCTGCACTTCAGTCTGGGCAACAGAGTGAGATCCTGTCTCTAAAACAAAAATGAAAAACAAATGAGAAAACAAATATGACTTGAAGATCTCCTATGGGCCAGGTACTTTTATGGGCTCATTTTGGAACTGGGAGTCTGGACTCTTGGTTCCAGTCTGTGCCCAGCCACTAGCTAGCTATGTGACTCTGGGAAAATCACTGCCCATCTCTGGGCCTCGGCTGCCTTCCTTATAAAATGCAGGTAACAACTAGAGGCAACATTGTGGGGCCTGGAGTCAGGTAGGCTTGAATTTGAATCCCACCTGTGCCACTTCCTTGCTGTGTGACCCTTTGGGAAACTTAATTAACTTTTGTGCCCCAGTTAATTCATCTGTAAAATGGGTTGGTGGTGCCTATCCAAAGAGTCTTTTTTTTTTTTTTTTTTTGAGACAGCATCTCACTCTGTCGCCTAGACTGGAGTCCAGTGGCATGATCTCAGCTCACTGCAACCTCCACCTCACAGGCTCGTGATTCTCCTGCCTCAGCCTCCTGAGTAGCTGGGATTACAGGCATGCACCAGTACTGCCTGGCTAATTTTTGTATTTTTAGTAGAGACGGGGTTTTACCACTTTGGCCAGGCTGGTCTTGAACTCCTGACCTCAAATGATTCACTCACCTCAGCCTCCCAAAATGCTGGGATTACAGGCGTGAGCCACCGCACCGGCCCCAAAGAGTCTTATTATCAGATTAAGTTATTGCTTACATATGATCAGTATATGTAATAATGCATGCGAAGTACCCAGCTCAGAGTCTTGCTCCCTTTCCTCAACTTGCTCACATTTTGAAACTTAGGGTTCAGTTCCCAGGTCCTTCCTACGCTTCTCCCTAGGAAGGGTGGAGATCAGCCTCCTGATGCTGCCACTCTGATGCTGGACCCTGCCTATTCAGGGAATGCCAGGAGCCCTGGTTCCTGGAACAGGGCTCCAAACCCAGGCCCAGTCAGTGTATAGAGAGGGCCCTCTATCACCTCCTAGAGTCACCCCCAACTTTATGGTGAGAACTTAACTTCTTTGCTGATTCATTGCTGTTATGATGAATGAGATCCCTCTGCTAGAGTTGCACAGTTACAACCACAGCAGCTGTTCATGGCTGCCCTGATGTTGAAATTCTCAGTAACTAAAAACAGGCGCACTGGGATACAGCCCCATACCAGGTAGGGTGAGAGGAAGGGCTAGCAGGCAGAATCCTTGTAGCTTTAGAAGGTCTTAAGAAGACCTGTAACTCCAGCTGAGACAGAGGCCCAGCTCCTCTGGAGGGCAAAGCTTAGACACGTCTCCTGATGCATCCAAATTGGGATGGGGTGGCTCTAGCTTTTGACGTTTGCAGGCTTTGTGTTTATTCTCTCTGAGCCTCAGTTTCCTCGTCTGTAATATGTGAGGATAATCCCTGGCCTGTTTACTTTCTCTGGTTGTGAGATAAAGAAAAATCTGAAAGTCTTCTATAAACTGTCCAGTCCTGTTGAGATGTAGTTCCACCCATAGCACACTGAATTCCTTTACTTATTTTTTTGAGCACACAGCTGGGCAAGGGGGTAGTTGGCTGGGGTTGTAATGGTGAGTACAATAGGCATCTTTCTTCCCCTCAAACATCTTGAGGGACAAGGGAGAGAAGGAGTATCTGGCACCTTCCCAAGGAGCACTACATCCTCCTTCTCCTTTCCTGCCTCCATTTCCTTCCAGGAAAGACTTCCTAGGTGCCTCACATTGTGCCCAGCACATCACACATATATGTCACATCATTTGATCTTTCAGCCAACTGAGGCAGGTGCCATCACCTCCATTTTAGAGATGAGAAAACTGAGGCTCAGGAAATGTAACTTTAAGTGGAGGAAGCTGGATTCAAATCCAGATTTTTCTGGGCTCTCCAATGAGAGTTAACCTCTGCACTATGCAGGGAACAGATAATAAACAATTACTAAGGGCTTGTTAGGTGTCAAAGGACAGTGTCAGACACTTTCTGGACTTCATTTTACTGAATCCCTACACCGACCATGCCAGTTAGGTATATTAACCCAGTTTTACAGATGAGGAAACTGAGTCTCCAAGAGAATAAGGGAAGCCTCCCGTTGCCATGCTGGTTGACGTCTTGGGAGTTGGACAGATTACAGTAATCAGCTAATGGCTGAGCAGTGCTCTAAAGTTGAAAAGCCCTTATTGAAAGTGCTAAGCATGATAATTAAGTTGGAAGGTGGAATTAGCTGCACAGTTGGAGCAGGCTGCAGCCAACAGGAGAGGATTAGTGACTTGTTGCCTGATTCTGTGGAAGGCAGGTTAGGAGTGAAAAAAACTGAGAAAGGTTTTCAGCTCCGTGGTAGTGCTCACATCCGAGAGGATGAGACAGTCTGTGGACCTGCAAGGCAGTGATCACACCCCAGTGTTGAAGGGATCAGACAGCATCCATGGAAAGCAAAGTGGGCTCCCAGCTCCCTTCGCCTTTTCTCCATCCATCCATCCATCCATCCATTCATCCACCCATCCATCCATCCATCCATCCAACAATTACTCATCAAGGACCTAGTAGGCCTCACGCAAGCTCTCATGAGGCTCCCAACCCAGTGGAGGGAGATACACATTTAACAATAATCACATACCGAAGAAGTATTGTTTATTTTTTAGATTTAATAATAGGAGCTTTGCTCTTTTGATTTTATTTTTTAAGACTTAACTTTTTTTAGAGTAGTTTTAAGTTCACAGGAAAATTGAGAAGAAGGTACAGAGACTGCCCCCATGTTGTGCACAGCCTGCCACGGCATCAACATCCCCCAGCAGAGCAGAGCATTTGGTACAGTAGTGAGCCTGCACTGACACATCATCATCACCCCAAGTCCATAGCTCACATTAGGGTTCACTCTTGGTGTTGTACATTCTGTGGGTTTGGATAAATGTATAATGACATGTATTTGTGGTTATGTTTTATACAAGAGCCCTTATTTTTAGCAATACCTACCAAAACATTTACAAATGTGTTGCCTCAAATTAATACTAGGAGGCAGGAGTGAGTAGGGGTAGAGATAAAACAAGATTGACTTTGAGTTGATTATTGTTGAAGCTGGGTGGTACGTATAATGGAGTCTATGACACTGTTCTGTTTTGGGTTTTTCTGGTAAATGTTGGAAACTTTTCATAATAAAGTTTTGTTTAAAAAAACAAATATTGATAAATAATTAGCACTTATAATAAGTGCCACAAAGGAAGAATGAATGGCATGATGAGAGATTATTGTAGAGGGACCCACTTTAGACTTGGGGGTGAGAGTGGGGAGTCGGTTTGGGACAGGGTGAAGCATTGGGGCATCCTTAAGCCTAGTGATTGCCGAAGTAACCCTTTCTGTCTCCTTCCTCCCTTCCTCCCAGGAGGGCAGGCTGGCAGTGTCCTGGGGAGAGACCCCTACCTTTTGAGCATCACTAGCAACCTACTGGGAGACCAGGGTCCTGGAGAAGTCAAGATCAGCCCCAAAGTCCCTCATCAATTGTGATGGTGGGAACAGAGGGAAGTCCTAATTGCAACCTGCACCCATCGCTGTGCATGCCCATGTTGTGTGTGTACATTATTTGCCTACTATGAGCACGGCCTCATCAGAACAACCTCAGGGGAGGGGAGCAGGACTCCCCACTTGACAGATGAGAAAAATGAGGCTCTGAGAGGTAAAAAAGGACTCGCTCAAAGTCAGCAGCAGAGCCAAAGACCAAGGTTTGTCACCTTGTTAGTGTCTCCCCGGCTGCCCCCCAACCTGTTAACATAGCCATCATTCCTACATCACAGGGAGAAAAATTGTTAATAAGATGGCTGGAACCTCAAGCCACAGGAGCTGTGGGCCCAGAGAAGGTAGGGCCATTCCTCTTAAGTATAAAAGCCTTGGGGTGAGGGCATGCGGGAAGGGAGTGAGAGCTATAGTTTGCTGGAAATCTGAAGAACCAAATGACCTTGGGCCTCCAAACATGAGACAGAACAGAGTTCAGGGGTAAGTGCTCCTCCCCATCCCTTCTAGTGTCCCTCGGATGCAGATCTGGCTCAATTTCCAGGTATCTGTGAAAGGAAGCGTTCCACCTCCAGGTTAAGGGGCACATGCTTGGTCACATGCTGTGGGCTGGAGGGTATAGGGATGGACCTTGAGGGAGCATGGGGTGAAGGACCTTAGGCACTGGGAGCCAGGGAGCTCTCAGGCCAGTGCGCCCTACTATTTCAGGCCAGCAGTGTCCACAAAGTGCACTCTGGGTTTTTCCAAAGTGTCTAGCCTATAGCACTCCTCACAACAAAACTGGATCCCTGTATCAAAAGACAAAATGACAAGAAATTTAGCTTAAAGATCTCAGATGGCTTTATTGCAATTATAGAATCTGGCAACACTTCATTCCATAAAATAGAATAAGTGTTCTGATAAGCTGAGCAGAGGGAGTTGGTTTTATAGACAGAGAGGGCTGAAGGAAACAGAAGCAAAGAACAAAGAGCCTATTAGTTGCTTCAGAGCCACTTCCCTCATGAGATGGGGACAGGGAGACAGAATGATAGAAAAACAACTGATTCATTAGCATCAGGTTACTCAATGCTACTTCTTTCGTATAAGGAATAAAGCAGAGGGGATTCACTCTCTTGCCCATTGAGATTTGAACTGGCCTGTTTGGGAAATTGGCTATTACCTCTTTTCAGGTAACTACTTAGTTTGGGTTTAGTGACATGGAACTTTAGCATGGGTGACTCCCTTTGGATTTTTAGCCTGGTCTGCTGGGACCTAATTCAGAAACTTAGTCCAAAACAATGGCCTCCTGCAATTTTCATTTAACACTTGCCTGCTCAGAGAAGAGCAGGAATGACAAGAGAGCAAAACATGGGCTGGCCCTCTGCCCTCACTGGTAAGGAGCTCACCTTTTGGACTCAGACCTGGATTCAAATCCTTGGGCAAGCCACTTAAATCCTCCAAACCCTAGTTTCCCCGTTGGGGGGCAACATCTCCCTCTCAACTGAGGCATTGTGAGGGTGAAGCAGACAATGAGAGCAAAGCATTTAGCAGAGCATTTGGTCCTCCCTGAAGCCCGCCATTGTCCTCCTCCTCATTGGGCAATGACACCTCCCCTAGTTGTTCCCATCTAAGGTGGTGTTTCTCTAGAAGCTGATCCCAGACAAGGATTTAAGTGCAAGTCGTTTATTAGAAGTGACTTCAGGAAGCTCCAGCTGAAGAATGAGGAAGTGAGACAAGAAAGGGAGGGAGACCAAAAAAAGACGTGTTATCAAGCAGGTTACCATTGTAGACAACGGTAGCTCAAGCCCATAAGGGAGCTCTGGGGAACAGCCTAGCAGAACAGTCGTACTCAAACTTCAGCACAGACTCACTAGGAGGGCTTGTTAAAACACCAATGACTGGGCCCCAGCCCTTAGAGTTTTAGATTCAGTAGGTACAGGGTAGTAGTAGGCTAAGAATTTGCATTTCTAACAAGTTCTCAAGTGGTACAGATTGCTGCTGGTTTGGGACTACACCCTAAGAACCACTAAGTGTCTCAGCGTGATCTCACTTGAGGGATGAGGAAGCTAGGGAATTTATCCACCAACTCCCTGTTCATCAGTATTTGGGGGCTGCTTCTGAGGGCATTCACCCTCTGGCACTCAAGTTGACTCAGGCCAAACTTGCTCCTATGGCCAGAAAAGCCCTATTAAGCCTGTTGCTAGGGTCTTAAGGTCCTTTGGCTGGGAGACAGGGTGGGAGGAGAACTGCAGAGAAGCTTGCAAGGTAGTTTGACATCTGATTGAAGGATTTCAAGGGAAGCTAAGGGTCAAAGATGGCTTCGTTGAGTCCCTAGCTATGCATTCATATGCTTGTATATTTTTGTAAAATTAGCAAAAATATTTTGTTATGATTTCTTTTTACATTCTAAGTTCATTTTGTACCTAATTTTATATTTGCAATTTTTTCTTCTTTTTTCCAAAAGGGGGCCCCCCAAATTGTTCAAGCTTCAGACCTCATAAAACCTGGATTGGCCCTGCATGGCCTAGTAGGAATACAGATTTAGGTTTGCTGAATTGAAATGAGTGTCCACGGTTTGACTCATTAAGAACACAAGCCACCTGAGTTCATGCCCACCCAAGTTCAAATTCCAGCTCTGCCACTCCCTAGTTTGAGGTAGTTTGGCCAAGATGCTTAATCTGTCTAAACTCCTGTTTTCTCATTTACAAACTGGGACAGTAACCATACTTTCCCTACAAAATCAGATGATCAAATTAAATAATCCTTGCAAAGAGCCAGGCCGAAAGTAAGTGCTCAACAAATATGAGTATCTGTTTTATCATTATTTGTTCCCCAGGTAGGAATGAGTGATCTGGGGACAAAACAAAAAGCCGCTTCCAGAATTGGCAGGTCGCCTCTCGCTAGAGCTTTCTTGCCCGCTCTTCCAGCCCTACTGGCTCCGCCCCCTCGACTGGGCGTCCACCTCGTTGCCAGGTTACTACCGACGGCCCCCGCGCGGGCATTGGCTGTGCGGCCCGGCTCCCGGCCTGCCTCGCGGCTCCCGGAAGCCTCTCGCTACCATCTGTTCCGTGGCCGGTGGCTGTTTGCCTGCCAGAGGCCAGCGGGGGCGGTCCAGTCCCTGGCTCTAGGAGCTGTTTCTGGCCGAGCTGAGCGCGGCGGGCTCGGCATAGCCATGAGTTGCTGAACGGGGTGGCTTTGCGGACCTGACGATTCGCCACACCCCGCTTGGTGTGTCACCGCCGTGGGAGTCTCCAGGTAGCCTGAGCCCAGAGGAGACCCGGAGCGGCAGCTTAGAGCATCTTCCCGGAGCATCTGCCGGCGGCCTGGGCACCTCCCCATCAGCCCCTGCCGTGCCACCCCAGCCTGGGCCTTGAGGCCCGGAGATCTGAGCACTCCGGGACCTATCCCTCAATCTAACCATCTTGGTTCAGCTCTGTGACATTGGGCCAAGTGACCTGGAGAAAAGACAGGGCCGGGCGCGGTGGCTCACGCCTGTAATCCCAGCACTTTGGGAGGGTGAGGTCTTGAGGTCAGGAGTTCGAGACCAGCCTGGGCAACGTGGTGAAACCCCGACTCTACTAAAAATATAAAAATCAGCTGCGCGTGGTGGCAGATACCTGTAATCCCAGCTACTCGGGAGGCTGAGGCAGAGGCAAGAGAATCGCCTGAATCCAGGAGGTGGAGTTTGCAATGAGCTGAGATCACACCACTGCATTCCAGCCTGGGCAACGAAGGGAGACTCCTTCTCAAAACAAAACAAAACAAAAAAACACACAAAAACCCACTTCTAATTGCTGCTGCTCAGCATGTACATTCAGGGAAACTTGAATCTATGCTCCTGGGTGGCCATCCTCAAGCTTTGGGCTTGAATAAACTCTATAGTTAGTCATATTTTCTATATCTTATTATTTGAGGTTGACACACTTCAGAAGCTTCTTTGCTCTTCTGGTACCGATAATACCAACAGTGAATAATAAGTGACATTGTTATTGGTTGCTTACTTCCTACCCCGATAAATGGTCTAATGTTGAAGTCTAAGAGGTATAATAGTTATTACACCCATTTAGTATAATGGGTATAATGAATGAGGAAATAGGCTCAGGGAAGAATTTGATTTGCTCTGACACACAGTTCTGCAGGGTCACATTTCCAACCTAGGCTAGTCAAGTCCAGAGCCTGCAATTTTCACTTCAAGACTTCCTGTGAGGATTCACAAGAAGATGTTCAGTCTTAGCCAGACGTCTGGCAGCTACTGAGGGCCCAGTGGAGGTTAGTGGGCAAATCATCATAGTAGTTTTAATAAGCAATAGTTCTATCAGTATCAAAGAGTGGCTATGGTCAGAGTTTTGTAAGAGACACATTGCTGTGTTTACTTAGGACAGGAACAATCTGGAGTTTGTTTCCACCACTCCCTGGAGTTTCAAGTCCTTAAAAATGTTCAAGCTGGTTTGGCTTTGTGTCTTCTATTTCCTGTTTACACTTCACTCCACCTCTATTTTTGCCCCTTCTTCCCCCTCTTCTAGTCATATCTAACACCACCACTGACGCCCTTCGCTTCTGAAAAATGGCCAGCTTTCTGCCCTCAATTTAAAGGGATCAATCAGTAGCCCCAGAAGTTCTTATTTTTCTTGGCTAAAATGAAAATGGTGAAAACACCAACCACAAAAGACAGACTCTTGTTATTGGGGGTCCTAAATGTGAAAGGGAGAACTTACCTGGCCCATGAGTATCTGTTTGGCTTTCAGGGGAGACAGCTGTCTGTGTTCTTCTGAAATGTCAGCTTATATCACTCTGGGATTTGGGGACTCCTGCCTGATTGTCCATTTCCTTGCCTATAAAGCAAATAATATTAGTCACGTCCAACTACCACCTGTATTTTTTTTAAGTGCTTCTTAAATTGGTTTTTTAGTTGATTTACTTATATTTACTTTTAAAATCTGTATGTCATTACTTTAATGGAAAACCACTATCACCTGCCATAAATAGAAAAGTAAGCAATCACATAAAGAGATGAAAATTAAAATATTGTTTTCAATTCTAGTGGGCAAAACCTTGATCTCTTTGTTTAAAAAGGAAGACTGTTGAGTTTTTAGTGAGGTGTTGAAGAATTCAAGCACTAAACTGCAAATTTCTCCTGTGGGTAATCAGGATTGAAAGTATTGAAAAGGGGAGAACTTGGATGTGCTGCGGTTCTGTGTTTAATGCTCTGCTTGGTAGCACCTAAAGTCACCCAGCACAGTACCAGCACTTCACTCTCTTTCCACATGTGGAGAAACGGTGGCCACAGTAGTCCTTGGAGCCTTCAGTGCTCATGTCTAATAACAAGCATTTGCTCTGATTCTCTTAGGGTCGGTGGGGCAGGTGGGATGGGATGCAAATGGATCTAAGAGCAGGATAATAACAAGAGCTAATATCTGATAGGAGTTTTGCAGTTCACAAAGCTCTCTCACAAGCCTGCTACCTCTGTACTCCCACCTGCACTTTTCCTCCTCTGCATTATTGCCATCTCAGGCATAGGTAAGATGAGCTGTTCAGCAGGATTTGATATGTACCAAAAGCTGTTCTACTCCTGCTGCATCCTCCCAGGACCCCAAGAAGCAAGCGGGGAGCAGCTATTCTCATCTTACTTTCTGGAGCAGGAGAGGCTTGACTCACAGAGGCAAGCGACCCCATTTCTGGACCAGTCTCTGCACTGTCAAACAGTGTCTGAGTAGGAAGGGGATGTTGGAAGAGGGTTTTACATGGAGCAAAACGGGGATAATGACACCTTAGCGGCAAGCCAAGGAGGTTAGGAGATCCCGGTTCTACACCAGAAGGGGCCCAACTCAAAGTGGTGAAGTCGCTGGCTGCTGCCTTTCACCAGCTGCCTTTCTCCCGCTGCCAGCTGAGGACCTGCGCCCTTCCAGGACTGAGATGGGGACAGGGGCAGGCAACATTACTCTTCTTGTAGTTCTCTGCCAAAAAATCTAGGCTTCTCAGGCCTGCTCCCCACAACACACACACACACACACACACACACACACACACACACACACCCCCCAAGATGGAGCCTTTTGGCTTACCTTAGGGTTACCATGGTGGGAGCAGAATGGAGCTCTATCTTCTTACCATGAAGTTACACAGATACCACTATCTTGAAACCTCTTAAGAAGTAAAAAGGTGGCCAGCCATTGACCAGATAGGACTCTTGGCCCCTGCCTATCATCTGTCCCGCATGTCCTGAGGGGGTGGGAAGTGGTTTAAGGGAGAGAGGAAAGGGAGCCCCCTAAATCTCTACCAATCCTGGCTGTATATCCTAATAAGGCTCAGCTATGCATATTTAGGAAGACAGAGGAGAGGGAAATAGGAAGAGAGGTACAAATAGCGAGGAAAGCAAGAGGTCTGCCTGGCTCAAAGGAAGTGAATTCAAACTTCTAGTAGTGAAAATGGGCCCGGGAAAATAATACAAATGGAGGCCCTATACCAGGTGTTTTCATATGTAAGTTATACATCAATTACTAAATTTAAAATATGTTCTACCTTCTACCTTGACACATATATACCTTTATAACAACCTGGAAGGTCAGGTTGGAATCTAGAATTCTCTGACTTCTCAGAATTCTGCTCAGTCCCACATCTAGAAGGGTCTCCTGTGAACAAATGTAGATATCCCAACCTATAAGTCCCAACTCTGCACCCCTTGCAAACAGCCATTCCTTGCACCCAGGAGTGCCCTTAGTAGTCTGCCCTTGGGGCCATGGGTCTAGGAAAAGGCCTTCCCAGCCCCTCCTTATAGGTTCAAGCCCATTTAGGCAAGGGATTCAAGTGTCCCACATACCCAGAGCATGGCAGAAGGGGAGCGGGCTGTGAGCTCCCGGTTATCATGTCCCCTTGGTCCTACAGACTCCTTGTCCCATAGGATGGGGTGCAAATGGATCTAAGGGCAGGATAATAATGAGAGCTAATATCTTGTTAGGTAACAAGGGTACCTTAATGGCGCCGGTTCCGGGTTCTTCTCCCCTCCTTGACCGGGCACTGTCTGAACCTGCCAAAGGAGGGCCAATCAGAAAGAAGCATCTCCTGCCTTCCCTTGGGCCCGCCCCACGTAGGCCCAAGGGATATAAAACCCAGCACACCAACAGCTCTCTCTCTTCTCCTCTCTTCCTTCTCTGCTCGATACCTCCAATAAAGATCTCTTGACTGCGACCGGTGTAGTCTGATCCTTGCCCGGCCTCTTTCATATCTGATACGCTTTTTGCAGTTCACAAGGCACTCTGACAAGATCAGAATGTCGAGGCATGCAGGATTAATATCTCCATTTTATGGATGAGGATACTGAGGTGCGGAGTTCTCTGATTCCAAGCCCTGTGTCCTGACTCCCCTATTTCAAGAATCAAGGTGGCTGTTCCTTACCCAAGAGGGCAGAGCCTGAGGTTCTTGAGCAGCAGAAAGCAAGGAAAGGGAAATTTCCCGACATCCTCACAACAGGCCAGGGCCAGCACACTTTGACATTTGACCCCTCCTATTCCTTTCTCCCAGAGCTTTATAAGCAGAAAGCAAGCCACAGACATCTGTCTGAAAGACAAGGCCAGAGTTCTGCATTCGTAGTTCACACAACATTATTCGAAAATGCAGTCAATTCAGTTTCTGTTTCAAAAAGTGTTGCTGGTTGGTAATGGCTCATTTCCCCTTTTTGAGTCTCAGCAAAGACTCAGAAAATGAAAAACAGTTAACATCACCTCAGCAGCTAATGAGTTCCAGAGAACAGGTAGGAGGTGTGACTACGCCCTGGCAGGAGGCAGCCCCACACCCCCCACCCACTGCTCCCTAGTTACAGGAATGCCTGCGAGGGGATGAGATCACAGCGCCTTCCAGCCTGTTATTGCGCACGCACGCTTTGAGACTTGCCCCTCAGCCTCACTGTCTCGCCCCCGCCCCTCTCTCTCCTCCCTCCTGAATATTGATGATGTTGGGCCTCAGCTGAAGGGAGCAGGTGGGAAAGACACAAGTGAGGAGTAAAGCCACCAGGCGCCAACCTTGGGACGTGGTGAAGAAGATGAGCTTGGCACTTAAAATGCAAAGGCTCTGCCCTGAATCTGTGATCATTTTGAAGGAAGGTTGAGTGAGTGTCCACAATGCATTAGCTTCATTAAAGACTTTCCAGTTCCTGAGCCTTCAACTGGAAAGCAGCAGATGAAGCCCTCACTTTCTCTCCCCGGGCCAGGTGTGAGCTGATGACAACCCCTCATCACTCTGGTTTAGCACAGTGGTTCTCCTCGTGGGGTTCTCAGACCAGCAGCATCAGCACCACCTGGGAACTTGTTGGAAATACAAATTCTCAGGTCCCACACCAGACCTATGGAATCAGGGACTCTGGGAGCGGATACAGCAATCTGCATTTACCAAGTGCTCCAGGTGATTCTAATGAGGACTGTTGCTACTGTGACCATCAGGCACTTGAGTCTTAGAGTCAGGCAGACCTGGGTTTGAATCTCAGTTCTGCCACTTAGCAGCTATGTGAGTCTTAGTTTTGGCACATATAAAATGGGGATAATAATCCTTCCACCTAGTGACTGAATGGATTAAGTAAGATTATGCATTCCCTTGCCTGGTTCATACTGCTCAATAAGCAGTAGTTCCTCTATTTCTCTGGAAATCTGATTAGACAGAGGGACTTCAAGAAGGTCACTGTGAAGATGCTAACAGGCCAGTTCAGGTGTGCGGCTCCTGACTCACGCCTAAAGCCACCTCCTGCATCCTGTGACCTATGACTGGTTCTCACTACTTGACCAGGACTGAAATTGTTGATAGATCTGGTTTATTCCCCAGCTCTCTAAAAGGAATCCTCCCGCCTCTGAGAGCAGTGTGCAGACTTCCTCTTTGCAATGATTTCATGAAACAGCAGGACCTGCTGCACTTGCAGGCAGAGCTCTGGAACTGGGCTATTATTTCTGTCGTTCTTCCTCATTGAAAAAATGTTCAGGATAACCTTTGCCCTGCCAACCTCCAAGGGCGATGGGAGGAGAAGTAATCATTTAGCCTGGATGGGGAGCTTTATACAGATTAACTCATTTAATCTTCACAACAATCCCATGAGGATAGACACACTGTCAATCCCTTTTACAGATAAGGAAACAGAGACACAGAGAGGTTAAGAAACCTGTCCAAGATCACTGACTAATAAGACATAGAGTCGGGGTTCAAAATCAGGCAGTCTGGCCTCTAAGTCCCTGCTCTTAAGCGCTGTGCTCTGTCCATTGCTCTGTCCAGGAACACCGTTAAACAGGATGGGTCACTGTAGCTTGGCACCCAGGGGCTCAGAAACCTTCTTGGAATACAGACCTGTTTGACTATCTGATGTAAGCTGTAGCCCCTCCCCCAAAGCACACAAATCTGCATATGATTTCAAGGGTCCCATGAATCCCTCTTTCCACCCAGAGGCCCCAGATTAAGACCCACATAAGACTCTTAGAAGGAAGCAGCAAGGTCATAAGAAGTCTAGAGTCATTAGAACATTCTGCCCTGGTTAAACTCCAAGGAGTGGGGCGGGCCAGTGCAGCAGTGATGGAGGCTGTCGGGTGAAAGTGCTGGGAAGAGAACCTCACATACTTCACCCTGGAGTGAGTGCATGGGAAATGGGCTAGGAAAGTGGGGGCTTTTTGCAGAATCAGAACAGCATCAGTAAGACCTAGTGCTTGATGGATCAGTATTCACTACACTTTACAATAATCTATCATATATTTCAAAATAGCTAGAAGAGAATCATTCAGGCCAAGCGCAATGACTCACGCCTGTAATCCCATCACTTTGGGAGGCCGAGGTGAGTAGATCGTTTGAGCTCAGGAGTTCGAGACCAGCCTGGGCAACATAGAGAGACCCTGTCTCTATTAAAAATTAAAAAATAAATAATAAAATAATTTAGATGTTTCTAGTATAAAGAAAAGACAAATATTTAAGGTGATGGCTATCCCAATTGCCCTGATTTGATCTTTACAAATGATATCAGTGTATTAAATTATCATATGTACCCCGAAAATATATACCTTTATTATATATCAATAAAAAATTATGTTAAAAACTGTAAAACAATGGCACTTTTCTCACCAATATTTTGTTTTGGAAAATATAGTTATATTTCATTTTTTTAAAAAGCTGGGCACAGTGTCACATGCCTGTAGTCCCAGCTACTTGGGAGGCTGAGGTGGGAGGATCACTTGAGCCTAGGAGTTGGAGGTTGCAGTGAGCTATGATTGCACCTCTGAACAGCCACTGCACTCCAACCTCAGCAACATAGCAAGACTCCATCTCTTAAAATATATATAATAAATAAATAAACAAATAAGAAGAACAGCACTGAGGACGTTCAATCTCCTTGGGCCTCCAGAACTTAATCTGTTAGAAACTGCTGGTCAGCACAGGCCTGGTGCCAGCTGGTTTACAGTAGCCCAAGTATGGTCTTGCTGAGAGGCAGAGGTTGGACTTGGTGGCCTCAGGGCCCCACCAGCTCTAGGCATGTGTTTTAAGTTGGGAACAGAAGGCATGGTTATCCTAGGACTTCATACTTTACTCTTCTCCGTGTCTGGGAAGGTGGACCCACCCACGGTTCCTTGGCACGTTGGAGAGGACAGGCATGAGGCATGTGGCACATGAGATCCAGATGGTGAAGCTCTCTGCCTATATCACATGCTCTGTAAATCTTGCTCTTGCCTTCATGAACGTTATGTTTCAAGTGCCTGTAACATCTGCAGCCTTGGGTATTGATGACCAGTGACCCATCAGTGCCACCACAGAAGCACTGAGGGCAGGCTAGGTGGCCCCTGTCCCTCACACTGGACAAGTTCATCCTGACTCTGCTTCTCCCCCTCCTTACCCTGTCTACCCAGCATGTGCTCTGGGCGTCCTCAGATCCACAAACCATTTAAACTGGAAGTGCCCTTCTCAATCTTTTAAGGCAGCAGGGTGAAGAGGAAAGACAGGCTTTGGAGCCTCCTAGCTCTGGTCTGAATTCTAACATGGTCTCTTATTGACTTAATCTTTCTGAGTCTCAGTTTCCTCATCTGTAAAATGGGGATGACCCACCCCACCTGGTAGGGATACTGTACATAGGCACAGCCTGACCATAGTAGCTGCTCAATGATCAGCGCCTCCCTTTACTTTGATGCAGACCACACTTATCCTGCTGCAGAAGCAGGGCCTGCTCCCAAGCTCATGGCCAGCAGTGGACTGCAGAGCCCAGTTTGGATTGTTGATCCACTCTGATCTCCTTAGCAAACAGTCATTTGGCTACGTCTGTAGTGTTATCATTTTTTGCAATATGAATAGGCTGAGGATTTTCCAAATATTTAAGTTCTGCTTCCTTTTTGCTTCACCATTCCGTATTTAAGTCATTTCTCTTTTCTCACATGTTATTAGGAGAAGCCAAGCCACACTTTCAATACATTGCATAGAAATGTCCTCAGCTAAACATCTTGTTTCATCACTCTCAAGTTCCACCTGCCATAAAACACTAGAACACAAACACAGTTCAGCCAAGCTCCTTGACATTTGTCTTAGTCTGTTCATGCTACTATAACAAAAATATTGTAGCCTGGGTGGCTTATATACAACATAAATTTATTCTTCACAGTTCTAGAGGCTGGGAGGTCCAAGGTCAAGGTTGCAGCAGATTTGGTGTGTGCTGAGGGTCTGCTTCCTGGTTCACAGAAGGCCATCTTCGCACTGTGTTCTCACATGGCACAGAGGGGAGGGAGCTCTCTTAAGCCTCTTTTATAGCGTTACTAATCACATTCATGAGGGTTCTGCTCTCATGATCTAATCACCTCCTAAACATCCAACCTCCTAATAACATCAAGTTGGGGGTTAGGATTGGAACATGTGAATTTGGGGAGGACACAAACATTCATCTGTAGCACCTGGCTCCATTCCAAATGTTTTATGTGCGTTGCCAGTATATCATCATAACCAGATATGACAGCAGTAATACAATCACCCCTAGTGTTCAGATGAGAAAACAGAGGAGAGGATTGGACTTACCTTCAGTCACACAGCCAGGAAGTAATAAGGACTCAAATCTAGGCAGAATGGCTCCAGAGCCCAGGCTCTCATAACCCCATTGGAACTACACTGGTTTCTAAAGGGCATCTTTGTTCATGGCTGTGCATTCATGATAGTGATAGAATGGGTACTGGGGTGCCCAATTTTACAGCTGAGGCATAGAAAAAAAATGAAGCAGCCTGTCCAAAGGACAAAGTGAGTGGTCTGGGGTCTTGGATTTCCAGCTTTGTGCCCAGTGTGTCCTGCCCCCAGGTCAGGCATGTCTGGGCAGGCAGATCCAGGTGGGGGGGCCTGAGCATCAAACAAGTGTCAGGTTCTAGGCCTGGGGGCCAGGTGAGGGGCCTGGCAAGTCCATTGAGCACTGGGTACAGGGTACAGCCTGCCACAGGGAAGCAGCTGGCATTGCAACAAGTTGTACAGGCAGCAGCAAACAGTGGAAGAAAACCAAGTTTGTTGAGGATCTATCATATGCCAGATACTTTACATACAACATTAGGGCTTATTTAATCCTTTCTACAGCCCTGAGAGGCTTCTCATTTTAATTTTTATTTTTTTAGAGACATAGTGTCACTTTGTTGCCCAGGCTGGGGTGCAGTGGTGCAATTCTAGCTCACTGTAACCTCCACCTCCTGGGCTCAAGCAATCCTCCTGCCTCAGCCTCTTGAGTAGCTGGGACTATAGGCATGCACCACTAGGCCTGGCTAACTTTTTTTTTTTTTTTGTAGTGACAGGGTCTTACTATGTTGCCCAGGCTGATCTTGAACTCCTGGCCTCAAGTGATTCTCCCGCCTCAGCCTCCCAAAGTGCTGGGATTATAGGTGTGAGCCACCATGCCTGGCCGGCTTATTTTAGACATCAGAAAAGGGCACCAGCAGGACGTGGCTAAAGTGACCCAGCTAGGAGGTGGCAGAAACAGCATTCCAACCTCAGTCTGGGTGTCTGAATCCTGTGACTGTTAATTCCTTGGCCCTATGCTATGGCCCTGGAGCTCCTCTAACTTCCAGTCAAGGGCCGGAACTGTTCTTAGCAGGGAGCACAGGGCCAATGGGTCAGCTGGCTGGACCTTGTAGGGGCAGAGAGTATGGCTATCTTTGTCACTCTCCTTCAGGGTCAAGCCCAGGGAAGCCTGAAGTTGAGTTCGCCATTTCAGGCTGAGGCTGCCCTGGACTTTCTGAGTGGCAGAAACCTGGTGGCAGCAGGGGGTGTGAACTGTGCCCTGAGTTGCCTGCTGCAAAGGCTGTGACCCCTGGTGCAGCTCTTGTCTATGCGGGCTGGGGAGTGGGTGTGACTGGGGTGAAAGGCCGGCTTAGTGGCACAGCAGATGGTCACAGCTCTGGGACTTACTATTATCCCTATTTTACAGATGAGGAAATGAGACTCAGGAAGGTTGACTCACACAGATGGTGCCTTGTGGGGCTGGGAGCAAGACTTCCTGACCCCTAAAGCTCTGTCTTATGTCCCACAACCCTGATGTTCCAAGACAGGTTTATCAGCAGCGAGCCATGCAGGGGTCACCTCAGCAGCAGGGGCTGGTGAAGTGGGTGCAATTTAGTCTATCATCTCCAGGCCCTACCATCACCACGGCTGGCCCCTACCTCCCCTTGTGCTCCACACTAACTGCAAATCATCTCTCTAACAGAGATGCCTCCTCCACTTCTTTGAAAGCCATTCCCCTACAACAGAGCATGAGAGACCCCCACTACTCCTTCCCCAGTAGCCAGCTCTATGGCTACATGACTAGTCCTAGCTTCCACCTGATGGTGGGGCAGAAATTCTTTCTAGGATCCTGCTGGAGTCGAAGCTGGACCGGGAACCAGGCAGCCTCAGCGAGTGGGTGAAGAGCAACAGTGACTCAGGCCCAGAGGCATACTGGCACTGACAATGCTGCCACCAAGGAAGTGACGATGGTCGAATAGGCACGAGGTACTCCCACTCGGAAAGCCCACCAAGTGGAGACATGCCTGGGCTCTCAGTTCACATTCGACTGGAATATACTATAAATATGCCAACAGGCTTTGCCCCCTCTTCTACATGGAGTTCTCTATAAAAGCGTGACACTGGCTCAGAAGTTAAGCTCCCACATCACCTCCGAGCTGATGAGGAGGCTGAAGTCTTCTCCCTGGAGCACTGAGTGGAAGGCAGCTGAATGAGGGGTCTTTGCTTATAATACCACCCCTGGTTGAGGTTCCCCCCAGCTCCTATGCATGTAGGAATAAGCATGTTCTCAGAAATCCCTGTCGCCCACTGGTTGAAGAGTACATTCATGTAGCTTTGTTAATTGAATAAAGGAGAAAAATGGTTGGGCACGGTGGCTCATGCCTGTAATCCCAGCACTTTGGGAGGCCGAGGTGGGAGAATTGCTTGAGTCCTCCCACCTTTTTGCTTCACCATTCCATATTTAAGTCATTTCTCTCTCACATTTTATTATAAGCAGTCAGGAGGAGCCAAGCCACACTTTCAATACATTGCATAGAAATGTCCTCAGCTACACATCTGATTTCATCACTCTCAAGTTCTACCTTTCACAAAACACTAGAACACAAACACAGTGTTTGCTTGAGTGGTTAGAGACCAGCCTAGGCAACATGGTGAGACTCTGCCTCTATAAAAATTTTTTTAAAAATTAGCTAGGTGTGGTGGCAGGCACCTGTGGTCCTAGCTCCTAGGGAGGCTGAGGTGTGAGGATTGCTTGAGCCCAGGAGATCGAGGCTGCAGTGAGCTGTGATCATGCCACTGCACTTCAGCCTGGGTGACAAACTGAGACCTTGTCCCAAAGAAACCAAAGAATTAAAAATTAAAAAGGAGGAAAATGAACATGTGTATGGTGCCCTAAAAACTGCCATTTGGAATTAAATCAGAGAACTCTTAGACAAAGACAACCTCTCAAGGCACCCCCTCTACCTCCCTCATTGAAAACTCCCCTCCTTTTTGGTGAGTTTTGTTCACCCCTCCAAATATACGAGCTGGTTCCAAGCCTGCTGGGTTCCCACGAGACTTGAGATCCAGAGCAGCCGAAGCCCATGAGCTGCTTCTCACAGCGGAGGGGGAACATGCATGTCTGAACTCCCCCATCCACCCTTCTGCCTGGAGATGGATTTTTATTTTCCTTCCTCCCTCCCTGGGAGGGAATGACCCTCTGTGAAGTGCCCACTAAGGTGAGTAACCAAGCAGAGTGAGTGAAAGCCTGGATGATCCCCAACAGCCAAGCTGCCAGCCCCTTCCAACAGAGCGGCCTCTCCTCCCCTGGCAAAGTGGATGCAACTTAGTCTATCATCTCCATGCCCTGCCATCACCACGGCTGGCCCCCCAACTGCCCCGGTGTTCCACACTAACTGCAAATCATCTCTCTAATGGAGATGCCACCTCCACTTCTTTGAAAGCCATTCCCCTACAACAGAGCATGAGACCCCCACTACTCCTTCCCCAGTAGCTGCAAGGTGATCGCTCCAAGATGGTCCCCATCTCTGAGCTCAGAGACTGCTGGTTTACTTTAAGGCAGGCATGGTGCCCATTTCTTTTTCTTCTTTTTTTTTTTTTTTTAGATGGAGTTTTGCTCTTTTTGCCCAGGCTGGAGTGCAATGGCATCGTCTCAGCTCACTGCAACATCCACCTCCCAGGTTCAAGTGATTCTCCTGACTTAGCCTCCCAAGTAGCTGGGATTACAGGCATGCCGACCACCACGCCTGGCTAATTTTTGTATTTTCAGTAGAGATGGGATTTCGACATGTTGGTCAGGCTGGTCTCGAACTCCTGACCTCAGGTGGCCCGCCTGCCTCGGCCTCCCAACGTGCTGGGATTACAGGCATGAACCACCGTGCCTGCCCATGCTGCTCATTTCCAAAACACTTGTGGTTGAGATGAGTCACCAGCTAGACCAACACCCCAAATCATCCACAGCGTTAAAGTCAATGAAAAAACCAAGGGGGAGATTTCAGCCTCCTGCAAAGGGAAGGGAGAATTTTTTCTTTTTGGTAGGTATCGAGTTCAGAAACCCTTTCAAGGTGTCCTCTTTAATTCTCCAGCCAAGGAGAGGGAATGTGTACTAGGCTGAGATGGTAGGGAACATGAACTGCTGCCACCGGCTGGATTACTGACTGCTTCTGTTTCATCAGCCTCTGCAGGGCACCAATGAGCCAGTGCGCTTCTGCAGAGAAGCAGAGGGCTGATTCACGGCTCTAAGCGTTGCCACATCTTGGGGGCAAGTTCTGTTCTTTCTGCAGGACTCTTGAGAGAGAGCTCCTGGTCTGATCTGGTTCCCTTCTCTCTCTGTTTCCTGAGCCATGCTGTTTTCCAAGGAACAGGCTTTTGGGAGCCTTCTAGACACCTGAAAAAAAGATAAATTACTCTTCATGTCAGGAGATCCCCAATGTGAGGGGCCACAGCCCCCCGCAGATAGAGCAATGGAAACTGGGGGTCCTTTGAAACAACAGCTTCAACATACACAACTGTTCGCAACAAACCAGAACAAAGCAACACCTAATTATGCTGCTCAAAGCTTCAGAGCTTCAGTGATGTTCACAAAAAATAAACCTGTGAAAGCCAAGGTGCTAGCTGGTCCTGCAATGCATGAGACCCTGGGCCAGACACCTTCCTGCTTCTCCAGGCCACTCTCTACCCTTTCCCCCTGCTGCTGGCTGGGCTTTAGTCCAAGGGGCATGGAAATTGGAGGAAGAATGGAGGGAATTTATTCCTTCAGCTTCCTCCTGCAGGGTTACAGCAGGCTGGCCATCCCATCCCCAGACAAAGTCACTCCCTAGGTTCTAGGACTCCCTCCCCTCCCCACATCAGGCTTGAGCTGGAATGGCCTATTACTAGTTTTTAGATAGAATGCGCAACCCCCTGGGGTTCCTACACCAGCTCTTAAAATATCCTCAAGGTTGCAGTGAGCCGAGATTGAGCCACTGCACTCCAGCCTGGGTGACAGAGCAAGACTTCATCTCAAAAAAAAAAAAAAAAAAAAGAAAATCCTCAAATTAGGCTGGGCACAGTGGCTCACACCTGTAATCCCAGCACTTTGGGAAGCTAAGGTGGGAGGATCGCTTGAGCTCAGGAATTCGAGACCAGGCTGAGCAACATAGTAATACCCCATCTCTACGAAAAATTTTAAAAATACAGAAATTAGCGAGGCATGGTGGTGTGCACCTGTAATCCCTGCTACTCAGGAGGCTGAGGCTGGAAGATTGCTTGAGCCCAGGAGTTCAAGGCTGCAGTGAGCTATGATCGAGCCACTGCACTCCAACCTGGGTGACAGAGCAATATCTTGTCTCAATAATAAATTTTTAAATATCCTCAAATTGCCTAAACTGAGTATGCCATTGCTTGTTAAGACTGACTAACAGAGACATCAATGAGGCTTACATTGAATACTCAAGTATTTATTATGCCCTTGAACCAATGGCTTTGACATGTTGTAAACAGGAACACTAAAAGACCCTCATCTTGACCCAGGCCATAGACCACCAGGTCATGAGGATCCCTCTTTGAAAACCCAGGCCAGACACGCTTGGTCCCTTGCACAGGGAGGCCCTCTGGTCCCTCTGGAATGAAGCATTCATGGAAGGCCTGTCTTTCTGGGTTTTCCAGTCTGGTTAGTGGGCAGTTGTTCACCCACAGAACACAGGGGTCTGTGCACACTTGAGTCTTGGGCCTGAGGACTGACCATGCCAGGGGGACTTCCATTCCAGGGAGACCCCTTCAGGGTAAGGAGGGCTGAGCATTTGCTTGCATCTCGCTGTCAGCTGGAATGAGCACAGCTGGGAGGATGCAAAGAGCCCATGGCTGGGTTTTGGCACTGGCTTTGTAATAACTCTAGGGCAAACACTGGCAGCATCTTTGAAGGGCTAGAAAGAAGGTGGAATGTTAACCATCAGCTGTGAAGGGAGTACCCCTGCTTTGTACTATTTCTTCAACTGTCCCAGGAGTGTTCTGTTAATGTGTCTGGAATATCTGCCTTGCACGGAATGGGCATGGACATGGCTCACTGGCATCTTGGGAGGGATGAGGCCTGAGTGTGCTCTGCTCTCTGTCCCCAAGCGAAACTCTAGGCCTTTCCTCCATGGCCCCCAGCCCTCCTGCACTCTCTCCTCATCTTCAAAGGCTCTAAAGCACCAATGTCCTCGTGTCCTCCCTCCTAGATGAGGTGCACCAGGAGGGTAGAGCAGGCTGAGCCCAGTGTTAAGCCCAAGCACACATAAAAGGACATCACCACTCCCGTGGCCTCAGCCAGCTCCCTGGGCACAATCTTAGGCCCATAGAGGAGGGCCAGGGTGCTGAGGTAGCCGTTGCTGAGTCCCAGCAGGGAGCTGAGGACTGCGGGGTACACATCGGACTGGAAGACCACAGTCTTCAGGTGGGCGCGGGGCTGGTAGTTACAGAGCACGAAGAGGGGGATGAAGCAGGTCCGGAGGAGCACAAACCCCGGGAGCGCCTTGCTGTTGGGCCCTGGCACCTGGATCCAGGCGGTAAGCTGCCGGCCACACAGGTCAGCAAAGTTGTACAGGAGGAAGGTAGTGAGGGGGATGAAGAACTTGGTGGTCCACAGTGAGCCCGAGCCCTTGTTGAGGGACTCGATGTTGGTGCAGATGGCGGGGTAGATGAGGCTGGTGATGAAGAAGATGTAGGTGACACAGAAGCCCAGGCTGGCCGTCTTCTTCAGGATGGGGCGGAGAGGGGGCGTGTGGGAATCACTGAATCTGGAGGCCACCAAAGGGGCACTGGGGGAGTCCTGAGGAAGCTCCTCTTCACCAGAAAACACATGGGCCACATGAACAGGCCTCATGTAGTACCTGCGGGGAGGAGACAGGGCCACCATCAAGCAGGTTGCTTGGGATCTGAGTCAGCACAGCCAGAGGTGGGCACTCAGAACAGAACCTTCTGGCCCAGCATGGAGAGCCCAAGCCCTGTATGCCCACAGCTCCAGCGTTCCCTGAGATGACGGATGCTGTCGCGGGGTGGCCAGGGGAAGGCCTGCACCATCCCTGGCCTGCTTGCCAGCGCAGTGGCCGTGCCATGAGCAGGGACAGAGGAAATCAGGACTGACCACTGCATGGTGAGTCTGGGCCCCTGTCCTGGCTCACCTGTTTTTGTTATATTTTAGGAGAGTAGAGGTAAAATAGTATCAAAAATGCAAATTTCTAAAATGATAAAAAGAATACATGCTTGATACAACAAACCCAAATAATACAGAAAATAAATGATATCGTATTAATAGAAAGGGGACTCTGACCTCTTCCCACTTCTGATTTCACTCCTTAGTGGTACTGGCCATTAACATTCTAGGCCGGGCATGATGGCTCACACCTATAATCCCAATACTTTGGGAGATAGAGGCAGAAGGATTGCTTGAGCCCAGGAGTTCAACATCAGCCTGCACAACCAAGTGAAACCCTGTCTCTACAAAAATGATGATAATAATAATAATTTTAAAATAAAATAAATTAGCCAGGCGTGGTGGTATATGCCCGTAGTCCCAGCTACTGGGGAGGCTGAGGCAGGAGGATTGCTTGAGCCCAGTTGTTCAATATAGTGAGCTATGATCACACTACCACACTCCAGCCTGGATAACAGAGTGAGACCCTGTCTCAACAAAACAAAACAAAACAGAAAAACCAATCTGGTACATACTGTTCCATGCACACACAAACAACACTCACACAGTTACATTTCTTAAGCAAGAGTGGGGTCAAGCCATACATATTGTAAAACTTTCTGCAACAGTGTAACGCCTAAATACAATATATGTAAATAATATATATAAATGCCTTATACTAACTGCCTAAATCATGCATAACTGTGAAACATAAATGAATACATAAAATTGCATAAAGAACAGTATCTTGTGGCCATCCTTCTACACAGGAACATGTGGCCTATATCTCCCTTATGTTACTCTACGATGGTTCACCGGATGGATGTACAATTTAACTGCTCCCCTACTGATGGACACTTAGGTTGCCTCGACTTTTCATTACTACAGACAATGTTGCAATGAATATCCCTACACATAAATCCTTGCACATGTATACTAGTATTTTGGTAGGGCAGATTTCTAGAAGAGGAAATTGCTGGATTAAAAGGTTTATACCTTTAACGTTTTGATAGCTACTGATAAACTGCTCTCCTAATAGGTACTACCAGTTCAACTCTGCCCAGCACCATTTACCCACCCTAACTGAAGTAACTTGCCCTGTTCATCTCTACCAGAGCACCTGTTCAGTTCCTTCAAAAGAACTGACTACAATCTATAGCAATTGCATTGGTTTACTTGTTTATCATGTGTCTCCTTCCGTAGAAGACAGGTTCTTGTCACGCCTGTAATCCCAGCACTTTGGGAGGCCAAGGCGGGCGGGTCACTGGAGGTTAGGAGTTCACGACCAGCCTGACCCAATGGTGAAACCCCACCTCTACTAAAAATACAAAAATTAGCCAGGCATGGTGGTGTGTGACTGTAGCCCCAGCTACTCAGGAGGCTGAGGCAGGAAAATCGCCTGAACCCGGGAGGTGGACATTGCAGTGAGCCAAGATCACGTCACTGCACTCCAGCCTAGGTGACACAGTGACATTCCATCTCAAAAAAAAAAAAAAAAAAAGAAGAAGAAGAAGACAGGTTCCTGGAGCAAGGACCACATTTGACTGTTTCCAGCTAAATCTTCAGGCACGGAGTAGCCCTTCAACACGTAACTGTTGAAAGAACGGAGAAGTAGCCTATAGAAGTGTCTTCCATATCTTCAACACTGAATATCATCAATCTTTCCAACTTCTGCTACTCTGACCAATAAGAAAGCTTAGATCACTTTCCCTTACTGTGTGACCTTGCCTGAGCCACTCAACCTCTCTGGGTCCCAGGTATCTGAAAACCAGGAGACACAGCCTGACTGTATTAATGCAGCTCAAACAGAGGGAGTTGGTGTAGGGGTGTGTGTGTAAGCACTAACTTGGTTCTGGTTTCAGCCTTGTCTCTGCCGCCCTGTGTGATCTTGGGCCAGGCACACCCCTTTCTGGGCCTGCTTCCTCCTCTGTAAAATGGAGGTTTCAAACAGCCAGGAAGTTTTGAAGCCCCAGTCAGTCCTCCCACCCTGAGGACCTGCAGATAACACGCATGTGGGTGAGTGGGTGTGTGGGAGGGCCCCTCCCCAGAATCCAGAATCACTCTTGAGTGATGGTGAACGGGGTGCTTTAGCCAAGAACCCTGTCTGGTTTCACAATCGCTATCTAGGGAAAGGAATATTCTTACTTCCCCTCTATTCAGCGTCGTCAGGTCCTTGCCTTAAGTCTGCTTTCAGGAAATTCCCCACCAGGTTCCTCTGGTCACAGCTCTTCCTCCTAAGTTATTCCAAACTTCCCTGTATCATCTCACTCTCCCAAATGTAGGACGGGCGAGCTTGCCTTTTCAGGAAGATTTAGTCCAAGCAGACCCAGAAGCACAGCTCTCTCCATGAGCCCCATCCTTAGAGAAGTGTCTATGAGCCCACAGATCCTGACCCTAGTTTTAATCAGCAAAGAAACAGAAGCTTCTGTCCAGGCACAGTGGCTCGTGCCTGTAATCAATCCCAGTGCTTTGGGAGGCTGAGGTGGGTGGATCACTTGAGGTCAGAAGTTTGAGACCAGCCTGGCCAACATGGTGAAACTCTGTCTCTACAAAAAAATACAAAAATTAGCTGGGGGTGGTGGCCCATGCCTGTTGTCCCAGCTGCTCGGGAGGATAACTTGAGGATCGCTTGAGCCCTGGAGATCAAGGCTGCAGTGAGCCGTGATTGCGCTACTGCATTCCAACCTGGGCAACAGAGTGAGACTCCGTCTCAAAAAAAAAGAAAAAAAAAAAAGTAATAGAAGCGTCTTCAGGATAGCATGGTCCTGGGTGTTCTCTGTCTCACATGCTCAGCTGGAAGGGACTCTGGCCTGCCCAAATGAGACTAGGAACTAGGGTGACCAACCATCCTGGTTTGCCTGAAATTGTCCTGGTTTTAATACTTACGGTCCCTTGTCCTGGGAGCTCCTTTGGCTCTAGGCAAGCAAGGAAGGTTGGCTACCCTGCTGGAAACAGACCCACCCAAAGCACCAGAAACAGGACACAAGGAAACAGCACAAAGAGTGGGGCGACCCTCCTGTTCCTCTGTTCATTCAGTGGCTGGAGAATCACTTAAGGCACAATGCTGAGGTGCCAGGCAGTGTACAGGATGCTGGGGGATGGAGAGCCAGCCAGGCCACAGGAAGCACGGGGACGTCAGCCTGGAGCCACAGCTAGGCAATTTCTGATGACAGCCCTGAAGGGGCGGGGAGTGCTGGGCAGCCCAGCGGTCTGTAGGTGCCTGGGATACTGCATGGCTCAAGAAGATCAGCCCCCTCCTATCCTCAGAACCCTGAGGACTGCTGAAGTGGTGAAGAATCCTATAGCTGGGGAAAGTGGCTCACTCTCAGCCCAGGGGGAATCGCTGTTCTGCTGAAAGGCTGGGGGTTCTAGGGGTTAACAAAGTGACTCTCCTCATGAGGACAGGGAGAATGAATGATGAGATAAGGCCCTTGCAGTCGCGAGCCAGGGATGTAGCATGATCCAGTGGGGAGAGGCTACTCCAGAAACAGCTCCAGTCCTGCCTGTGACTCACCAGGTGAGTGACCTGGGGCATGCTTGTGAACTCTCCTAAGCCTCAGTTTCCCCAGCTTTCAAGTGAGAAAATACAATCACAACTGCACAGATTGTCATATATCATAAACAAAAATATACACATAAACTGCTTAGCTTTGTGCCACTGCAAAAAATAGCTTCCTGTGGAACAGGGCGGCATCAGGGGCAGATCTCTCCCCCACTCTCGCACCTGGCACATCACTTAGCCTTCTCTTGGTCTCAGTTTCCTCACCCGTTAAATGGGGATAACTCCTGCCTTTCCTACATCAAATAAGATAGTGGATAGGAAAATGCTTTGAAAAGAATAAAACACAAGAGAAAGACAAGGGTTGTTTTTGTAAAAAGCAGCAGGCAGCAAGAAAGCAAAAGGAGGAACTGGAGACAGAAAGCAAGAGTAAGACTCGAGGCGAGAAAACAGGTCGTAGAGGTGGAAAGAAGCCCCATAAGGCAGCAAGTTATCTAAGCACAAGTTTGGAGTCATCTTAAAATCCTGCCTGGCTCTACTACCTACTGGCTCTGAGATTCAGGCAAGTAATAATTTAACCTCTTTGTGCCAGGCACGGTGGCTCACGCCTGTAATCCTAGCACTTTGGGAGGCTGAGGCAGGAGGATCACTTGGGCATAGGAGCTCAAGACCAGCCTGGTCAACATAGTGAGACTCTGTCTCTACAAAAACTTTTTTTATTTTTGGGAGTCTTGCTCTGTCACCCAGGCTGGAGTGCAGGGGCACGATCTCGGCTCACTGCAAGCTCTGCCTCCCAGGTTCACACCATTCTCTTGCCTCAGCCCCTCGAGTAGCTGGGACTACAGGCGCCCGCCACCATGCCCAGCTAATTTTTTGTATTTTTAGTAGAGACGGGGTTTCACCGTGTTAGCCAGGATGGTCTCGATCTCCTGACCTGGTGATCCAGCCTGCCTGGGCCTCCCAAAGTGCTGGGATTACAGGCGTGAGCCACCGTGCCCAGCCTACAAAAACTTTAAAAAAAATAGCTGGGTGTGGTGGCACACCTGGAGTCCCAGCTATTTGGGAGGCTGAGGTGGAAGGACAGCTTGAGCCCAGGAGGTCAAGGCTGCAGCAAGCCACGATCACATCACTGCACTCCAGCCTGGCCTGCAGAGTGAAACCCTGTCTCTACTAAAACAACAGCAATTTAATCTCTCTGAACCCTGGTCTTCTAATCTGTGCATGGGAATAATAATAAATAATAATAGTACTGTACTCTAAGAGGAACAGGGGAGTGTGAGTTTGTTTTTTGTTTGTTTGTTTGTTTGTTTGCTTGTTTTTAGAGAGAGAGGGTCTTGCTGTCACCCAGGCTGGAATTGCAGTAGTGCAATCAGCTCACTGCAGCCTCCAACTCCTGGGCTTGAGCAGTCCTCCCACTTCAGCCTCCTGAGTAGCTGGGACTAGAGGCACATGCTGCCATGCCCAGCTAATTTTTTGTTTTTTGTAGAGACAGAGTCTCACTGTGTTGCCCAGAATGGGTCTTGAACTCCTGGGCTCAAGCAATCTACTGCCTTGGCCTCCCAAAGTGCTGCGATTACAGGTGTGCTCCATGGCGCCTGGATAGAGGTGTGAGCATTGAATGAGGTAGGACACATCAAGCTAGCAGGAACACAGCGCTGGAGTAAGCGGCTGTGTTTCACCAATGGGAACTATTATTCACTTGAGGCTCCAACTGCATGGGTGTGGCACAGAGTCAGCCTCTCACATCCACCAGCCAAGCCAGTTTGTTGAGCAACTGCTTTGAGCCATAGCACCTAGACAAAGAAGCCAGCATAGAATCTGCTGAGAAAAAGAAGCAGGGCTGTAACTGGACATACAGGAAGGAGGCATGGACAGTGAGTGGCACCTTCACCTGGCATACTCCAGTCTGGACAGCAGCAGGTAGAGTCCCATGCAGAGCACGAGGAAGATGGTGGCCATCAGGAAGAAGGCCAGGGCGCTGTCCCTCACGTCACTGGATGCAGCCAAGTCCACCAGTGAGGCCACGGCACTGACCGTCCCACCCATGGCTCCTCCTGCGGAGAACAGAGGCCACGCAGAGATGGTGAGGGGTGGGCGAGGAGGAGGAGGAGTGGCTGCGGGCACCCTCTGCTTGGGTTTCACAAACCAAAATAAAAATTCCTCAGTGCGAAAAATGCCAAAGCTCCCTCAGTGTCCTGAAGCCTCAGAGACAGGGAGGGCCCAGCAGCCAAGCATTTCCAGCATTTCCTGAGTTTCTAAGGGGGTCATTTTCCCCTCTCTCTGCTGGACTTGTAAGAGGCTGCTGCCTGAGGTGGCATGTGGCCTTCAGGGGACCACCAGTCCGCTGCCTTTCCTGTTTCACCTCTGACCCTCAACTTCCATCTCTCTTTATTGCCCTTCTAGTGGGGGCTGAAATTTTAGATTTAGGGGCAGAAAGTGCCAGAGACCTCTGGATTTCCTCTTCTCTGCCCCTGGCCCAAAGTACCCACCAACCAAACTGGGAAGGAGGCTCAGGGACTATCCTCACATAGGGTCCCCTGCTGCTCAGAGGCCACCCTTTCTGGGGGTGTCCTCACTGGCTATAAACCCCCACCATCGCCCACTCATGAGCTCACGGAACCTACTGTGTACCCCAAGGCGGCTGTGGCACCATGCACATGTGAATGCATGTGTAACACATACAACACTCACACACACACAGTCACACACCTACACGCACACACAAGCACGCAACCACCCCACCACATGGAATGTTCTCCTTGCCAATGGCTTTGATACACATTACCCGTGAGATGATGTGGCTGCCACACCTTTCACTGCTACCTAACAGAGGAGGCCACACGACCTACTTGGGTGCCAACGGGCCTAGGAGTCAGGCAGAAGGACATGTCACCTGGACTCTGCTACTTGCTAGCTGGGACCCTAGGGGTAACGTGGCTTCTCTGACTTTACAGTTTGCTTGCTTATAGAATGGAAATAACAACCCCCACCCTGTGTGGTTGCTTTGAGGACTGACTGAGATGATGTTCAGAAAGGGCCTGGCACTCAGCAGACTTCAACAAACGCTATGCTCTGCCTTGCCACGACTACACCGTTGCTTCTGGGAGGCAGCAGACATGGCTTTCTGTTCCTTCGAACCCTCACAGCCATGAGTCATCTTCCTGTGCTGGCCACGAGTCAGAAGGTCTGTGTGCAGCATTGCTTGGGAATGCTGGCACCAGCGTGGGCAGATCATTTGCTTTCTTCCCTGCCTGTGTTTATTTGCCTGGAAAGTGGGGCTAATACTTGCCCTGTTCATCACAGGTGACCGTAGTGAGGTGGAAACAGGACAATGAATGGAAAAGCACTGACAACAAGGCCAAGACCATCACCGTCAATGCGGGAAGGGCCTGGTGTATGAGCCAGGTTGACTGGCGGGATGAACCTGCCCACTTCGGAGGATCAGAATGTCCATTCCTGAAGAGGCGGGAAGAAGGCTGGGTCTGTGTGGGCATGGCCTGCTCTGTCTCCATCAGGCAGCTGTCATGCAGCACCACTTTCCTGCCCACTATTGCATGAAGCAGAGGGGAAGAAGGACAGTCAGGCCCCATCCACCGTGGCACGCCATCACGGCTCCCCATGCTCTGCCTGTGGCCTCTGTGGCTCTACAGAGAATAGCCTTTGGCCGGATGGAGGCTCCTTTCCCCAGCCTCTCCACCATAAGTTCTATTAGCCTGGGTAGTACTTGAGGGAGGGCAAAGGTATACAAATTAGCACCATAATTAGGAATGCAGACTCTAGAATCAAAACATCCGAGTCCAAACCTGGCTCTACTACTTCTAGTTGTGTGACCTTCAGCAAGTCCCTTAACCTCACCGTGCCTCTGTATCCTCATCTATACAATGGGGATGTTAATAATACCCACCTCGTAGGGCTGTGATGAAGATTAAAAAGATTATTACATGTGAAGCACTCAGAAGCCTGCCTGGCACAGAGAAGTGCCAAATACCAAACAAATCCTTTCTGATTCTCAGTTAGGTGCTTGGCTATTTCTGTCCTTCCCACATCAAAGCAGCAACAATGGGTAAACCCTTTGCCAAGAGGATGCCCACTTCTGAGAAGCTGTAATCCCCGCCTAGACATTTTGTAAGAACTGGGGTTAAACTCAGTAAGACACTCCCTAGCCGCCCCAAGGAAGAGATCTTAACATCACTGCCTACTGATTTTCCTCTCTCTCTTTCCAACTTGTAGAGAATTTACAATATTATCATCAGCAACAAACCAGGCCTCCGGGAGCTCATCCTTCATGACTCTCTACTTTTATCTCATCAGTTATGGAAATACATGCAAATGAGGGGTTTAAAAAAACACCAGCACAAAACAAATGAATTGTTCCTCAGATGCCAACGCGTGCGGAATTCACAGACGGGCTGTGCTGGAAAAAAGCAAGTGAGGCTGGCAAGGTGGTCTTGCGGCCTCTGGAAGACTGGGACACCTTGATTTTCCAGGGTGCTGGGCACCCACAAGGGCCCAATACAGTGGTGACTATGGTTTAGACTCAGGGTCATTAATACTGGCGTAGAAGTACTAAACTTCCCCACTTTTCTAAACAGACTTTCTGAAAAATCCACAGGAGACTCCCCATCCCTAGAAGATCACAGGTGGACAGATGAACCCGAGGACCGCTTGCCAATGTAAATGGTGAGTTTGGTCACTGGCTCCTGGAGAGGCTGCCAGCAAGGATGGAAGGAACTAAGGGAATAAGAGCCTCCTTCTGAGATGGTGGTGACAGAAGGGATTAAATCCCATGTCCAGTGGCCACTGCCTTCAGTCCAGAAATGCCCGTTTGAAAGCATTGCTGGTGCATGTTGCCTGCACCCAGGAAACTTAGCCACAAGTCCATTTTTATTTTATCTTAGGCCCAAGTGTTTCCCAGGATACAGCCAGAAGCCTAATCTGCTCTCAGAAATGGCAAACAGATTGAAGCTCACATCTAGACTCTGATCTGCTGAGAGTAACTGCCTCAAGTGCTGCGCTGAGAAGGATTTAGAAGCTCAGGATGAAAGATAGAGATCCACCAGTGATGTCTGGCACTGGCTCGAGTGGGGAAGGGACATACCCTTGTCAAAGTATTGTCATCCTGGCCACATGCTTGCTGGCGTTACTAACTAAGGGGCACAGCGCAGGTTCCTTGTGAAATTGCTGTCAGTGGGCAAATGTTTAGGGCTCTCCTCTGCACAACAGGGGCATGTGGAGGGGCAGACACAGCAGCAGAGCCTCCAGTCTTGCTCCCAGGGACTGTGGCCTCCTGGCAAAGCACCAATGGTTCCTGACCCGCTCCTTTCTACCTGGCTGGGTCATCTGGGTGAGAGACGTGTGAGTCTCCAGCTTAGAGAACAAAAGTGCCAAGGCCTCTGGAACAGGCTCATCAACATCAGCATCAAACGTCAGCTAGAGGGGTCAGCCCACGTCGTGCACAGGCATACCCACGGGATACCAAAGCATGGGGGTGCTGGGGGTGAGAGTTTATTCACTGAGCCATCAGCTCCAAGGGGACTGGTGCTTGTTCATCTTTGCATCCCCAGGACATAGCAGGTCCTCTATAAAATCAGAAAGGAAGAAAAGATAGAAGGAAGGAAAGGAGACAAGAAGGGGAAAAAAGATAAGGAAAAGGAAAAATAGAAGAGGAATAGGAGAAGGAGGGAAGGAAAGGGAGGAAGGCTGGTTTCAGGAATTGCATTTTGTAGGCGACCATGTTATCCAAAAATAGCTGCAACTCCGTCTCGCCTCCTGCCTACCTTCTCACAGTCATGATGGGAGACTTTCACACTCTCCCAGAGGTGGGTCCATCTGTCTTGAGTCTGGGTGAGCTTATGGCTATGGTAGAACTGACCCTATGTGGCTTCTTTTGCTAAATCAGAAATAAAGCTTCTGCCTGGATCTCCTGAAATGCCGGCTTTTGCAACCCAGACACCATGCCATGAGGAAGTCAAAGTTGCCATTTGAGGTCCACATAGAGAGGAACGGAAGTCCCTGGCCCCAGCCCAGCCCTGGCTAAGCTTCCAGCCAGCAGCCACTATCAACACGCCAGCCAGGAGGGCGTGCCACCTGGAACTGGATCCTCTGGCTGCCCGTCAAGCTATGCTGTCTGATGCCATGGGGAGAAGAGCTACACCTGCAAACTCCTGTCCAAGCTGCAAATTTGTGAGTAGTAGAAATGACTGTTGTTGTTCTAAGCCACTAAGTTTTGGGGTAGCTTGTTCTACAACACTAGATGACTGAAACACAATCAGCACCCACGCCATTTCCTTTTCAGAAAAGGCCACTACATGCTCATCTCTGGCTCCCTCCCATGACTCCTGGGTGGATGAACCTGGTCAGCTGCCCGGACTCCGGCTCTCACCTGATATCAGCGCCTGGGAGTTCCTCATAGGAAAGGAGCCGGTCATGCCGTAGATGCTGCTGCTGAAGACAGTGGAAGCACCGCTGAGGATCACCATGCAGACAATGGTGACCGCAAAAAAGCCCCGGGTCCAGGAGGAGGTGTCCACCTTCACCAGTGCGGTTATCACCATGAAGATGGCCAGGATGACCGTCAGTGACGCCAGGACACGGATGTGGACTGCAACCCTGGGGCGAGGATGCCAGAAGCAGTCAGACACCCCCTTCGGGGCTCCTGTGTGGGCTGGGGCTGGTGAGCCACCTTAAGGGAAGCAGGCGAGCTTAGCGGTTAGGACTGTTCACTCTGCAGTCAAGAGGCCTGCACTCGAATCCTGCCTTCCCAGCTCCCTAGCTGTGTGGCCTTGGGTAAGGGACTCAGTTGCTCTGGTTTCAGCTTTTGAACTTGTACAATGGGGAGAGTTGATGCAACTCATGTGGGGGTGAGGCTGAAGAGGTGAGCAGTATGGGGTGCAAGCGGCAGTGCCTGGCTCAGGGCCAGTGCTCAGTGGGTACTGCTGCTTTTCACCTTGCTGTGAGGTTCAAGGACACGAGGACACCTGGATGTTCAAGGCAAACCCCTGCTCTTCCTGCCACAGGGCTGAGCTCCTCCTGGCTTTGTCTAGTGTTTAAACAGAGCAGCCACCCACTGAGCTTCCTTTCCCCAAAACTTAGCAGGAGGTTTGGGGAGAAAGGGAAGAAGGGAAGAAAATCATCATGATCATCATCATTATCATCATCGTCATAGCAAACACTCAAACAGTGTTTAATGCATACTTTTCTAGCACTCTTCTAGGCATTTTCTGTATGCCAGTGTGTTTGATTCTTACACCGGTTCTGTAAGACAGGTATTCCTCCCTATCCCATGTATACAGATAAGGAAGCTGAGGTCAGAGAGGTTGAGGAACTAGCTCAAAGTCACTCAGCAATGAACCCAGGAGGTCTGGCTCTGGTCAGTTCTCAGAATGATGCTCTACTGCCTCCCCTGGAGTGAGGAAATATGGATGGCACAGAAGCGGCGGCCAGGGCAGGGGCACCCTCCTGTGATGGCCTCAGTCATCATGGGGAACAGGTGATGCCAAGTTAGTGCTGCCTGGGGCCAAGGGAACCCCCACACTCCCCAGCACCATGCCTGCACATGAGCCGTGCACTCTTCCCAGCCCCCATACTGGCCTGGGGAGAAAAGCAGGGAAGGAGTCTATCTGAGAAGCTGCACATTTTTATTCTAGGGAGCAAGAATATCATCTCAAGGGGCTGCTTAAATAATCAGATTAGACTAAGCTTTAAACCGGATTGGATGTGTAGTTAATTTTCCTGCTAACCAGTGGGAAGGGGCTGGGAGAAAAGCCAGATTACATACTTTTTTTTATTAAAAAAAGAAAAACTTGAAAGGTAGAAAAAAAATACACACACACACACAGACACACACACACACAAGTAGGTGTGAAATGATGAGCATGAAAAGCAAGAAAGGAATTTTTTCAAAGTGCTTTTGTGGCCCCAGGCTAATTTGAGTTTCCCTCTGGTCCTCAGCTAAAAGGAGAGCAGGCGCTGTCACTGCTTTCAAAGGGGTGTGAGGAAGCCCAAGGAAGTGAAGGGACAGTTCAAGGTTGTGAAGTGAGTCTGTAGGGAGCTGGGATGAGAACCCAGGTGTGCTGAGCCCCAGCCCATCACTCAGTCTGTTAATGTGTGTACTCAATGGTGTGGTCATTCTGCAAATGTGCATTGAGCAACTACTGTGTGTCCAGTTCTGTGCTGGGTGTCCAGGACATGGGACAGACCAGCAACAGATATGTCATCCCACTGTGGTAGGTGCTCCATCAGGAGGCCCCAGGGCATCATGCAGCACATCTGAGGGGCACAAAACCCACCCTGGGCATCGTGGAAGGCCATTTGGAGGCAATGTCTATGCTGGATGGTAACGACGAATGGGAGGATGTAAGTGCACGTGTCTTGGGAGAGAGAGCGAGGCATGTTCAGGGAGCTGCAAACGGACTCTGGCTGTAGTCAAGATGCGAGCAGAAGAGCACAGAGGTGATGCTGGGGAGAGGCATGGACTCATGTCCTGAAGGAGGGCGGGGTGTGGGGCCTTTGTCTGCCAGCACCATCCCCTGGGAGAACATTCCTTCGCCTAGTCATCCTGGGGAAGTGGTCAGCCAGGTTGCCCATACCCACGCCCACACAGCCACAAACAACAGGCATGTGACGCAGCCTGGGGCAATCAGAGTGTTCCCTGCTCCTGGACCCTGGGGTTGAGTTAGGAATTAGCATGTGACCCACATAGGGTCATTAAGTCTTCCCTGGGACTGCTACATGGAAGCCATGGAGAGAAGCTCGCTGCTGAGACCGTGTCTGGGGCTGCTGGCTGCCATCTAGCCAGTTGCGTAGGGCGAGGCTAGACATGGAGGAAAAGCCATGCAGAGACACGCGGAGCCCAGGGGTGGTGCAGAGGAGATCCCCTAGATCCAATGATGCCTGAAGGTGGACCTGCCTTTAATTTTCACTTAAAGAAAGAGGACATCCTTTTTTGTGTCTCTGTTGTTGCTACTAAAAGTACCCACTAACATAAAGAGGTACATCAGGGTTTCAAGCTGGGAATGACATGGTCAGAAGCTACAGCAATGCTGCTGGTGTCCTGCCCATGTGCCCTCCCTTTTACAACTCCAGGAGTGGTGTTACTTACCTGGGAGTGACAGGTAAGGAACACCTCCTAAGAGCAGCCTTCAACCAATGACTAGGGAAGTTGGTACATAAATACCCCAGCTCCCTCCTGCTCAGCCGTGCTCCACACTGGCTCTCTAAGATCCCCAGCAGGATTGTGTTCTTGTCCCTTCTGAAGGAGCTGACTTGATAAGGCATCCTCTGCTGACTGCCTTCCCTTTCCTGTCCCCATTCCGTACTCTCCCACCTTCACCTCCCAGATAAACGACTTGCATTTGAATCCTTGTTTCAGGGCCTGCTTATGGGGAAACTTGCATTAAGATGCCCATGAAGACCTCACACTAACACACATCTTCTCAAGGTCTGCAGGGGCTTTGGTCCGGACAGGAGCTGGTGGGCAGCCAGGTGGGCACCTGGACCCTTGGCGGCCCAGAGCGTCTATTGTAAGAGTACAGCAGGGGCCCTGGAGGCCAGCAGTCCAGACTTACCCCTGATGCTCGAGGTGGTCCTACACACTCAGCCCTGTCACACAGTGTCCCCACCCTCTCTTAGCAGCTGGAGCTGTCCTACCCACTCCCAAGATAAGGGCCAGCAGGGCATGGAGCCTGAATCAGGAGACCAGAGCCCTGTCCAGCTCTGTCATCCGCTCGCTGTGTAACCCCCGACAAATATTCAACCTCTCTGGGCCTCAGTCCCCTCATCTCTAAAAAGAAGAAGCTAGACCCAATGATATTAAGGTCCCTAACAGCTAATGATTCTAAATCTGAAAAAATTCAAGTAGAAAGAGAGGTTGGGAACAAATGCCAAGAAGTTTGAACCAGTTCCTTGGGGCAAGAAGGAGGCAAAGGCCAGGCTGGAAAGACGAGGCGCGCTGCAAAGGCAGAGCCCTGCCTTGTTCTCCCCCAGCACAGGCACAGGGCCTGGCAGGCACTGGGTAAATATTTGCTGTATGTACAAATTGACAAGCAAGGGAGATCAGTAGCACCCGGCGGTGGGGAGGTTTCATGCTGGTCTGAACCTCCCAGCGGCTGTCTGCTTCTTGATCCCTGCTGCCTCAGCATGGCAGGAAGTCCAGCTGGAAACATCCGCCAGCCTCGGGAATGGCCTCTGCCTCTAACCGCCTCCCCGCAGACATGGCCAGGAAAAAGTCCAGCAGGAATGGTGCAGCATCATGGGAGCCCTCCTGTGTGGCTGTTGCTACAAGGTAGTAAGTTCCTTGAACAGGAAGGTTGTTTTGCAGAGAGCTGAGGGACTGCTTACTCAGGCACCCCCAGGGCAGGAAAGTTGGGGAGGAATCAGAGAGGAGGAGGTCAATACCAAATGCGTTCCAGAAACAATGCAGTGTGGAACGCTGCTCTGTCCCCTGCTCTGTCCCCCTACACGGCCCTTCACCCGCAAAGGTCTCCTTCCTGCCTGCTAATTAACTGCTGCATAAACCACTCTTGCCCAGAGCCTCCATCCATGGGCTCTAGGGCTATTTTCAACATTCATCAAGCTTCATGAAAGGTGCCAGGTGCAAGCCTGGTCCACAGGCATGAACGGAGAACACTGGCTTCCCTCTCTGCTGCTTCCACCCAGGAAGGGAGAGTGGCCCAGGGGACAGTGGTGCTCTTAGGGTCTTAGGAAAGTCCTGACTTTCAGTTGCTGTAACATCTGGGGTTCTACTTGGAGACAGGGCATGACCAAGAGGACAGCTTCAAGACCAAGACCCTGGGGCAGGTCTCAGTCCTGTGAAGACTCTTGGAGAGGCTGCCTCCAGTACCCAGGTTGCCAGTCCCCCCACTCCCTGACTCGTGAGGGCTCAGGACCCCAGGGGACTGATTTCTTCATAAGTCTCCAAGATGTAAATCCTCCTTATAAGTATTTATGATGCTGCAGATTTAACATAATAAAACACTTGGCAATTATGGATAAGCCAGTCGGGAAAGCCAGGGTTCTCCAGGAGGGGAGAAAAGAAGACTTTTCAATCTCGCACATTAAATAAAAAACAGCTTAGCCCCAGACCATCTTCCCACAGCCTGGAAACAGATGGAGGCCTCAGAACATGTTCCTGCATTGCCCTTGCCCCTCTCCAAGAGCCCAGGAGGAGCAAGGGCAGGCCAGGGGTGGGCTAATTCCCCCTGAGAATGTCCTGTAACTGCTGAGCCATCTGCCGGGACCCAGTCTTGGAGGGCAGCTGGCCTGGGGGCCCACATCTCACTGGAGACAGACCCAGCCCTTCTTAACCACCCCCTTCCAACCCAGCAGCCTGAATCCTGGAGAGACAGGGCTCTCACTAGAAGGATCTTGGCTGTGGCTGCAGGGGCAGGGGTGGGTGCAAAGCTGGGGAACTAGGATGTAGGTGGCTCAGGGGTTCCAAGCACAGATGTAGGGTGAGAAGGTCCCAGTTCAAATCCTGACTCCTCCCTTTCATTCTAGCCGAGGCTGGAGTGCAGTGACGTGACCATAGCTCACTGAAGACTTGAACTCCTTGGCTCGAGCGATCCTCCTGCCTCAGACTACTGAGTAGCTGGGACTACACGCATGTGTCACCATGCCAGGCTAATTTTTTAAAATTTATTTTTGTAGAAACAGCATCTTGCTATAGTGCCCAGCGTGCTCTCAAACTCCTGGGCTCAAGCAATCCCCCTGATTTGGCCTCCCAAAGTGCTGAGATTACAGGTTTCAGCCACTGCACTCCACCTGGCTCCATCCTTAATGGCCAGTCCCTTGGGCCAGTCACCTCCATGAGCCTGTTTTCCCATCTCAAAGCAGGGTCACAGCAGTTTCCCACTCTTAGGCTGCTGTGAGGGTTAAAAGAGATAATGCATCTGCAGGGTATAATGCTCAGAAGTGCTACTGTTATTGGATAGCATTCTCTCACAGCCCAGAGGCTGGACCTTCCCTGCCACTCCTGACCCATGGCCCGGGAGTGCTTTCAGCCTGCAGGACCTCCGGACCCCTGAAGAGGCAACAGGCAGGCTCGGCTGTCCCATGGTGCCCCTGTGGTCTCCTGACTTCCACCTGGAAAATGAGGCAATGTCATGGCCTCCCTCCTGGGTTGCAGTGCAGCCTAAGGGACATGACAAGGGGTGATTGAGGCATTACACTCTTGCTATAGTTCAGATGCTGGTTCTGGAACTGGAAGGAGCTGGGAGCTCTCTCTAGGCTATCTGGGCTGGACAACTAGCCCCATCCTCAGGGCTGCCTGAGTGAGTAGACAGAGAAAACCATGAGTGAGCCAAGGGTTCCCCCCACCATGGCTGTCTCCCCTCTTCCTCGCCTCCTGCTCCTGCCTGCACTGGCTCTCAACACACCCTCTCTCCTGCGAGGCGCAGCCAGGACCCCTGCTGTGCCGTCCTCTACTCTCCTCCTGGGGTGGGGGTCTCCGCAGGCTGCGCCCCCTCTGCTAGGACACTGAATATGGCCCTAGGAAGGCAGGAGTGAGGCTCGTGAAGGCCAGCTGGCTGGTGAGAGGGGCTGCAACGCCCCTCTCCTTCTCATTCTTCCAGACTGCACTTTGGTTTGGAGAAAGATGCAAATTCCACTGGGAGGTGGGATCTATGTCCCCTTGAAAAGAAGGGGGCTTTGTGACTGCCCAAACCAGTCAAGTGTGGCAAAAGTGACAGCACATGACTTCCGAGACCAGGTTGTAAAAACCATGCAGCCTCTCCCTTGTTCTCAGCCACTGGGTAAGCCATCCTATTACCCTGAGGCCGACATGTGAGACTACAAAGAGAGAAGAGACAGAGAGAGAGGGGATATGAATGGCTCCAGCTCCAGCTGCCATCTGACTGCAACTGCAGGAGACAGTACTACAGCTGGGCCTTGATAACCCCCAGAACATGAGAAGTACTCACGACTGCTATTGTTTTAAGCCACTATACTTTGGGATCATATTATGTAACAGATAACTGCAATATCCCCATGGCATAATATGTTTGGAAAGACTGATCTATTCCGGCTCAGCATGTAAAAGACACTCGTGGTGCCCTCTCTCCTCCTGCACCCAGAGCAGACATCACTAATCAATCCCAGCACCCTCCCTGAAGCCAGACCTGCCTTAGAATCTTGTTCAGCTAGAGATCTGGCAGTCACTACAAATTGATTAGAAGTGGGCAAAACAGATTTGCCATCAGTGACCTCAGGTTTTAGTTAGCCATGGCGAACAGGAGCCCAGGTTTCTGGACCATAATGTAGCCATCGATATCATTTAGCGGCAGCTTAGAAAGCAGGCAAAGTAGCTAGGGCTATTGTCTTTGTAAACTCAAATTGAGAATTTGAGCCAGCAAGTCACCCACGGCGGGGGGGGGGGGGGTCTATGGACATGCTAATTTGCCCAGCTAGCTCCTGAATAACTCCTTCCCAGGCACATCCAGATGGAGCCTCTCGTGGCCCTTACCATTGCAATGTCAGAACTTCCCTGGTGAGCCTTCTTGGGAGTGGTTGACACATGAGCTGGCGTTACCAGCTTGGCAATGAACAGTCAGGTGACCCACTGTGGGCCACAGGACTTGCAGACTGACAGACAGGATCCCTGAGAAGAGAAGGGAGGAAGACCCCTGCATCCCCACACACTTCCCACTGGCTACTGCCACGATGTCACAGCGATGTCACAGCATGTGGCTGGAGAGTGAAAGCCCAGCTCCCTGGGGGCATCACCAGGGACCTGATCTGCCTTCTCACTGGTCATGCACAAATCTGAGCTGCTGCCTCCCACTTTGGTGACCACCACTTAAGTAGGCAGAAAAAAAGCAGCTGCAGGCAAGAGGGGAGTAGAAGAGGCAGGAGGCCAAGGCAGAGGCCTGAGAGAGGGAGGAGAGCCACCTACCTGTTGACAAGCAGGAAGTTGGCCACCAGGCACAGCATGGAGGGCACGGTGGAGGCAACGGCAAGGTAGCTCTCAAAGTAGTTCTGCAAGCACACAAGTGAGGAGGTGCTGCGGTCACTCAGGGATGGAGGTGAGCAGTCCCACCCGAGCAGAGACAGGGCCCCTCTCCATGGGGCTTCTCCCCACTGTCTTCAGACACCCAGGAGCCGTGGGTGAGCCCACCTCCAAACAAGGCCCCACCCCATCTCCAGCCTAAGACCGCTCACTCAGCCACTCAACAAATAGCTGCCAATGTCAGCTGTACTAAGTACTAGAGGCATAGGAAGGATAAGATGTCATCCCTGTCCCCAGTGAGGCCCTTGGTGCTGTGCAGCCCACACTTCTGCCCATGGACTGAGGCCATGGGGACAGAACTCAATGTATGTCTGAAAAGAAAAGTTTGCCCTATCAGCCTTCTTGGCCCATCACCAAAATGCAAGACTATCCATGTTTTCGTTTTTAAGTTTCTAGTAGAGACGAGGTCTTGCTATGTTGCCCAGGCTGGTCTCAAACTCCTGACCTCAAGTGATCCTCTCGCCTCGGCCCCACAAAGTGCTGGGATTACAGGTATGAAGCACCACTTGCTTGGGTTTTCTTGTGTCCCAACCACATTCTCGCTTTCTTGACACACCAAGTGAGACCTCTTAGAAATACACCAGGCCCTGCTCCCTACAGGGAAACTCTGTTCTCACTCTGGATTTGCTCTCTTGATAGAGCAGCTACAGAAGGTTAAAGCCATTTGGGGAAGTAGCTCCTAGATTGCACAGAATGAGGAAAAAGGGCATTTTCCGGCAGCAGCTCAGGGGTGTGACAAAGAACTGTGCAAACACAGACAGATGAATTGCCTGATTATGATGTGCTGGAACTCACAGCTAAAGCAGCTGTGTGGCAGTTGTATGTGTCTGTGAAAACTCAAAGAATGTCCACTCATTAGGATGGACTGTACTGTGTGTGCATTATCTCTTAATATACCTATCTTTAAAAACAAAACAAGGCTGGGCATGGTGACTCATACTTGTAATCCCAGCATTTTGGGAGGCCAAGGTGGGAGGATGGCTTGAACCCAGGAGACCACCCTGGGCATAGTGAGACTCTGTCTCTACAAAAAATAAAAAAATTAGTCGGGCATTGTGGTGTGCACCTTAAGTCCCAGCTATTCAGAAGGCTGAGGCAGGGGGATTGCTGGAGCCCAGGAGTTCGAGGCTGCAGTAAGTACACCACTGCACTTCAGCCTGGGCAACAGAGTGAGACCCCATCTCTAAAAAATAAAAGAAAGATGTCATCATGGGCCCCTTTGAGTCTGAAGCACAAGCCTTCCATAGTTCCCTTTGAAGCCTGCAGAGTGCTTTGTGGTCTTTGAAATCTGTACCCTGAATATAAGGCTGTGGTGGCCTTTGCAATTAAAATGATAATTGCAGCTAGTGAGGTCCATCAACCATGAGACTGAGAAATAGCCTGTGAGCTGCACCTCATTGTTCCTGCCCTGATGGGCTCAGTAGAGCCTGGACTGGTCTGGGGCACTCAGTCAATTACATCTTGACACAGTGGCTGGGCCTCCGAGGCTGGGAGGGCACTGGGTGGAATGAAGGAGAGAGGCCCTTAGGAGGAGAGGGATGCAGATGGGGCTGCGACTGCCCCCAGCCCAAGCCCCTGGTGAGGCCCCTTCATCAAGTGGCTGCTCGATCTGTGTAATGCAGAATCTCTGATGATTTTATTTCTTTGACCAGGCTCAGGTTCCCTGAATGAGAATTTTCCAGGTAACTGAATGTGCCTATTTGTTGATATTTAAGCAGAAAAATGTATAATTTAATGTTGGAAAGCTTTTTGGATATTGACCACTGGATAAGACTCTGAATCTCTTTCTGTTGTCTGGGCCCATTTCTCTGCCTTACAAAGAACTCAGAGAACAGACTTGAGGCCAGGCCATCATTCCATGAGCACAGATCAGGAGATGGAGATGCACATGGTGACAGGAATTGACTCAGCACATCCCACAGAACTTACAAAAACAAACCACTTAATTCCTCATAGAATCATGTGGTGGGTTTTATTCAATTATTTCCTGCTTTTGCCTATAGGAAAGGTTATAAAATGAGGTATGGTGGCAGACTCTAAGGTGGCCCGTGATCCCTGCCTCCTGGTGCTCACACCTATGCAATGCCCTCCCCTGAGTGTGGATGAGATCTGTGGCTGCTTCCAACCAAGGGAGTAGAGCAAACATGAGGTGTTACATAGGACTGTAGCACCTACCTTGCTGGACTCTTTTCTTCCCTTGCCAGATTTGGGGAGGCAAGTGGCTATGTTGGGGAACCCTACCTGGCATGGAACCCCAAGTCACTGAGGGTGGTCTGCAGCCCTCTCCCCGCAGGAAACTGAAGCTCTCAGGCCTACAACCACTAGGAACTGAATTCTGCCAACAACTGGAGCTTGGAAGTGACCCTTCTCCAGCTAAGCCTCAGAGGAGACCGGAGCTCTGGCTGACTGACTGCAGCCTTGTACGAATGCAGGCAGGAGACCCAGCTAAGCTGTGCCTGGACTCCTGGCCCACAGAAACCCTGTAATCATATATGCAGGTTGTTTTAAGCCACTCATTTGTAGTATTTTGCTAGGCAGCAATAGGTTCCTAATTCATGAGGGTTTCCGATAGCTGGGTTCCTACTAATCAGGGTTTTCCTGAATATTTCAACTTTCCTGTTTCAATTTAAATTCAGTTCCTTGAAGAAAACCAGGACAGTTGATCATCCTCCTTTCTTTGACCCCCCAAGAGACAGGAAGAGCAGTGTGTTCACCCATGAGGGGCACGGAGGCTGAGCACACCAGTCCCTGCAGCCCTTCCCCACCAAACCCTCGGCTGAAATTAGGGTTTTTGCAGGTGGCATGTGCTGATTTCAAGAAACTGGACTTAGTGGATGTTGCTCCAGACGGACTTACCCTGCCTGCCCCTCAGGTTACTCACCTTGGTCCCCTGTCCAGAACCGTTGGTCCCATGGTCATAAAATCACTGCCACTGCTGCCACCACTGCCACCAAAGGAGGAGCTGACCCCCACAGAGAGACCTCACATCCTGCTAGGCTGCACCAATGGCTGTGAGAGGGGTGGGGGACGCTCCCCCGAGGATGTGGCAGTCAAGCCCCGTGAGACCCACTTCAACCAATGAGAGGCAGGAGCTGGAAGGAGCCCGAGGATCGTTCGCCCACCTCTCCTCTCCCCAGACTGGCTGCTCTGAACGTGGTGGCTCCACAAGACTTTTCCAAGGTGTTCCGTGTGTGCTGCTGCAAAGCTGTGGCTGCTCCGAAATACCATCGCCCCTTGTGTTTGCTCTCTGTGTCCCAGCCCTACTTCCCTTTCCCTCCCTCTTACTTCCCTGGACCGCACTTCCCGATGGAGTATTCCCACCAGCACTACCTTCCTAAGAAACCAGAGGCGAAGGTCTACGTTCCACTCTTGATTATTTACTTTGTAGCCAGGCAGCTGGCACGTCCCTCCTGGGTTCATCTCATTTGCTTCCAAGAGGTGTTGGGGCTATCTTCTCCCGTTTTACTTAAGAAAATGTGAAGACATCTGAATACAGCTCCAAACACACTGTGACTAGGATGGTAACAAGACTGCCCCCAAAGCAATCCATCCATCTGACCAATGGGGGATTTTATGTACAGTAGTGTTTGGGGATCATTCACAGAGTTCACCTCCACTGGGGCCTGATGCCTGAGAGCTCCCTCAAAAGTCTGTTTTGATTTGTTCTACCCCTACAACCAACTCCACTTCTAGAGATGAGCACATGGACCCAAAGGCTGGCTCCAGCCGTGGAGGAGTAGGGGGATGAGAAGATCGTCAGGGAGCTGGCAGTGGGGCCACTGTGTACAATGGTGGAGGCTGAACTTTGCACAACTCCAGGGGCACCAGACCTGTAGGGTGTGATAGGAATGGCGCCACTCAGAATTATGCCACAGCAGCTCTGTTTACACAGCCGACTAAAAGCCTGGAGGCCTGGGGGTCAATGTGGGCCTTATAGAACCAGAGGTGAAAGGCTGGGTATGACTCAGCAAGAAGACAGGGCTGGAACGCAGGTGGATGCAGGGCAAACACATTAGGAGGTGACAGGCCTCCCAAGCAAGTTTCTCTGCCCCAGCAGGAGGGCCCAGGGCAGGAGACCCTTAGGCTGGTTAGTAATCTCACGGTGCTCAGCCCTGGCTTGGCAGCCACTGTCTGTGCAGGTCAGCACCTCTTCCTGTTTTGACCTGTCCTTTGTTTGCTGAAGAGGTGTCAAGCCCGTGTGCCAGTGCTGTGCTGGTGGCTGGGTGGATACAACGGAGGAGCTGTGGCACCTGTGTGCCCTCAGGGAGGTAGGCGCAAGCCTGGAGCTGGAGTACGACAGACACAAAGTGTTGGGGGGCATGGAAGGAGGGGCTCTGGGGGGTTTCCACCAGGGCCATCTTGGACGGCGGCTGGAAAGATTGGGGGAAGCATGTCAGACAGATATGGGAGGTACGGGTGCCAGTGGGGAGAGAAACATTCCCAACAGGACGGAACGGCTGGCACAAAAGCATGAAGGGATGCTTCCCCACCAGTGAGGATGCCAGCGCAGCTCATCTGTTGAAAGCAACTTCTGAGGCTTCCTCAGCACCAACAGCCCCTCCTGAGCTGAAGCAAACCACACTATGCTGTCCATCCCATCCACAGGAGGGCTGGCAGAACCTCAGGCAGCCAAGGCACTCAACCCCCAGAGTGCTAATGGCAGAGAGGCCCATCAGTCACCTCTGAATTCTCAAACCCACGTGGGAGAGGCCCAGCTCTGAGGAACAGACGGACAGCTGTGCTCCCTGAATGTGAGATCTGATCTCACTGCGCACCACTATCTCCCTAGTGTTATCTGCGCCCTGCAATGACCTGGAGCTCAGGCAGGGTGTGGGACTCAACATCCAGTCTCTAAGAGTAATCGCATCAAAATCAGTTAGCCCAGGTGGGGAAGTGGGAGCTCTGCAGAACGCCAGGGAACTCTGACATGCAAGCAACACAGCTTTCAGAGGGCCTGCACACACCCCAGCCCATGTGCTCTTACCACAGCCAGTGAGGGTGAGGCAGGGCTGGAATCGCTCGCATTTTACAGATAAGCAGCCTGAGGCTCACAGAGGTAGAGGAATTTCCCAGAGGTCCACAGAGGTCCACATTGGGAATGCTGGTGGCAGCATCTTTTGCTGCAGAGCAGGGCAGAGACCAGGTGGAGACATATTTATCATCCCCCTACAAACGTATAAGCTGCTCTAGCTGAGGCTGCCTGTCTCCTGGAGGCACAAGCCCAAACACTATCACTGGGGTCGCGGTGCATCGCCAGGAAGCCTCAGACGCTGGGCCTGGCAGCCACATGCCTTCCAGCAGCAAGCAGGAATGTGAGACACGTTCCTCTCAGGGTGGGCAGTGTCTTTCTTCTCTCTGGCCCTAAGGTGCAGGTGACCTGTCCAAGCCAGCAAATGACAGAGTTTGATTTTTTTTTTCTTTTTTTTTCGAGACAGAGTCTCGCTCTGTCACTCAGGCTGGAGTGCAGTGGCATGATCCTGGCTGACTGCAACCTCCGCCTCCTGTGTTCAAGTGATTCTCCCACCTCAGCCTCCCGAGTAGCTGGGATTACAGGCATGCACTACCACATGCAGCTAATTTTGTATCTTTAGTAAAGACAGGGTTTCACCATGTTAGCCAGGATGGTCTCGAACTCCCGACCTCAGGTGATCCACCTGCTTTGACCTCCCAAAGTGTTGGGATTATAGGCGCTGAGCCATGGAGCCTGGCCAGGGTTTGATTTCTTTCTCCTCTTTCTGCAGTGGTAGACAAGAGTAAAGGAATGCATTAGCTAATCTTTTCTCTCAAACCCCACTGCCCATTCCCCTCAGCATTTCCAGAGGCCTATGGATCTTAGTAGTGTTGAAAAGAAAAGAAAAAAAAAAAGATTAAGAGAAAAGCCCGCACCTCTGTCAGTTACCCAAAATGGACGGACATGGTTGGCAGCTAAGCAAAGACCATGTTAAAGAGTGCCTATGGGTGGGCGGCATGGGGCAGGCTTCCAAGCTCTCGCCTTACTCTGCAACCCCTGCAAAGAGTCCCATAGTGGGCATGGGGGCCTCACCCAGACTGGCCCAGGGTGGGCATGGGGGTTCCTCACCCAGACTGTGGACAGGCCCTGGCCCAGGAGTGCCAGGCGCCAAGGTACCCCCATATGGCGGGTGAATGTGGATGAGCCACTGCTGGCCTGGGCAGGGGGGCACTTGAGTTGCTCGTCATGGTGAGAAGGAAACTCATTTTCATTCGCTACACTCTGACCCAGTTTGCGAACACCAGGAAAGGGGAGAGACGCTCTTCAAACACAATTTAAAAGCCCACCAGAGCCAGCTGGCCAGATGTGAGGCCCATTTTACGACGGGGCACATTTCCTCTCCTCCGCCACACTGAGAGGCTCCATGCTAAGCGTCTCTTCTGGAAGAATTCAATTCCGGGCTCAGAGTCCAGGTAAAGAGGTTTCTTTGGGCAGGGAGGCCCTGAAATGAGCCCGTTTATCTCTGGCAGACCTTGGTTAAGCTTTCTCTCCCCTGAATGCCATTTGGACACTTTGAAATAAGTGCAGCAAATTAGTCACGAGCTGCGGCAGACTCAGTGTCCATGCTGCTGAGTGGCTTCTGCGAAGCAGCTTTGTGCAGCCCCCACCTCCAGAAAGCAGCAGCAGAGGCAGCTGGGCTCCTGCCGGGCGGGCGAGGAAAAGCGATTCAAGCCTGGGGGTGGCAGCTCAAGGCAGCAGAGCGTTACCTGGATCATAGGGGCATGAAATTAGCAGCAGCGAGCAGGTTGGAGCCAAGAATAGTTTGCCGTTGCAAACTTGCCACTTTCGGACAGCTGAGTTCTGCAGCCTGGGATGTTGCAGGGGAGGCGCCCTTGCCCTGGGCATCAGCCCAGATCATTCCTGAGCAAAATGAGGTGAGCAGAGGGCAGACGTCCCCATAAGGGGTGGGGCTGGTGTCCTTTCTGCGAGTTCCAAGGCCCTGTGTTTGGAGCACTGGCCCAGGAAAGTTAATGAGTGTGTGGCCAAGGGCAGGGACTAGCTGGGAGGGCTGGCTGGGCAGGGAAGGGGGGCAATGCCTGGTCCAGGGGCCAGGCAGGAGGCTAGATGCAGCCAGGCTGAAGTGGGAGGCCAGAGGCCCAAGGGAAGGACAAATCTGGGGTCAGAATCAGACAGGTAAGCTCTGGAAAATGCTGGCCAGACAGACGAAGCCACTGTGGCCACCCTAAGGAAGAGGGTCCCCAACTGACCCTTGCATGCAACCCTCCCTCCTTTGGCCTCTCAGGACAGCTCCAGGCCTGGGCTCACTGTAAATCTTGCTCTCTGAGCACCCAGGGGCTCTCCCCAGCCTTCAATCCTTTCTCACACCTCCTTGGGAATCCCTGCCAGAAGATGAGTAAAGTTCCTGTCTTCTGGAATGAGCTTCCCCGCCTTCCTCCCCGCAGTGTGTGCAAGGCTTTCTGGAGCACATCTCCTCTCCGCTCCGCAAAAAGGGCTCTTCCTCCAGCCTAAGATGACTTCCTGGAGACTCACACCATGAATCCCACCTTTCTTGCCTGCATTTTCTCTTTCCCTCACTGCTGCTTGTTCCTTTCTCTGCTGGCCAAGAGACTCTCTTAGGTCTCCCTTTGGGTAAAAAAAAAAAACAAACTACTTTAACTTTGCTGCCTCCGGGAACCAGGCCCCTCCTCCCCTTCACTCCACACTCCTTGAAAATGTAGTCCATGTTGCCACTGCCAACGCCGTGTCCCTCCCGGCTGCCCTGGGGAAACATTTCCTCTAAGGGTCCTCAGCGTCCTCCTCGCAGCCCACCTGTAACCAAGACCTGGTCTTGTTCCTTACACTCCAGACACTGCATGCTACCCCGTCTATAAGGGGGCTGAATTCATGCCCCCAAAATTCATGTCCACCCAGTACCTCAGGATGTGACTTATCTGGACATAGGGTCTTTGCAGATGTGCTTAGTTAAGAGGAGATCCTACTGGAGGAGGAATGACCCCTCAATCCACAGTATACGGGAAAAGAGGGAAGGACACACAGACACACAGGCAGAGGCTGCACGAAGACAGAGCCACAGACTGCAGTGATGCTGCCATGAGCCAAAAGATGCCAAAGCAGCAGCAAGGAAAGGTTATTCCCTAGAGCCTTGCTTTTCAGCTACCCAGTTTGTGGTACTTGGTGAAGGCAGCCACAAGAAACTAATGCAATGTCCTTCCAGCACTCCTCTCCTCCAAATTCACAAGGCCACACCCACCCCCACCTCCACCACACTTCCTCATCATCTCCATCCACCTGTGGCTCCCTCCACCATCCCGAGGTGCCCCCTGAGCTCCATCCTTTGTTTCCTGCCCTCCTTTTGTTAAGGGTGGGGGTGGTGGTAGGAGAAGCTCACCTCCCCTGGCTTCATGACCTCTACCCATACATCCGTCTCTTTGTCCAGAACAAACGCTTGGTGGTCCTGCTGAGCCCAAACCCCGAGCTCCTCAAACCAAAGGCCTTCAAGAGAAGACTCCCAAGCAGCCCCTCCGAAGACCCCATGGTCATCCTCCTTTTCTCAGCCCCTCTTCAAAGCTTCCTTGGTTTCTCCTTCACCCTCACCCCAGTCAATCACATCTACTGGCCCCGTCTCCACATCGCCTGACTATGGCTCACATGTCCACCCAGTCTCCCCTCAGGTTCTAGCCTCTCCCCAAGGCATCCCCTCCACGCCTCTGCTCAAGCTCCTCCCTGGGCCTGGCCACCCTCAGCCTCCGCGCCTTATCAATCAGCCTCCCTGAGACTGCCACGCCCCTCCTCCTTGCAGCCTCGCCTCCAGGCCCCTCCTGTACCTTGCTGCACTGTCCCCTCGCTTGGCTCCTTTGCAGGAAACCTTGGGGGCACCACTTGGAGAAATGATGGGGCACGTGGAGGAGAGCGTGGCTGACAGCCGATTCGGGGGTGGTCTCAGGCAGCTGCCTAAAGAGGGGTTTTGTTTTGGAAGGTACTGGGGAGCTCTGGGGGCTTCTCAATGCCAAACAGTATGGGGGGCAGTGCTGGGCGTAGAGGGAATCACTGGGCAGAAATGGGTGGAGGGAGCAGATGGGAAGAAGCAGGTGGCAGTGGTTAATTTATCCATTCATCTATTTGCTCACTAAAGGTGAAAGGTGGTTGACCTTCTAGAGCTCATTGACTCATTCAACAAACGATGGCCAAGCACCTTGTATGTGCCCAATGTGTTCTAGGAACTGGGGATGCCATTGTTCTAGTGAGGGAGGAACAAAAAAAAAGAAAAAAAAAGAGTCAACAGCAAGTGGGGGGAAAAAGACTGCAAATTAGGATAAATGCAATAAAACTAAAAAAATAAATAATTGGGGCCGGGCGTGGTGGCTCATGCCTGTAAATCCCAGCACTTTGGGAGGCTGAGGTGGGCGGATCACGAGGTCAGGAGATCGAGACCATCCTGGCTAACATGGTGAAACCCCGTCTCTACTAAAAAATACAAAAAATTAGCCAGGTGCAGTGGCGGGAGCCTGTAGTCCCAGCTACTCGGGAGGCTGAGGCAGGAGAATGGCGTGAACCCGGGAGGCGGAGCTTGCAGTGAGCCGAGATAGCGCCACTGCACTCCGGCCTGGGCGAAAGAGTGAGACTCCGTCTCAAAAAAAAAAAAAAAAAAAAAAAAAAAAATTGGCTAACCTAGAGCCTGGACAGCGGGAACAGCATATGGTTGGCCCTGAGTCAGGAATGAGCTTGATGTGTTCAAGCCTCCACAGGCGTGAGCTGGAGTATGGATGGGGATGGGGGAAGGGGGGATGAGACTGGGGCCCAGGCAGGTCCGGGTGTGCAGGCTGTGGTGGAGGTGCACTGCGGGACCACGGTACACAATCCAGCAATGGCGGTTCTTCCTCCCGTCCCTGTCTCCTCTCCACAAATACTCAGAGATGGATTCATCCTTCTGCAAATATTTACTGAGCTCACCAGACGTTGTAGACATGGGAGATTCAGCTCAAGTTCCTGCCTTTATGGAACTGCCCATCTAGTCAAAGAGATGGCTAGCAAATGTATAAACAAATAGATAATAGGCCAGGCAGTGGTCAGTGATATGAAGACAAATTCAGCAGGGTAGGTACCTCTATAATAGATCACAGAACTGGGAAAGAGCCGTAAGGGAGTGTTCCCAGTCCAGTGGATGGCAGCGGGCTACCCCCGGGCCAAATCTGCCCTGTTCCTTTGTGTGAACACTGGAACGCGGTCGGCCTTCGGTCAGCCCATTTGTTTACATATTGTCAAGGGCAGCTTTCACTCTGCAAGGGCAGGGCTGAGTAGCGAACAGAGATTGTGGGGCCACAAAGCCTAAAATACGAACCATCTGGCCCTTTGCGGGAAAAGTTTCTGGATCCCAATCTATGGTCTGATATCTTCATTTCTCACTGGAGGACATGGTCTCAAGTCACCCAGCAAGTTTGAAACAGTCAGAAACAGAAGCCAGCTCTCCTGAATCCAGTCTTTCTGCCAGGCAGGGTGAGCAAGGAAGATGGAAACCTCATTTCTATCTACCCTTATACCCTGCCTCGGCCAAGCCTTCGCAAGGTCCCCTAGCAAGGGGCAAGCTGACTGCTTTGATTCTTATCCCCTTTATTCCCCCCATGTACTCTCAGGCTGGAACCAGAATAGGCAGAGTAAGGGCTCAGAAACCAAGGGGTCAGAGAAACAGGGAACCTCACGGATCCATGCACGAGTGACCCCAAGCTCCCTGAGGATGAGCTGATCAGAGGCTCAGCCGCTGCTGATGCTCGGGCCAGCCAGTCTTTCCTCTTCTGCAGCCTGACTTCTGCCATGTGATAAGGAAAAGAGGAAGAAGGCCTTTCAAGAAAACTCCCCACCTACCCACGCAGCCCTTGCCTGACGGGGGAGGCTTCTGCATCCCTCAGAGGGTCCCGTGCATCAGTGTCACAAGGCTGATGACCAGGGACAAGGGTCATGCCCTGTGGCCTGGTGGTAATGAGGAGGTGGTCTGGGGGTGCTCCAGCCTGTCTCTGTAGTAGAAAACCTTAGGGACCATCAGGAAGAGGGAGTCCTTAGCCAACCCCTGGCAGGCACTTCCTCAACAACACACCGCTCCCGCCTTGGGGAGGCTGTTTCTCTTTGGAGGTGCATGTGGGCCAAAACCACAGGCTGCTCTAGGCCTCAGGTGCCTGCATGCAGACAGGCACAGACATGCACAGAAACACAGGCACGTAGGGAGAAACAGCAGCTGTCCTCTGCCTCCACTAGAGTACCCATTAACCCATTAAACAGGCAAAGGCTGTTCCACAGTCCTCCCAGGCAGTGAGGACCGGCAAGAGGCCAGCAAGGAGGCCCCAGGCACCCAGTGCCGCAGACCCTTCCCAGGCTGCCTGCCCGCGTCAAAAGCGCTGGGCTTCTCGCTGGAGACTCTAATTTAGGTTCCGCTCTCTGGACGCTTGTGACGATCAATCATGTTAAAGAGACACTTGAGTACTTAAGTTCCGGGCCATCTTCTAATTTGTCCAGGAAATCGCCTCTGGATTTTAAGGATATATGCAGGAAGAAATAAAATCGAAGGCAGAGAGGGAGCAGTCGATAGCCTGGAGGGCAAGGGAGAACAGCGCGGGTGGGGAAAAAGGGTCGTGAGCACTTAGGGAGAAAATAAGAGAACTAGAGAAGCTGAGGCCACCAAAGGCATGACTGACAGCATTTCAAGCTAGGCTTTTTTCCCATCTGCAGGACGCAGCAAGAGCTAAAAACAGAAGAAAAAGCCATCACAGGTGTATTATTTATTGGGAATGGCATGCTGGCTGGGCCCACAGTTAGAATCAGAGGGTAGACAAGGGGATTTTTTAAAATGACTCACTTTTGGTTCTAATTTTTAAAAATGGTTTAGAGCAGTCATCCACGCCAGCCGAAGCAACTGGCAGCCACTCACGCACACCCAGTGGCAGAAAGCCTGAAGCTCATCCTGCCTGACCTCAAACTCCCCATCTCCTTTCCTGGGATGACAAAGCTCGGGCAAAATCCCACTTTAATAGGCTTCTTTCTATGCGGGGAGGAGGGGTGTTGTGCCCTTCTCCACTCTTGGGAATTCTGCTCTTAAAAAGTGGATTGCTGGTAGGGTGCAGTGGTTCACGCCTGTAATCCCAGCACTTTGAGAGGCCAAGGTGGGCGGATCACTTGAGGTCAGGAGTTCAAGACCAACCTGGCCAACATGGTGAAACCCTATCTCTACTAAAAATACAAAAATTAGCCAGGTGTGGTGGCGGGCGCCTGAAATCCCAGCTACTCAGGAGGCTGAGGCAGGAGAATCACTTGAACTCGGGAGGCAGAGTGAACCCAGGGGCCAAGATCGCACCACTGCACTCCAGCCTGGGCGATACAGTGAGACTCTGTCTCAGAAAAAAAAAAAAAAGAAAGAAAGAAAAAAGAAAAAAAGAATAAAAGAGGATTGCCAAAGGGAGTCTAATATTGTTTCCATTTGGAGAGAGATCTGAGTAGCACTAAAATGGATCTGCAGGAACACCACCTGGCACAAAGGAAAGACTCCTGGATACCTGCTCCCCTGGCCAGCTGGCATCAGGACCACCTGGCAACAGTGCCCAGGCCTCACCCGGGGAGATAAAGTCATCAGGGAAGGGTCCAGGAATCCGGGTATTTGCCAAGTGTCTCAGGAAATCTGATACTGATTCAGGTACCCTGGGCTGCTGCCCCCATTCTGGTCTTATTAGCTATGTGGCACCACTGAGTTACTTACTGTCTCTACTTTCCTCCTCTGTAGAATGAGAACATGACGCATCCTCATAGATGGCTACAAAGTTAGGGGGAAACAGGCAGAGCAGGGTTTCTCGAACTACAGGTTGCACAGCTCATTAAAGAATATGAAATTCATTTGATGGGTCACGACCAGAATTTTATTTTATTCTATTTAATCCTTTGCTGCCTTCTTTCTTACTAAAGATGAGTGAGCTGTCTGCATCTTTTTCTGGGACCCTTCTCTGTGCACCTGAGCCCTCTGGCCTGCTCATGGGCCTCGCTGAGCTATGCTCCCTCTTCTTCATCGCGCGTTTTTCCTTCTCTGCTGGATCATTTGCTTCCATACACAAACTGCCTGCTATGTCTCTCGTATTAAAAATAAAATAACAGAAAATTCTCCCCCTTCTGAATCACAGTTCCCTGCAGCTTGTGCCTCATTGTCCTGCTCCCATTTAAAGCAAAATTCCTTGAGTTTGCTGTCTCCTCTGTCTCCCACCCCATCCTCCACGATGCTGCTCCCCAAGGTCACCATGAACCTGCACAAGGTCAAACTCAAGAGCAAACTCTTCATCCTCATCCTGCATGGCTTACAACCAGCACTGCCACTGTTGCATCACTTGCTCCTCCTTGAAACTGCGGTCAGAGTGGAGTTTTCTTTTTTTAAGTACAGATGCAGCTTCATGAAACTGCTGTTTGCATTACAGACACAAATGTCTTGCCAGGTGAGATAGCCATCATGCTCAAAAAAATTTTGAAAACGCTGATATAAAGCACTGGGGTTAAGACCACAGATACCTGGGTTGACAGGGCCCAGGTCTGAGTCCCAGTCGTCACTTACTTTGTACCTGGGAGAAAATGACTTAAACTTTTCAACCTTGGTTTCCTTCTCTGTATAATGGGTATAATAAACCTATGTCTTTGGGCTGTAAAAAAAAAAAACAACAAAAGATCATGAAAAAAAAAAAGCTTCTAGTACACAGTAGATTGCTTAATAAATATTGCTGAGTTAATGAACGAATCTGTGCCCTTAGCAGTGCCTGGCACATGGTAAGAGCTTAGTAAAGGCAGTGAATATTGGGATTTAGTGAAGTCCTCATGCAGCAGCCACCACCTATAAGGCACGCCATAACTGTCAGGACTTTCCAACCCTACCTGTGTCTGCAGCGTTATGTAAATTCTGCCATGTGGGTCTGTGGGCAAAAGGTCCAAGGGCCACAGAGCCTGCCTCCAACCCACATAGTGGGTAAGGGCACTGCTAGATTACAGTCCCTCTGTTGCCAAATCTGGGTTCCTCCCAGCTACTTTGTGGTCCTATGAGACAGGACCAATCCACCTTTCACCCAGCTATGGAGCTTTACCAAATAGATGTCCTGTGACTCTTAAACCTCTGGGAACAGGGAGCCTCCACTCGCTGACACAGCACAGAGAAGTTACCCAGCTGGGCCAGGGCCTCAGGACGGCCTCTCTTCTGCTCTCCCAGTTTCACTCGCTCTTGCTTTGTGCCACCCCAGGTGTAGGATGCCCATGTTGAGCCCAGTTGGCCCTATCACTCCTTTTCCAGGAGCCTGGGAAATTGGAAGGAAGAGGAGGGTGGCTGTGGAGCCCCCATCTCCTAACTACATCCCTTGGCCGCCTGGCCCAGCAAAGGGGAGCATTACCAAGAGAAAGGGCAAAGGCTCTTCCAGGGGCCGCCACGGCTGGCGTGGAACCGTGGGCTCACGGGTGCAGCTCAAGCCCAGAGCATTTCCGTTAGACGAGCACTGAACCCTCCAACCACCTACATTTGTAGGGAGTCCCATGAGGAACCCCACACTCTGAGGTAGACTAGGCCAACTCCTTGGACTTCCCACAGGATGTGGCCCTAATTCTCCAAGGGGGAAACTGTCCCCTTCACTGCCAGGTTTGACAACTTGACTTGCATGGCAGAAGTTCTCCCAGAAGGCTCACCTAAGTCTCTCATGATGTAGCCTTTACCTGTTTAATGGGTTAATGGGTACTCTAGTGGAGGCAGAGGACAGCTGCTTTTCCCCCCTATGTGGTAACATTTTACTTGAATCATAGTCCTTTTTGTTTTGAGACTGGGGTTTCACTATGTTGCCAAGTCTGGTCTCAAAATCCTAGGCTCAAGCTTACTGCTCTGTTCTCCCACCTCAGCCTCCTGAGTAGCTGGAACTATAGGCACACGCCACCACACCTGGCCTGGATCATGGTTCTTATCTGGCTACACATTAGCCTTATCTGGAGAACTTAAAATGCTTGTGCCCAGGCCCCTCACAATAAATTAGAATTGGGTCAGTGGAACACGTGGGATGTGGTGTATTTTCTTTTCTTTTTTTTTCTTTCTTTTTTTTTTTTTTTTTTGAGACAAGAGTCTTGCTCTGTTGCCCAGGCTGGAGTGCAGTGCCACAATCTCGGCTCACTGCAGCCTCTGCCTCCCAGGTTCCAGCGATTCTCCTGCCTCAGCCTCCCGGGTAGCTGGGATTACAGGCGCAAGCAGGTGGGGTATTTTCTAAAAGCTTCCCAGGTGATCCCGATGTGCAGCCAGGGCTGAGCGTGCCAAGGTAGACAGATAGCTTGGAGAACATGCTGGTTATAAGCATGGGCTCTGCAGTTCTATCACTTGCTAGCAAATGACCTTGGGTCAGTGGCCTAAAATCTGTGAGCCTTGGTTTCATTTGGCAACTGGGATGGCAGTACCTAATTCACCAGGATGTCATGTGGAAAAAGAAGATGGCAGGTCAAGCAGGAGGTGGGTACAGGCTGCATGGCAGGGACTTGGTAACCTCTGATAACCTGTCCTCCAGTTTCCTCTTCTCCACACGAGCTCATCCTGCTTCCTTTGAACACTTCCTCCTTGGATTGGGAGGTCAGCCCTTCAAGGGCAGATCCCAAGTATGCTATCTTGCTTCTTTGCAGGGCTGAGAGACTGGACCAGAACTGAGGGACTAGAAATAAGGGGAGGGGATGCCCTAGGTCCCCCACTTGCTGAACCAGCTACCTTCCCTATGGCAGGAACCCCACTTCATGTCTATGCTAACACACCTGAAGGATCAAAACTCCTTTACTGGTAGCCACTGTAACTCCCAGATCTTCTTCTGCTCCCTTGCAGAGCCATGGCATCACTATCATGGATTGGGTTGTGGAGCTTTCCTTCTCAGCCTTACAATAACTAATGTGACAAATATTTACGTGCTATGATGTGTTGGGTGCCATGCCAGGTGTGCCAGGGGCACAGGATGTAGAGTAAGAGAGTTTTATTCACTGGCAGGGGAGGCCTCCTCATCTGTCATGGTGGATGATAACAGTTACTGACCTATGGGCGCTGTAGGGCTGCACGAGATAAGGCAGGCAAAGTGCTGAGAGCAGCAGCTCCCACCCAGCCAGCCCTTGGTCTCCATGAGCTGTAGGGCAGGAATGTGATGGGGAAGTATGATGCAGCTCTGAAGACCCAGACATGGAGCCCCTAACTCAGAGAGGTGGCTTCAGGGGACGTGCCGAGGGACGAGCTGCTTCTGTCTCCTGCCTCACCCCCGGGACTGAGTGTTGGGGTACCTCCTGGTCAGATGGGGGGATGGACAGGGGCATCAGTAGAGTGCCTGGCCCGGGTCCCAGCCTTGCTGACACTAAGTCAGGCTGTAGGTCCCACCCGTGACCTGGCTGCGTCCTGCAGGCCCTCAGAGAGGAGTCCCTGGGCAGACTAAGGTACACAGGAAGGACGGTGTGGAGAGCGGCTGTGGGGGCCTTGCAGCAAGGAATGGCCAGGAGAAGGTGCAGACACTCTTCTCTCCAGGGTAGGAAGTGGGGCTTGTCCAGCTCACTGTTTTGTTCTTGGCCAAGGGCAGCCAATACAGGCCTGCAGGAGAGCCTGGGGGAGGGCGAGGAGGCCCCATAGGGCAGGGGATGGCTTACAACCCCAGAGCCGGGGAGGACCTCCAGCTAAACAGGTCAGGTAGGGAAGGGACAAGGGACACTGGGTCCAGGACCCAGGCGTAGAATCCAGGCACCTGGGGTTTCAGGCTGGAAAAGGAGGCCAGACCAAGGGCAGGCTCTCCAAAGGAAGGAAGATGGTGTTTGGTGGAGTCAAAGTGTGGGGGGTGGGGGGTGGGGAATCTCCAGGATAGTACCCTACATACCACTCTCTGAGTATGAATGAGTCTGTAATCATCTGTCCACCTCAATGCCCCGTGAAATTCTCTATAGCCCTTCCTAGCTGTGTAATCTCAGGCAGGTTATCTAGCCTCTCTGAGCCTCTGGCTTTTTGTCTTAAGAAAAGGGTTACTAAGACCTGCATTGCAGAGCTAATGAGAAACAACACATGCAATACCTGTGCCAGGACGGTGGGCCCAGAGTCTGGCTCAGACAATGGCGGCTGTTGCAGGCCCCTGTGCCATCTTTTCTTATCAATTCTTCCTCATTTATGCTCTAAATTTTTTTGGCCCTGGGCCAATAGGCCTGTGGTAGATTTATTGGAGGTTCTTATTCCAGAGAATAGAGACACGAGGGCAGAGTGAGCAGGATACTTTCTAAGCCATTCCCACATTTGTCCAGGAAGAAGGAAATGAGCCCACTGACCTTGAAAGTGACATAATTTGGGGGAGGGGGTGTCTGGGTAAACCTTCCTCCTGGGTCAAGCTCCCCATCAAATGGCATCCATCCCCAGAAAATGTTCAAAGGAAAGTACGGGAAAGAATAAACATCTAGACCCACAGCTAATTTAGTTGCAGGTGGTGGCTAGAGACAGGCCCATTTGACTCTCCCGCTCCTTCCCCTGAAGTGGCCCTCAGGTGACAGGGCAGACGGGCAGCCTCCCGCAGGGAAATCAGGAAGAGAGGAGGAAAGAGCTGGGGAGGTGGGTGGCTGGGATGAGGAATGAGGCAAAGAAAAATGGCCTGCAAAATGCAGAAACGCCCCAGCATTCTCGCTTCCCAATCCCGGCCCATGAATCGAGGGGTGACAGGTCTCTCATCTCCGATGCCAAGAGCCAGGAGCTCTGGGCAGCCGAAGGTACTACATCTGCACCTGCCAGCAGTTGGAGAGAGGCCATAAAGCATCGTAGCAGGGCTCAGAATGCCAAGTGCCTGCAGCTGGGAAGGGATCGCCTTGCGGTGAAAGCAGTACACGGGGCGAGGGCTGCTCCCAGAGCCAGGCCTGGACACCCCTCCCTCCAGAGGCTGCTTGATCCCAGGTGCCTGGCGGTGGACAGAGGAGGGGCAGGGCAGGTGCACACGCAATCTAGCTCTGTGCCGGCCGAGACAGGTAGGGATCTTCTGGAGGAAGCCCAGTAGGCCAGGTGATTTACTGGGGCTGGCAGAAAGCTGGGACGTTGGAGTCACTGGTAAATAAAAGCGGATTGCAAAGCACCCAGGCTAAGCCTGCACCTGTGGAAATGCACCAGGGCTGCAGGCAGCTTAGAAGCATGGGCCCCATCTCCCAAATGATCATCACAATAATAGTGTTTATGAAGCACTTCGGATAGGGGTGCCAGGCCCTGTCCTAAGTGCTTTTTAACACATATTAATTTACTTAATCCTCACAACAGCCCTAAGAAGTTGGTGGCGGTATTATAATATCTTCCTTTAACATACCAGAAAGATGGCTGGGTGTGATGGCTCATGCCTGTAACCACAGCACTTTGGGAGGCGGAGGCAGGCGGAACTCTTGAGCCCAGGAGTTTGAGACCAGCCTGGGCAACATAGTGAGACCCTGTCTCTATCAAAAATACAAAAAAATTGGTCAGGCATGGTGGCGTGCGCCTGTAGTCTCAGCTCCTCAGGAGGCTGAGGCAAGAGCATCACTTGAGCCCAGGGAGGTCAAGGCTGCAGTGAGCCTTGACCGCACCACTGCACTCCAGCCTGGGTGACAGTGCAAGACCCTGTCTCAAAAAAAAAAAAAAAAAAAAGTACTAATATAGTCCAGAAATACGAGGCAGCACAGAGAGGTCACAGAGCCAAGCCCTGTCCAGTGCACCACAAACTCTACTGTGCCCTTCAGTCATCCGAGGGGCTTGGTAGCTCGCAGGCCCTGTCTAAACTGGCCTCGAGTGGGTGGGAGACTGCATTACTAACAAGCTCCCAGGTGAGGCCGCTGGTCCAAGGACCACACCTTGAGTGGAGAGGCTGTAAACTACTCCGCTGCGTTCCTGTGGCACTTCCTCAGCTGTAGAAACGTTTATATCCCATTGCTCTGGCCCCGGAAGTCATCCGTGAATTCCTCAGTTAACAGAAAAGGCCCTCGCAGGTGTCAGATCGTGGTGGGAGTTGAGGGGTGGAGTACAGGAGTGTGGAAGTGTGAAGTTGTAAACATATCAATGTCCACACCCCAGCTCAGGCTAATCCAATCAGAATCCCTGGGCGTGGCCCACATTGGTATTTTTATTCCTTTTCATCGGATGGGTAATGTGCTGATGACATAACAAGGTTTGAGGGAGGCCCATCTCACACATGTGCGTGGAAACCCAGTCATCACACTCATGAACTACAAAAGGACCCTGGACTGGTATTTTTTAAGAAGCTGCCTGGGTGACCCACATGTGTAGCCGCAGTGAGTCCTTGAGATGGACAACAGGGATGCCTCCCTCACTATGGCAGATTCATGCCTATAAAACTGAGGACAGCTCCTCGGGACGAGGCCAAGGATTTCCTTCTGGGAAGCAGTGATGAGCCACCTCCTGGGCCACTGGAAGGTGCAGCTGGGGTCTGCTAGCATACCCCCTTCTTGTTTCTGATGCTCCCCTGGAGAAGAAGGGCACAGCTGGGCAGCTGGCAACATCTCATCTTGGCATTTGTCGGAGAAGCCCTTGCCTCCCCACGCTCTCAAGTGAGAGCAGACACCAGACAGGGTCAGCCGTGGAAATCAAGGCTCCTGACCAAGACTCTCCTTGACCTAACTTTCGTCAGGCTCCTCCAAGCCCCATCCTTGACCTTGGCCCCACTCCCCATTCCTGACTTCTGCCTGCCCAACTCAGTCTTAGCCAAGAATCCCTCAAAGTCAGATTAGCCAGCATCCCCCTACCTTTGAGATCTGATCAATTCCTCATTCCCCACCTCTGATGTATAGCTGTCCCTCCACATACTCAGGGCATTGGTCCAGGACTCCCACCTATACCCAAATCCACACATACTCAGGTCCCCAGTCAGCCTTGTGGAACCCGGCTCTCCCTGTAATCAGGTTTTGAACTCCACTAATAGTACATTTTCCATCAGCATTTGTTTGAAAAACTTCACATATAAATGAACCCCTGCAATTCAAACCCATATTGTTTAAAAGTAGACTGTGTAAGTCCTAGGCCTGCTTTCAACAAGAATTCTGTTGGGCCAGTTGAGCCAGAATATTCCCTTATCTCACATCTGATCAAGCTCCTCACCCCACTCAGTATACTCAAGGGATTGGTTCCAGGATCCCCCCATATACCAAAACCCAAGCATACTCAGTCGGTCTTGCAGAACCAGGAACAGGAAACGTCGGCCCTCTGTATATGCAGGTTTCACAACTCACAAATATTTTCCACGTTTGGTTGAAACAAAAATCTGCATTTAAAGTGAACCCTTGTTGTTCAAGGGTCGACTATGTAAGTCCTGGGCCTGCTTTCAGCAAGCAGAGGCCTCGCCTTGACGTCTCCTCTTAGAAACGTGCCATCCTCTAGCCCCTCACGCTGCTCCTTGGCTATAAATCCCTGTCTCCTTTTCAGAGTTAAGCTCCATTTATCTCCCCTACTACAACAGTCTTAAATAAAGCTTTCCTTACTGTTTCAACAAGTGTCAGTATAATTTTTTTCCTTAATCCTCTTCCCCTATTGCCCCCACCTCTCTGGAAAAGTCACCCAGCAAAGTGAGCAGCCCTGTCAACTAAACAAAACTGACTCCTCACCTGGACATTCAAGGCCCCGAGCAATGATCTCAAGACCTCTTGCTCTTACTTGTGCCCCAAACACAGCTTCATAGTTTGTCATACACACCTGAACTTTCCTCCCATTCTGCCGTTGCTCAGCCTTTTTCTTCTACCTGGATCGTTTCCTCCCCTTTCTTGAAACCCACCAACTCCCAAGTCACAGCAATCTCTCCCATGGTGATCAGACTAATTATCCCTTCGGATTCATTTTCCCTATCTTCCATAACAGAACCTCCCATTTTAGCAGGCACATGGTTCTGAGATAAAGCTACACTGAAAGACTACATTTCCCAGCCTGCTCTGCAAGCTGATGTGGTCACATGCCTAAGTTTTGACAAATGCAATGTAAGAAGAGCAATGTGTGTTACTTCCAGGAAGTGTTCTTACAGGCAACAGGCATTTCCTCCTTCTCCTCTTGCTTCTTCCTACTGATGTAACGGCTGGACCTACAACAGCTGTCTTGCACTATGAGGTGGCCTTGGCCATGAAAGCTGCACAGAGGTGAAGCAACTGGGTTCCTAACACCATAGAACATCATACCAGCCTTGGGCTGTCCCCACCAGAATTGAACGTGGGAGAAAAATGACCTTCCATCTCATTTTAGTTACTAGTCTTTTGGAATTTTCTGTAACTCATAGCTGAACATAACGCTATTCAGTCCACACCTTCACACCCTGGAGGCATGGACTCTAGATTTATGGGTTTACCATACATACCACATGGAACCATAATTTGCATCTTCTTCCCAAGCTAAACAGTAAGTGATCTAAAGGCTGGAAATGTGTCTGAAATCTCCATCTTCCCCTGCATGTGAGGCATGAGGCCTCTGTATGCTCCCACCAGCCTTGCAGGAGAAACATGCCCTTACCAGGATGTCTGAGCCCTCAGGGACCTCCCCCGTGGCTGGGCTGGAGGAGTTGCCGAGTTTGAACATCCAGTACTCCTTGGCAGTGACAAAGAAGTTCCATGGCAGTAGACTGCCAATGCCCAGGCTGAAGAAGATGATGTATGTGCCACAGAAGCGGTCCTCGGGCCTCTGCAGGCCAGGGGGCGGGCGGTCCAGCAGCTTCTCAAGCAGTGCCTCCTGGTCAGCTCGGAGACTGCTGCTTGTGGTTCTGTAGGTGGAGTTTGAACTGTGCTGAAAGTCGTCCTCTGAGACAACAGCCACTATTGGAGCAAGGAGGGCAACAGAGACAGGGTAGGTGAGTAGAAACTGAGGCTGGGGGACAGCTGGGGACCCACCCAGCCTACAAAATGGCCATGCCCCCTCACCCTGGGCTCTGTAAAGTCACCAAAGCCTGGTTGGAGAGCTTCATTTTAAGGATCAGGGAGAAAGACAAAAATCAGACCTGGAGAAGGGCAGGATGTCAGAACTGTAAGTGTCCTCAAGGTCACCCCAACCATGCAAGGGCAACAGAGGTAGCAGTAGCACATAACTGTGGAATAGGCTGGGTTTTGTAAAACACTGCATGATAGTGGGGACTGTGGCAATGTACCCAGAAAGGCAAACCTGGTCTAAGGGCATTCACAGTTCTGTGCAGTCATAAAAAAGAATTAGGACCCTTAATGGGCAAACAATGATCTCTAAACACTTTTCGATTTTATGTGAAAGAAATAAGGAGCAGAATAGTGTGTAGAATATGCTACTATGTGTGTAAAAAAAGTGGGGAGAGAAAATATACATACCATATGTATTTGTATATGCACAGAATATCTCTGGAAGGCTACATAAGAAGTTTCTAACAGTGGCTGTCTCTAAGGAGGGAGACGGGGATGGTGGCGGGCGGGGAGGGGGACTTCCCTGCATTCTTATTTGTGTCTCTTGAATTTTGAACTAAGTGACTAGTTTATTACCGGTTCAAAAACAAAATTAAAAGTGTAAATAAAAATAAAAACATTCAAATTAAGTAATAATTACTTAAAAACTGGTAGTGTCCAGGCCTGCCTCCAGAAGCTGGTGTGTGGCCTCTGATAGTCCATTCCCATTTCATTTGTGAGGAAAGAGAGGTCCAAAGAACTGAAGGCCATAGGCTAGGTAAATGGCCAAGCCTGGGTTTGCAGCACCTGCCTGGGTCCCACCTCTGCTCATCACACCCTACAAGGAGCCAGCCACTTTTAATCTATGGTAGCGCCTAAGACAAATGGAAGAGCCTAAGCTGCCAGCAACTATTGCTTACATGGCCTTGGGCAAGTTACCACATTTCTGTGCCTCAATTTCCCCAAATGTAAACCCAAGGAAGCCGTTTTTATGATAGTTATGCAACTGCAACTGGCTGGCAATGCCTGGCCTGTAAGCAGCTGTTGAACAAATGTCAGCATCTCCCTGGCATCCTGGGCCTGTCGCATGGCTGGCTGGCTGCTGAATTTGGCTGTAAGGTAGCATGCCTGCTTCTTTGCTCTACGTAGCACCTAGGATGTGGCAGCAGCTTGATAAATGAGAAATGTCTCCCAAAATGCTGAGGATGGGACACTTCAGAGTCCCTTCTGCAGTAGCCTCTTCCCTACCCAATAAACTAATAAATAAATGCATCTTGGTTTCTATAGAAGGCTAAGCCTAATTCAAAGCATCGTACCAAGAAGACTGGGGCCTTTATTCCCTGGTGGGATGGGAACACCTCCTCACATGGGTGCAGAACCTTATCCACTATTTCAGGAGAACCTCAGAGCATCCCTTGGAATTAGGCAGGGCAGAAAACATTGCGCCCTTTTTTCAGATGGATAAACTGAGGTCTGGAGGGCACTTGCTATGTCCCACAAATAGAAAGAACTCCCAAAGCTAAACTTAAGTCCAGTAATCACAAATGCCAAGGTCTGTGCCTAACAGAAGTCACACTTGAGGCTGACAACAGCCTAATATATTAGGTACTACTCTAAGACCCATTTCACAGATGAGGGGTCTGAAGCTCAGAAAGGTTGAGTAACTTGCCCAGGGTCACATAACTAGCAGATGACAAGAGTGAAGTTACACAGCCAAGCAGACTGGGGCCCATGCCGGACTCCTCAGCACACCGGGGAGGGCTGGCTGGGAATGGGAATCTGTGTCTACTGGTTCCAAGTGCAGGCATCCTTCCTGCAAGCCTTGAAGCCAGTTGAGTCGGGAGGGGCCCAGGCACACTGCAGGCACCTTTGTCAATATTTGCTGAATGAACGGACTCTGCATGACCAGGACATTCTCCCCTGCTGGAGTAGCACGTACCCTGGAGCCAGCAGGTGGGAGGCCACTGGATGCCCAAGTGCAATGCATCCAGCCAGTAGGTCTATTTTAAACTCCCCTGGTTAGCAGAGCCCCTCCCCAGCCTGGATTCGCATGGAGGCCAGCATTAACAAGCTCACTGTCTGGAAGCTCACTGTGTGGAAAATCTCTTTTTCCACATGCACCCACTCATAGTGGAAAAGCCATGTGAAGGCACAGTAAGAAGGAGGCTGTCTGCAAGCCAGGAAGTGAGCCCTCATCAGAAACCAAATCAACCAGCACCTTGATCTTGCCCTTCCCAGCCTCCAGATCCATGAGAAACAAATTTTGTTTAAGCCACCCAGTCTATGGTATTTTGTCTGGCACAAAACGGTACAAATGTAACAAGCTCACTAGTTACATTTTAAAAATTAGTGTTTAAAATGTAAAAAATAATCATGATCCACCCACATAGAAAAGAGAGAACCGGCAAGTGGTTCTTTCCAGAGGCTCCGGCTACCTGTGGGGGCGGCTAGAAGGACCACCAGCCCTGTCACTCAGGACCACACCTGGCTAGGGCCCCCTTCTCAGTTCCTGGCGTCTGTTTGTCAAGGACCATTCAGCCTTGACTGAGCTTTTGAAGAAGGAGCCAGGAATTTTCTCTAACCAGGGTCACAGGCCAGGGCACTGGAGTGAGCAAAGTCTTATTAGTCTTTATAAAAGCTAGCTGCTGGCTTCTGGATTAAAAAAGAAAGAGAAAGGCAGGCAAGGAAGTGCCCAGCCTTCCCCAAAACAGGCTGGCTATGGCCTGGAACGTGCTCCTGGGTCACCTGCAGGAGCCCGGCCATGCACAGAGGGGCAGCCCCGCACAAGGAGGCAGGCACTGCTGGGGCCGCGGCAAAACCTCATCTGGGCGGGAAGCCTGGGTGCTGGTTCCAAGGAGGTTCCTGACTCTGGCTAGGTGGCTTTCCCCTCTGTGCCTCGATTTCCTGGGCTGTGAACCGGGGTGGGGAGCTGGTAGGGCTAAGCTGTGGGAGGGCACTGGGAAGCGCAGGGCACCGCCCACTGGCCGCGGCAGAACCGGCTTTGCTGTGTAAACAGCCCCAGCCTCAGGCCCCGCAGCTGGGACCGAGAGAATCAGCCACCGTCTGGATACTTCGGGCCGACGGGTCCATTTCAGGCCCCCACCATACAGGCGGTGAGGTCCAGTCTCAGGGAGGAGGAGGGGAGAGGATTTGGGGAAAAGAAGATAGAAACCCAGAAAGAGGGGTGGCAGAGAGCAAGGAGGGAGACGACAGACGGTGGGGAAGGGACCACGGATGGGGCAGGGTCCTGCGGCTCCCCTGGCAGCCCGCAGCCGCCCCCAGGGCCCGGGAGGGAGGTCACTGAGCGCGAGTCTGGGGGCGGCCGGGACCGGAGCCGGAAGAGCCCGAGCCGGCCCGCACTTACTGTCGCCGCTGCGCCGCGCCGCCGTTGCCTCCGGCGCACGGCCAGGACCACTGGGCTTGGCAGGCGGCAGGCGGCAGGCGGGCTCCTCCCCCGGCCCCGCCCCGCCCCGCCCCTCGCGGCACCACGCCGCCGCTTCCCCGTTTGCAAACACGCCTTTTTCCTTTGTCTTCTCACGGCGCGCCGGGCCCCCCCTCCTGGCGCTGGGCTGGGGCCAGCCTGCGCCCGTTTTACAGGAGAAAAAGTGAGTCGCCCAGTCTTAAACGCACTGCCCATGCTTGCGATGGGTGCGCGGCGCATCAGGCCTCCTGGTTGCTGCTCCTTTACCTTGCAGCCAGACGCCACTGTCTCAGACCTCCCCTTTAGCTACCATAACCTGCACCCCAGGACTCAAAGGATCCCTCATCTTGCCCCAGACCGCTGCAGAGACCCCTCTCCGAAAGCCGTTTCTACCCTTCCCGGCTGCCCCTGCTCTGGAGGTGAAGCGAGACCCACACCCGGACTGATCTGGGCCTCCCAGGCCAGGCAGCTATTTTCAGTAGACCCAGAACTTGGCAGTCAGCAATTCTAGCCCTCACACTTGACCTCAGCCGCAGCGTGTAACACACAGCTGCTGCGTGTTCTTTAAGAAAGCGGGGGCTGGGCGCGGTGGCTCACGCCTGTAATCTCAGCACTTTGGGAGGCCGAAGCAGGCGGATCACCTGAGGTCGGGAGTTTCAGACCAGCCTGGCCAACATGGCGAAACCCCGTCTCTACTAAAAATACAAAATTAGCCGGGCATGGTGGTGCGTGCCTGTGATCCGAGCTATTCGGGAGCCTAAGGCAGAATAATCGCTGGAACCCGGGAGGCAGAGGTTGCGGGGAGCCGAGATCGCCCCATTGCACTCCAGCCTGGGCAACAAGAGCGAAACTCCGTCTCAAAAAAAAAAAAAGGAAAAAAAGAAAAGAAAAGAAAGCGGGAACCAGGGGAACCAGGCCAGGCACGGTGGCTCACGCCTGTAATCCTAACGCTTTGGGAAGCTGAGGCAGGTGGATCGCTTGAAGCCAGGAGTTCGAGATTAGCCTGGTTAACATGGCGAAACTCCATCTCTACTAAAATTACAAAAATTAGCTGGGCGTGGTGGCGCTCGCCTGTGATCCCAGCTATGTGGGAGGCTGAGGGAGGAGAGTCGCTTGAACCCGGGAGGTGGAGATTTCAGTGAACCAAGATGGTGCCACTGCACTCCAGCCTGGAGCCTGGGCTACAGAGCAAGACTCCATCTCAAAAAAAAAAAAAAAAAAAAGGCGGAAACCTTCCTGACTCCCAGTCCTGGCCCAGTTGGCCAATTCAGAGCAGGGATCTGGATGCTTCACAGGGCCTGAAGATCTGTGACCATGGATAGTAATTTCTTGCCGTTGCTACCCCAGGGCTCAGGGGTGCCACATAGCCCATCGAAGCTGTCAGTGTGTGGACAGGTTCTCAGAGCATCCCCACTCCCTGCCCCAGCCTCTCATTTTATAACCACCATTCCCCAAACACTGGCCTGATCATAAAAGTCTCTGGGTACACATCCAGCATTCTCCCCTGGAGGAATGCTGCCACTCCCCACTCCCTGAGTGTGGTGCTGTATCTGCTTTGTTTGCTCTTCCCTCATAGTGGGCACATAATTTGTGTTCAATAAATACCTGGATTAATACAACCCATCATTCAGGGGGTACAGACTGGGGATTCAGAATGGATCTATTTAACAAGCTCCACCAGCAGGCGAGTTTGAAGACTAGCACTCTAACTTGTCAGAAAGCCCCCCAGCCCAGGAGAGGAAGGGGCTTAGCTCCAGGCTTACGAGCTGAGGGATAATGGTAAAATTACTAAACCTCTCTGAAACCCAGGGTCGGCTTAGGACTATCCGGAGAATTAAGTCAGGTGATCCATGCCAGGCACTCAATGCAAATTCCCATCACTTCCAAGGAAGACACTCCCCACCCTCAAAATGTGATAGTTTATATGCTAGTTTAGTCATCAGGCCTTATTTTTAGCCTTCTTTACATTGGAAAAAAAATCCTCTAATATACAGAGCATTTTCATGAACAGTCTCTCATTTGATCCCCCCCACCCCAGTACCCAGTGAAATGGGACTGTTGTCCCCATTTTACAGATGAGGAAAGCTAGGCTCAAAGAGGTAAAGTGGCTTCCCAGGGCACACAGCTAGCAGTGATGGAGTGGCAGAACCCAGAGCCAAGGCTCTTTTTGTCATGCCTGGTTACAAGCAGGCAGGTGAGGCTGAGGGGAGCCAGGACAGCATGAGGGACAAAGCTGTAGGATCCAGTGAGGGTAGCAGATCAGGGCTACTTCTGGTCCAGCCCCGGGACCATGCCCCATGTCTGTGAAGCTCCGGTGCTTTGTCACTTGATTGCTTTTACTTCATGCAGAGTCCTGAGTTGTTTGTTCAGGACTCTGAACAGGAGCCATTGTTATCTTTATCTTTGGAGAATGTGCATGTATGTGAGTGAGTGAGACAGTTTCAGGACAGCTGCTTAGAGAATCAGAGGTGCCAGGAGCCCTCTTCCAGAGCTCTGAGGCTGGGATCTTTCTCAAATGGAGGAGGCGCCAGCCACTTGGGGATTTGTTGGTTGCTAGGGCTGAGTTCAGGAAGGGGCTCTGGGGATGGCCTCCATCATGAAAGCAGAAAGCCGTGGGAGGAAACAGGTTGCTAATGCATCCGTGGGGCTGCTTCCCAGCCAATGTGGGCTTGTCTTCTCCTCCAGGATCTAGGTGGATGGCGGTGGTAATGTCTAGCTTGGGGACAAGATGAGTCAGGTACTGTTGGGCACACAGCTTCCCAGGGAATGTTTGAGGCTATGGGGGATCAGGGAAGGAACAGGAGAATGGGGGTCCAGAGCCCTGAGCTCTGAGTCTGCCCTGGCCCCTGGCCAGCAGGCCCTTCAGTGACCAGGTAATAAAAACATTTACCCTGACAGATGATCAGAAAAGAGGGAGATTGGGTCAAGAAATGGAAGTAGAGAGGAAACAGAATAAAAGTGTTTTCACAACGCCCACTTCATAGCAGCGGACTCCAGGGACAGGAGGGATGGGGAGGCTGGGGTGGGCAGGCCTGAGAAATTGGCTGGGTTCCTGTCCCTTGCCTGAAGTTATCCTGAACATTGCTTTTGATAAGTGCTATAGGAGTGGAAAGGTAATTTTTTCTAGCCTTCATGAGGTAGAGTAGACACCTGAAACAATCTTGAGATTGAGAAGAGAAAAACAAACAGAAGTTTAGTAATGTGTATATGTCATGTGCACTTGGGAAATACTCAGAGAAATGAGTAAATCTCCAAAAACCACGGCTTTGAGTTCAGGCTTAAATGCCATCTTCAGCTGAAACAAAGAAAGAAGGCCCAGCTGTGGGGATGTGGGCAGGAAAAGCTTAGTCAACAAGGGGAAGGTTGGTCTTGCAGACTGAAGTTGGTGCCTTCTCCATTGGTAAGTGTTTCTAGTGATTAGAGACATCTTTCTCTTCCGGGTGCAGAGAGGGAGACACCCTGACGTATGATTTCTTTTAAAGATGTAAGTTTCTCTTTCCAAAGGGTAAGTTTTCCTTTTGTTCTTAGAGCTTCTCCTGTGTCTGCAGTTTCTCAAAATAACCAGCTCAAAATTATTCTTATGCCAAGGAGGCATATTTTGGGTGGCCTATTCTTGTCTCCTACAGTCACAAGTTTGGGGTAGTGTGTCCTGAACCCCATCTGTGTCTAGGAATGCAGTGGCCATGCTTTTCCGCCTTGAGAGCTCCCAACTCTGTATCTGGCTAGAGCATATGAGGCATTGCAACCGAGCAGATTCAATGACAACAACCATCTATGCTCAAGTATTGTTGGAGAAGGTCAATTACAAAAAATATTTGTAAATGGTAAAGTACTACAGCCATTAGGCATCTTTATTCTTATACATGAGGAGAAAAAGAGGAGGAGGATAAGAAGGAGAAGAGAAGGAAGGAAAACTCCAAATGGCCAAAGCACTTTCCACTGGATCGACATTTTACAATCCTTAATCCTTTGAAAAAGCACCCTGGCCGGGCGCAGTGGCTGGCGACTGTAATCCCAAGCGAGATTACTTTGGGAGGCCAAAGCAGGCAGATCACGAGGTCAGGAGTTTGAGATCAGCATGGCCAACATGGTGAAACCCTGTCTCTACTAAAAATAACATGGTGGTGGGCCTGTAATCCAACCATCGGGATGTGAGGCAGGAGAATTGCTTGAACCAGGGAAGGCAGAGGTTGCAGTGAGCCGGAAAGAAAGAAAAAGAAAAGAAAAAGCACTCTGTTTCTCCTTGGTTTGGAAATGCCTTGAAAGGTTCTGAGTGCTGGCAGAAGCCATCCCACTATCACAAGAGGACCAGCTCCAGGCCCAGGGAACTGGAGGATGAGATGCCAAGGCTGGCCAGGGTGGCCGATAGGGAGGCCCCTTGGCTTGGTGTTCAGAACTGGGCCCTGGAGCCAGATAGACCTGGGTTAGGATGCTTTTTATGTGGCCTTAGGAAGTCAAGCCTCAGTTTTCTCATCTGTGAAGGGGTTGAGAATAACAACCTAACAGCCTTCTAGGAGGCATAGAGTAGGCGTACGGATTGCTGTTAAAGATGGTGAGCCAGAGGACATAGCTCCCGCTCTGGCTCCAACCCCCGCCACGGCCGCCCCCCATCCCGTAGAATGCACCACACACCGTGAGGTCAGTGCAGTTGTCAGCCCCATTTAGCTTATGCGGAAACTGGGGCACAAAGAGGTTAGTACCTCATTCAGAGTCACACAGCTAGTCAGCGGCAGAGCCAAAATTCCCATGGATGCCTTTCTGCCTCCAGAACCCACCCAGGAGGCTCCATGAAAAGTGGTTGGGAGTGGGGGTCACAGAAGCCCTCATCTTCTAAGACTGGAGCCCTACAAGCTCTTCTCTTCTTCTCTTCTCCAGAGTCTGTTGACCTGCAGGCGATATAACAATCAGGAAGAATCAGAATATTTTTCACAGGCTCCTTTTGGGGGAGGGTGCGGGGCGTTCGGAGGTGGGGCGGCGGGGGGCGCGGAGAGCTCCAGGCATAAGGCTCATGGGCCGATGCTGCCATCTCGTGGAATTTCTCTATCACTGCAATGCTCACAGATTGGGGTCACTCACTACGGTCTTTCTTTCCAGGGTTACTGGATACCCATGCGGGGCACAAAGATTCTGAGAGGTAAGATTAGTAGTTATGGTGATAAAGCCATAACTACGGACTCATAACTTCTCTGCTTCCACATCACTAATTTATTTTTTAAGAGACAGGGTATTGCTCTGTCACCCAGGCTGGAGTGCAGTGGCATGATCATAGCTCACAGCAGCCTCCAGCTCCTGGGCTTAAGTAATCCTCCCGTCTCAGCCTCCCTGAGTAGCTGGAACTACAGGTGCAGGCCACCACTCCCGGAACTACAGGTGCAGGCCACCACTCCCGGCTAATTAAAAAAATTTTTTTTTAGAAATGAGGGTCTCACTGTGTTGCCCAGGCTGGTCTCAAACTCTTGGCTTCAAGTGATCCTCCCACCTCTGCCCCCCAAAATGCTGGGATTACAGGCGTGAACCACCACGGATGGCCCACATCACTGATTCGAATTCCAGTCCCCATTCTGACTCTAGCCACCTCTCCTTGCTATGTGCTGGTCAGTGGCTCCCTCCAGGAACGTTCTAGACTTCTGGGAGATGCCAGCACTGACTCCTCTGTCTCCCCTTCATCCATCAAGCATGTCCTTCCTTCTATCCTCAGGCAGCTTAGATCCCAAGGTCCACCATATCAGTAACATCTTCGCAGTACCCTAAACTCCCATGTCCCTCATCTCCCCGTGGCAGCGTGGGCCCACCCTGGGGGAGCCCAGCTACAGCTGACAAATGATCCTCACCGGAGAGTGCCCAGCAGACCAGTGAGTCTGCTTGGAACTCACAGTTATCAATGCCAGATGGGCCTGAGGATTCCCTGCAGTCCTACCACGTGTCTTGGCTCCTGCTTGCTGTAAGAACCGTTGCCATCTTCCTCCTCCACTTGGCCCAGAGCCCTGAACACATCCCTCTGGGAGATGGTCTTTACGGAGAAAACAGAGGCCACCAGTTAGGGATGTTCTCATTTCTCAGCGCCAATCTATCTCTTGCTCCACAGTTACAACAGGGAAATTGCTCTGCGTCCCCCCCCCTTTTCTTTGGTCTTCTTGTTTGAGTTCTTTTTATGGAAGTACCACCTACATAGAGACTAGTGTGCAGATCCTAAGTGTAGAGTTCATGAATGATCACAGAATGGTGGCATCTGTTCCACCAGCACCCGGAACAAGAAAGTGAACACTCTTAAAGCCCCAGAAGCCGCTCTCCTCTGGTTGCTATGTGTACAAAACAAATGACCCCCAAATGTAGTGGTGCCAAAAAAAATTTGTTATGGGACAGATTCTGTGGGTTGGGAAATGGACAGGGCAAGATGAGCATGCCTTGTCTCTACGCTGCACCCCCACTCACTCCCCATGGCTGTGGCCTCGGCTGGAAGACCCAAAGGTTGGGAGTTGGAATCATCTGAAAGTGTCCTCCCTCTCTTGTGTCTGGCAGTTGATGCTGGTTGTTGGCTGGGCTTCCCCTGGGATTACTGTCCACAACTCCTTCAAGTGGCCTCTTTCTGTGGCTTCTTAGGCTTAAGGAAACACAGGGAGTTTTTAGGATCCAACCTTGGGAGTTATGCATGGCCACTTCTGCTGTACTCTGTTGGTCAAGGAGTCACCGAGGTTCACCTAGGATCCAGGGGGAGGGGACATAGACTTCACCTCTTGATGGAAGAGTGCCAAGGTCAAGTTAGAAGAAGAGCATGTCAAGTGGTACATATTATTGCAGTGATAGTTGGAAAATATAATCTGCTATGATGGTCATATGATCTTTGTCTTTATTCTATTAAAATTTACATTAATTGATTTTCAAATGTTAAATCAGCCTTGCATTTCTGGAATAAACCCAACTTGATTATGATGTATCCCCACTTCTCCCTATCGCTTCCCTATAGCACTGCAGCCAAACGTGAGAGGCCACTGAACAGGATATCTATCCTCTATTTCACTCAAGTAGAGACTTGTGCTGCTAAGAAAAGTGAGAAATGAATGATATGCTGAGACAGCCTGATGTTTCAAGAAACAGCTGAGCAGGCACATTTCTCTGTGAAGTGAATTGCTGGTTTGGTGGCTTCTCTCATTCACATGACTGAGCGGCCTGGACACATTCGTGTTTTTGACCCTTAGTCTGTGGACAAACTCCTGAGGCCTGGCTTCTGTGAGTGGACCCCAACGCCCAGAAGCACATCTATGTGAACCTAGAGCAGGTGACCAATAGGGAGCCACACCCCTCTGTCCTTCACAGACCCCAGGCTGCTCCTGTCCTCTCTCCCCATGCTGGGCTTCTCCACACTGCACCCGGGATAATGCTGTTCCTGCATCCCCGCCCCAATCTCCACCTGCATACACATCACCATCTCTCGAGGTGGGGCAGCTAGAGGGACTCCTTCCCATCTTCCTGCTCCCACACACTCTGCTGGTACCATCTCAGGGTGTGTGGTACCAGCTATGTGAATTCAGTTTGTATTCTACTGTGAGCTGCTTAGGGGCTGAGTCCAGGCCTGATGTATCCCCTTCCCCCAGTGCTAGGCCCGTCTGGGGATTAGGGCTGTATTGATTGAATTTCTAGGTATTGAGGACCCTCATGTTGAGGAAGCCTTTTAGGTTGAGGAACTAGGCTGTGCAGATTCAAGCCACCCCCAGTGGGCCTGGATGCCCAGCCCCTCCTGATTGCAGGAAAGCAGGAAGTCACTGGTGCCCCTCCCCACATTCCCCAGCTCCTGGGTTGGGGTCACTGAGAGGACATCAACTTACATTCATATAAACAGGCGCGAGTAGGGCCGGTGACCATCTGAGCATCTCCGGCAGACAGCAGCCTTCATGTCTAGCCTGCTAAAGGGACATCAGCATCTTCTTAGTAAGAAGGGGGTTTGTTGTTTTTTTAGAGAGAGGGTCTCAGTCTGTCACCCAGGCTGGAGTGCAGTGACCCCCCTTATAGCTCACTGTAGCCTTCAACTCCTGGACTCAAGGGATCTTCTTGCCTCCGCTTCCCAAATAGTTGGGATTACAGGTGTGTGACACCTGGCAATTTTTTAAAACTTTTTTTTGTAGAGATGGAGTCTCACTGTGTTGTCCAGGCTGGTCTCCAACTAGTGGCCTCAAGCAATCCTCCTGCCTTGGCTTCTCAAAGTGCTGGAATTACAGGTGTAAGCCACCATACCCAGCCAAGAAGTTTCATGAAAGAAAGCTATTGTAAACTTTTGCCTACAAGTGTCTCCCACAAAATGCATACCTGAGAAGCTATGTCTCAGGGAAACCAACCCCAGTGTTGGAAAATACCGTCTCTTCCAGAAAGGCTTTCTGGACCCCCAGGCTTGGTCAGGAGTCGCTCCGAGTTTCCAAAGCCCCTCACCCTTTTGATGTGTCTCCTCTTTTGATTGTAGGCTCCCAAGGGCATTGTGTGCGACTTTTGTCCTTTACCCCGGAGGTGACCAATGCAATTGGCTGAATGGGTTGTTAAACTGGAGCACGGTTGTCCCCTACACTATATGTGTTTTGAAAAATTGGGACTTGGGCCAGGCACAGTGGCTCACGCCTGTAATCCCAGCACTTTGAGAGGCAGAGATGGGTGGATCATGAGGTCAGGAGTTTGAGACCAGCCTGGCCAACATGGTGAAACCCTGTCTCATTTAAATACAAAAATTAGCTGGGCATGGTGGCGGACACCTGTAATCCCAGTTACTCGGGAGGCTGAGGCAGGAAAATTGTTTGAACCTGGGAGGCAGAGGGTGCAGTGAACCCAGATCGTGCCATTGCACTCCAGCCTGGAGGACAGGGTGAGAATCCATCTCAAAAAAAAAAAAAAAAAAAGGAAAAAAAAAGAAAAGAAAAATCAGGACTTGGGAAGTCCTCATCTCCAGGTCTGCCTGTCCCTGGAATGTTCTATGCAGGCCAGGGGTTATGGTAGAAATAGCGTCTTGTCGGCCGGGTGTGGTGGCTCACACCTGTAATCCCAGCACTTTGGGAAGCCAAGGCTAGTGGATCACCTGAGGTCAGGAGTTCGAGACCAGCCTGACCAACATGGTGAAACCCAGTATCTACTAAAAATACAAAAATTAGCTGGATGTGGTAGTGGGCACTTGTAATCCCAGCTACTTGGGAGGCTGAGGCAGGAGAATCACGTGAACCCAGGAGGTGGAGGTTGCAGTGAGCCAAGATCGTGGCACTGCACTCCAGCCTGGGCGACACAGCAAGACTCTGTCTCAAAAAAAAAAAAAAAAAAAAGAAATTAAAAAAAGAAAAGAAACAGTGTCTTGTTGATAACAAACAGTCACTGGATTCTCCAGGGCCCAGTTCTAAGGAGGCTGGGGTCTTGGTGTGAGATGCCTGTGCTGGTGCAGGAGACCAAAGTGTTTTGATGGCAGCTTTTCCTATCAAATGATGAAGGAGGGAGACATTGCTGTTCAGGGAGGGGAGGCAGGCAGCCCCAGCCTTCAGTGGCCTGCACTGGGGCTCTCAGAGAGCTTTAGTTAAAGGTGACGATGGAGTTCCAGCATGGCCTGGTTGAGCCTTAGCAACAAAATGAGACCGTCTTAGTAACAGCAACAAGGGAAAAGCCAGGGACCTCCACATGTCCTTAGGGAGCCTGCTAGCCAGTGGGAGGGATGGCGTCGACAAAATCAATTTCTGAGCAGTTATTGGAAAAATAAAACGGTTTCATGTTTATACCTCAAGGGTTTGAGGCTCCTGGATCAAATCCATTATATTTAAATATTTACATGTACAAATACGCGTGTGTATATGCACAGATCTTCCTAGGAGGCTACAGAAGAAATGTAACAATTGCCTCTATGGGAGTAGAGTGGGGACTAGGGACAGGGGTGGAGAGGGAAATGAAATAGAGACAGAGGAAGGAGGGAAATCTACTTTTCACCAATTCTGTTGTACCTCTTGATTTTTTCTTTTTTTAAACAGTAGGCATGTATCATTTTCAATTAAAATGGACAAAGGTTTTGAAAATTTGCTGGGCAGTACTGTGTCTGACCTCAAGCTGTCAGCTGGAGTTGGAGTGGATTTCCTCTTCTTAGGGTCCCTAGTGGAGAAGGGGGCACACTTTCATGAGTGACAGGCCTGCAGTGTGCTGGCTGTGCCAGGCTGGCCAGTTGGGAGGATCTCGTGCCACCGGCTCTGGCCCCTCACTGGGCACCTGCACAGCCCCAGGCTGCAACCAGCCCCTTTGCTGCCTTCTCCTGGTTGTCCCTCAACCATCCCCTGGGCTTGGCAAAGAAAGTAGGGTTCAAGGGGTGCGGCTGTCACACTACTGCCTAGAGCCAGGGCCCCCCCCCACCCCACACCCCCTGCCAATTACAGAATTACACCAGCCAGAGGTCTCTCACAGGGTAGCAGATCTATGCCCCACATTTCACAGATGGAGAAACTGAGGCTCAGGGAAGGATAGTGACTCCACAGCATCAGGGCTGGGACCCAGGACCCCTACCTTCAGGACCAGAACTCTTTGCACCCCACCTGCTGCCCAACCTGATTTTAGGTGAGATTCCAAGGGACAGTGGCAGGTAGAGAATGAAGTTTAAATGGGTCGCCTTGACTCCTGGGAGACCCCAGACTGTCTGCCTGCTTGTGGGGGCTACTTGCATGAAATAGCTGCCTTACACCTGGCTCTGCCCACCCCTTAGCTGGGCTGCTGCCCGCCCCCTGTATCCCTCCCTTCACCCCCCATCCTTATGAAGCTGTCCCTTTCCTTTTCTTCTCCCTTATAAATCCTTACCCCAAATAATCTCTGCTAGGAAGGTCATGCTGAATGTGACTGCTCCAAGTCTTCTGGGTCCCCGGGGAAAGATGATGATCTGAGCCTGGGGGTCTGCGTGCAGGTGGGTGCCATTGTGCCCTGCCTGCCCCACCTCCTCCACCAGAGGACAGACGTGGGTTTTCTCTTGTCTTGGTAACTTTCAGTCTCAGACCCAGCCCAGAGGTGCTCCCCACTCCAAGGGGGACAGCTAGGTGATACAGCCACATAGAACCCAGAGCCATAGGTCCCAGAAAGTCAGGGCTGGCAGGGCCTATAGGCACCACATGCTCAGGCTGTGAAAACAAGTTCCAAGGCCAAATCTATCCGGGATGTCTGTGTTAATATGAGACCAGCTGCTTCCTGCAGGGCTTTTCAGAGCCTTTAACACGCTGATTGGGCAACATGACTGTCCAAGATGGGGCCAGGGGGTGCTCTCACCCCAAACTTAAGACACCACAGAATCTACTCATGGAGCAGGCAATCCATGCTGGGAAATTCTCAGGCCAGACTCAAGGCATAAAGGGAAAGACGAGGTCCACAGGGTGGAGGGGACCAGCTGAAATGGGACCCTTGCCAGTCTTCTTACAGCACGTCTGTGCACATGAGAACAAGGCACCCTCTCCTCAATAGCAAGGTACTGCTTTTATTAGCACAAGACCCTTTACTGCCATCTGCTGGAAACATCTCAGCAAATACACAAATCTACAACATACATGGGAATGGAGCCACCCCTCCCCTTTAGATATGGTACTCTTGCCCAGTGCGTTACCTGCCCAACCATGCCTGGCAGCCTGGGGCGGAGTCATAAGATCCCAACCTGCCCATCACTCCCTTTCAGCCTGCACAATAGTCATATATCCTAGGTGAGGTTTCTGAACTGACCTCACAGCCTCAGCACCCTTGGGGATGCCCCCTTCTGAACTCCTCAGAGACAGACAGGGATGCTGGGGCTTCATCTCTGTGTCATCCCTCTCACCCATTACCTAGCCCCTGGCAGACTCACACGACAAACTCCTGAACAGATCCAGATGCACAAGGACTGGGATCCAGATGGACCACGGGCTCCTCCTTGCTGTGTGACTCTAGGGAAGTCCTTACCCCTCTCTGAGCCAGTTTTCCCTTCTGTAAAATGAGGCAGTTGGGCTTGTTCATCTCCTGGGGGTCAGATAGCTCTGAACTGACAGTGACACCTCCACCTTCCATGGAATTTTGAGAAAAGCAACGGAGTCATTCCCAATTACCAATAGGAAGACAGCCAAATGCAACCCGGATTTTATTAGACTAGGAAATATAATTTATTTCATAAAAATTAATTTTGTTACAATAGGAATGCTAAAGGTTATTTGTAGGTTGTAGTTTACAGAATAAACAGAGGTGGGATTGGGGGCCATCCCTGGGGCCCTGCACCACCCCCTCCCGGGCATATAACCATGTCCACAGACCTGGCAGGGGTCCAGCCCTTTGCCCCACCAAGAGCTCCCTGCACCGAAGCTCCTGGTCACCTCCCCTAAGGGACCCGGCTCAGCTGCCTAGGAGCTGGGGAATAGGGACCAGAGTGCCCTGGAGAGTCCAGGAGATGAGGAGGATCCCCTGCACCCTCAGGAGAACCCCTACCCCTGAGCTCTGGAGCCGGGGGCACTGTGAGAGAAGGCAGAGGGAGAGGCACGTAGAAGATACGCTGACTGACCCTGTGGGCTCAGGGAGGGCAGAAGACAGGCACACCAAACTCTAGACGTCCAAACCTGGGACGCAGAGGAGCACACACACACACTTGCTCAGGTGGGGACACGTGCACGTGTTCTCTGAGGGGCACCCTGATGTGCCCACAGAGAAAAGCACAGGCACGCACACGCGCAGCACACACGCACCCCAAAAAAGAGAGAGATAGAAACACCTGCGTAAGGGCCCTGCAACCCCCAAGGGTACCTGAGCTGCTTCCCACCAGGTACATGCCCTCTGGGGCTACCTCTTGGGTCTGAATTAGAGGAGAAACCACTGATCCCACCCCGGAGGCAGGCAGCCTCCACAGACGGATGGAGTCGGCAAAGCCTTTCTGGGCATTTCTCATAGAGCTGGACGGTTTGAACCCTCCCAGGAGGCTCCAGCCAATGGGTCTGTTCTCTAGGACATGGTGCACATTTCCGGAAGTCAGACTGGAAATGGCACCTGGGTGGCTGGCTGCAGCTCATCCGTCAAGCTCCTGTCCTGGGGGCAGAGCAAGCAGCTTCTGAGGGTGCGGCGGGGAGGACAGAAAAGAACAGGGAGGAGGGGCACAGCAGATCACAGGGTCCCCTACAGAAGCCTAGAACAGTGTGTCTGAACCCAAAGAGCCTCAGACCGCAGCCTTCTAGGTATGAAAAGGACACTGAAGCCCAGAAAAGGCAGTGATATGCCTGAAGTTGCACAGCAGTTTAGTGGCAGATTTGCATCTTGATTCTTGGTCTTTGGACTGCCAGGCTGCATGTGGGCACATTAGAGCCTGTGAGGGGAATGGCACCCCCTGTCACGGCACGTGTGGTCTAGCCTGGTCAGACTGCCCTCAAAGCCACGTGACTGAGGCCCACACGTGTTCATGGGCTAACAGTGACCAGTGAGGGTGAGCCCATGGGACGGGCACTTTGGCAGGGAAGGCTCACTGCCTTTGTCTGAGGCAGCATCCACATGGAGGCACCAGGGTCGAGAGCCTTAGTCTCAGCCTCCGGGCCCAGCCCCTGATGCAGGCCTGGCCCCTCAGCAGCCCTGGTAGAAGGAATCTTCTCTCAAATCTCCAGGCAAATCCTCCTCTGCCCACAGCCAGGCCGCACCCCAGCGGAGCTGGTGGGTGGTAAGAAGCCCCACCAGCTATTGAGTCCATGGCAGGGAAGCCAGGCTGGGGATGCTGGCTGGAACTGCGGCCCTAAAACCTGCCCTTCCCTCAGGATACCAGACTTTCAAAGGCCAGGATGTGCTGAGACGGGTCCCAGTGGCTGCTCAGAGGCCTGCTGGGTCACGCCCTAGGGTCACAGCCTGGAGGTGTTGGGGAAGCTGGCATCTGCCTTGCCTGGAGTGCCAAGAGGGAGAGGCCTTTGATGAGGCCTCTGTGCTGGCTGCAAGATCCTTGTCCCAGCCACTGCCAGGCAGCTGCACAGGGCAGGGACTCATCCTGTGCCATGCAGGCCCCTGGAACAGGTTGGGTGGGAGTGGTGTGTGCCGTCCCCTCAACCCTGGCAACCCCGCCCACTGGGAAAGGTTATTTCAGATCTCCCAAACTGTAGCGGGGTGGGTGAGAGGAGGGTTATAGGAGGTGCCTGTGGAGATCAGAGCTGAGAAACCAGCTCCTCAGCCTCCTCCTCCACTCCTGGGCATGCAAAGCACAGCCAGGCCACCCTCCTCCAAGCCTCCCACGTCGCAGAGCTGACTGACACTGGGAAGCTCAGGCTTCTGCAGCTAGAGAAGACTTCTCAGCCCTCACTCTGCTTTACAGAAGGAGAAACCAAGGCTGTGGAAGGGCAGATTCTGGATTCCTGGCCATCAAGAGAGCACCACGCTGCTTTAGAGGCTGCTGGGCTGAGGAGGGGATGAGGGTGTCAGGGCTGGCTCCACCCTAGGGTAAAGATATCCAGCCCCCAGGAGAGAGATGCCCGTGGAGGACTGTCCTCCCCTACTTCATCTCTCTGTTTGAGTCCCACTTCTGGGCCACATCCCTTTCTACGAGCCACCAGACCAAAACCAGCCTGGAACATTCTCCCTGGCTCACAGCTGGCCTGAGCAGTCTACCTCTTTCATCCCAACTTTCTTAATCCAGATTCCCAGGAGTCCAGACATATCTCCCTGGGGCTGTGGGAGGGAGGGCTCACCCACTCCAGCCCTCAGCACTTCTTGGCTTTATGGATTCAGCATCTGCTTAAGATTTTAGAGGAAAATCTAACCAGCTAAATCTAGACAGTGAAAACCCTGTCTGACCTACTCCCTGCACAACTGGGGAAACTGAGACCTTGTCAGAATTTAGTCCAAGATGGATTCGTTAGCAGCAAAGTACTCTCTGTTCAGTCTCTCTCTCCTCAATGCACACACATACATGTATACACACACACACACACACACACACAGGCACATTCACTCCTGGCCAGAAGTGTGAGCGTGCCCATTCTCATCCACACTCAAGAAAAGAGTTTTCTATTTTTTTGTGTGTTGTTTTTCATTTTCTTTTTTTTTTCTTAAAAAGGACTTATCCAAATAATCTGGATAATAAATCATTTGCGTTTCCTAAGAAACTGGGTTTTTCTTTTCCCTTGTGGTTTTGGTGTTTTTCTTCTTCTTTGAGCCTTACTAGCGGTCTGAAGCTTTCTTTCTTTCCTTTGCCTTTTTGCTTTTGGACAGGAGAAAGCAGTTTGTCTGAATTGTACTTGACTCTTCAAAGAGGAAAAGGGCGTGGAAGCAGAAGGGGGCTTAGGGAGAAAGGAGAAATCAATAACGGAGGAAGAAAACGAAGAACAGAACTAAAACCCATGGAACCCAGAAGTTACCAGGCTGAGGGGGGGCGGGTGGAGGGAGGGCCTCCTGCCTGCCCCCAACCAACTGCCTCCAGAGGCTTCAGCCCCATCTTGGTTCCTGCACAGAGATCTCAGGCCAAGAGAGAGAGAATAGGGATGGAGAAGGAACTCTGGGCCCTCTAACAACAGAGTACATGGATTTTCTAAGGCTGGTCGTGGTCTGGGGGTTGGGGAAGAGGAGGAGGACAGGCAACTCTGGCTGTGAACTGGGAGGAAGCAGAGGCCAAACATCCCCATCAGGAGGCTGCCCCAGGCCTCCCTGCACCTGCCTCCTGCCAGTCCCTGCCAGCCCGCTGTCCCAGGAGGCTCAGCAGTCCCCGTCGGTGGCCACAGCCACCAGCATCTCACTCTTGCCCATCTCCTCCAAGGCACTCGCCAGGCTGTTGAGGTCCCCATCGTCCAGCTGCAGAGCTTCCCAGAGGTCCAGGATCACACCCGTGGGGCTCGCTTTGGTGGCAAAGTAATTCAGGTACCTGGCAGAGGGAAGGAGGGCACTGAGGTTCCCAAGCACTTAGCCCCTCCCCGGAGCCTGGGGGTGAAGGGGCACAAGGGGAAGTGGGAAGGCTGTGAGCTTTGGTGTCCCACTGTCCTGGGTCTGAATTCCAGCTACTGTGCTGCAGTCTGTGTGGCTCTGGGCAAGTCAGAACCTATGGCTCAGAATCTCAGTCTCTTTGTCTCTAAAATGGGAACAATGCCAGTTACCTCTCAATAAGATCTAAGATCATATAAAGTAAGGGTCTAGCGTTGTCTCTAGCATGTAACCATCTTGTTCATCATCATCGTTATTATCATTGAAAGACACTGGCCCCAAGAGAGAATGACCACGTCTAGCATGTGGTCATTCCTCCCACCTGTGTTCCCTCCTGCTCCCATGAACTGCCCTGATAGGAGGAACAAAGCCTTAGCCATCTCTGTTAGTCCTATTCATTTCTAGTAAAATGTCTTATCTAAAGCATCTGCTCAATGCAGATTTATTACACATCTTTCAATAAGTATAATATTTATTATCATTGGCCTTATATTTATCCAGCATTTGAGGTTCTCCAAAGGAGTTTTGACACCAAAGTGTATCTTGGTCGGTCAGCAAGCATCTCCGGAGCACATTCTGTGTCCTAGATACCAGGTGCTGACAATGATAGCACCGAGCTGATGCCCTGGCTTTGAGTCTCCTGCTGTTCCGTGAGATGGGCAGGTGGAGCATTATCCCCGCACAATGGGAAAAGAGCAGGGTCTGAGAGTCTGCCTGGCTCGAGGACCAGTGCTCTGAGCATGATGCTCCTCAAGGGAGCAGTATTCTTGAACTTTGCATATCCAATCCTGAGTTCCTGATTTGCCACAAATGGTGGCAAAAGGGCAGCTGGTCTGGCAGATGGTCTTGGCTGTCAGGCTGCCTGCCCTGCCTGCCCCTGTGAGACCTTGAGGACGAAGGCAGATGGGGATGGGCTGTGGTCTGGGATACTCACCGGTCCATAGAGAGCTTCTGCGCTAACATCCGCCAGTCATTGCCCCGTGAGTTGGGGGCATCTAGGCTGTTGCATATCTTCTGGCGGATGGACAGCGGGATCTTGAAGGCATAAGGTCCCAGCTGGGTGGTGATGGTGCTGCCAGGAGCAGAGCAGAGAGTGTCCAGGGAGCCAGCAGGTGTCTGCAAGGGCGGGGGCCAAGAGTGAGAGAGGCACAGCGCTGGGTATCTGCCCTCCAGCCTCTCTCCCCTTGGACTGTGAGCTCATTGAGCCTTGAGTCACTCCCACCTCCTCTGGACAGACTCCCACTGTTCAGGCAGGGGCTTCTCCCTTGAAGGGTCGGTTCCCAAGGGCAAGGCCTGCATGGCCACCCTTCAGGCCTCAGGGGGTGCACCATGCTTACCTAAAGCCCCAGGCAAATGCAGATGCAGCCTCATAGTTAGGAAGCCCCAAGGAGCCCCAGCCACAGTCTAATCCACATGCACCCACTTGTACAGGTGGAAAGTGAAGTCTAGAAAAGGGGAGTGGCTTGCTCATGGCCACATGCCAAGTTAGTAGCAGACGTGGGTCCAGACCTGTATCCAGTGCTCTTTACAATGCCCCAAGAGGAGGATCTAGTGTTGCCACCCTGGGTGGCCTGGGTTTTTAAATCTCAATCCGGATTTTTAATGGTTGAGAACCATAGGCCTGGTCCTTGCATCAACTTGGGTTCGAATCCAGTCTTGCCATTGATGTACTGTGTGCAAATCCTTGCCCTTCCTAAAACCTACTTTCTCACCTCCCAGGTGGGGATCATATCTGTCATGCATCTTCCGGTGCTCGTGAAGATTTAGTGAGATCATGTAAGTTTTCTGGCATATGCCAAGCATATGAATGGCACTCAATCAATAAATGACGCTTGTTAGACAAACGTGACCAAATCCCTGCTCAGACTTGGGAGGTGAGAGGGAACTACAGGGGTCTGTGTGCTGCAGCCCAGCCCCAAATCCTAGAGGTGTCCTCTGGCCCTCACCTCCACCAGCGTGGTGTGCAGCTGGACTATCTGGCCGCCCTTCCCTCACCTCCACCAGTGTGGTGTGCAGCTGGAATATCTGCCCCACCCTTCCCTCACCTCCGCCAGTGTGGTGTGCAGCTGGAATATGTGGCCCCCCCTTCCCTCACCTCCGCCAGTGTGGTGTACAGCTGGAATATGCGGCCCCCACTTCCCTCACCTCCACCAGTGTGGTGTGCAGCTGGAATATGCGGCCCCCACTTCCCTCACCTCCGCCACAGTGGTGTGCAGCTGGAATATGTGGCCCCCACTTCCCTCACCTCTGCCACAGTGGTGTGCAGCTGGAATATGCGGCCCCCACTTCCCTCACCTCTGCCACAGTGGTGTGCAGCTGGAATATCTGGCCCTCCCCTTCCACTTGCCGCACGCAGATCTTGCAGGTGAGCTCTGTGGAGGCCACGCTGTGCCTCTCCAGGGTGAAAGTGCAGTGGAGGGCCTTCTGGCTGCCACTCCAGATGTGATAGAAGGGGATCTCCTGCAGGAGGAGGGGGTCAGGACCAGGCAGGCGAGGCCAGCCTGCCCTATCCTCATGGAAATGGAGGCTCAGGGAGGGTTGGGAGCTTCGGGGGGCAGTTCAGGCCTCTCCACCCAGATGGGGAGGGGTCAAGTGCCCTAAGCTAGCCAGCTGAGTTGGTGTCAGGCCCTCAGTTCCAGAAGGGAGCTGAAGGTGGGTAGGTGGGGAGGGAAAGGCACAGGTGTGTGTGTGTCAGGGGCTGGGGGGCCTTGTGGTCTCAGGTGCTGCTGGGTGGGCAGCGGGCATGCCCTGAAGGGGGGGGAGCCTCTGTGAGGATGAAGGGCATAGGCGTCTGTGCGTGTGAGGGTGTGACAGGGCAGAAGTGTGCATGTGGCTGCCCATTGCCCTGAATTTGGGGACGTGCCTGGAGATGGCTGGGAGCCTAGAGACTGGGGTGGGAGGAGACAGAGACAGTGAGAGACCCAGGGAGGGGTAAGGCCACAGGACAGAGCCGGGAGACAGGGCCCGGGAGGGAGCTGGTCTTCCCGGGCAGCCCTTAAGTGGTGCCCTTCCCCATCCATCAGCCCAGCCCTCACCTGGTATTTGGCCAGCAGCTTGCTCCTCCAATGGGCATGGGGGAGGTCATGGAGGGAGAGGCGCAGGTTGTGGTAACTGTCCTTGAACACCAGGGGTTTCGGCTCCTCCACCAAGTAGCCGCCCAGAGTCCGCTCCAGCTCCAGCACCTCCTGTGGGCCAGGGGCATGGGGAAGGGGAACCCATCACACTTGGCTGATGGGCCTCTTCTGCTGCACTCTACGGGGCAGGGGGCAGGAGCCCATCTGAGTGCATGGCTGGGCATCTGCAAGAGCTCACAGAGGGCTTATGGTGTGAGAAGATGAATGGATGATGGATAGATGGACAGACAGTGGGAAAGATGACTAGATGAATGAATCTATAGATGACCGTATGGCTAGAGAAACTAATAAATGGACAGATGGATGGATAAATGGATTGATGGCTAGAAAGATAGACAGATGAATAAACAGATGGATATACAAGGATGGGTGTATGAATAGAAAGATGGAAGAAAAGACGAATGGATAGACGAGCAATGATTGGGTAAACAGATGGGCTGCTGACTGAATGGGTATATGGTCAGATGAACAGAAAGACAGATGGATGGATGAACAGATGGACAGATGGATGGATAATGGATGGAGGGTTGAATAAACAAAGAATGCCATCAGGCTCAAACCTGGTAACTTCTCTCTTGATTTCTATACCACTCTCTGGCCAAAGCTGGCCATTAGCCAATGCCCCAGGACCAAGAGATCCAGCTGCAGGAGCACTTCCCAGGCATCTCCCACCCATCACAGGGCCACTGGCATCTCAAGCCAGGGTCCTCCCAGCAGGGGACACTCCTTCTCCCATGGGCCTTTCACCTATGTTGTCTGCAGTGTGGGCTTTGGGACAAGTCCCATGAGCCTGGGAGATGAAGGAGCTGGACGGGGCCAGGAAGCAGGAATGGAAGGTGCATGGAGCCATGGGAAAGGACCAGGAGGCGCTGAGGAGGGCAGATGGGAGGAGGGAGGGGAAGGGGCTCACACACGGCCAAGTGTCTGTGTGCTTCCAGGGTTACATCAGGATGAGCCTGAGCTCCTGAGAATGGGAGGAGCACTTGGGGGAATGCACCAGGGCTCTGAGGCTGGCAGGGGACAGTGGTGCTAACACACGGCTCCATACCTGCCATCGTCAGGCTCTAGGTGCTAAAAGACCCTCCCTTCCCCTTCCCTCCCTCCTGTCCCAACCACCCCTCATCTGCATGACCCTTCCTTCACTTGGGGCACTGCTCTCCATCCTTCTGCATATGCTAGGAGCCTGGCTGTCAGCCTTAACTTCCCCTTCCCACCGCCCATCCCATCAGTCACTGGTTCTGTCCATTTGACTGAGCACACGCAGCATCCAGCCCCGCCTCTCCCGGCTGCTGCCACTCCCTGTGGCCCAGGGTCCGGCCCCAGCTTCCCAACAGGCCTCTCCACCTCTCATCTACCCACCCGAGTATAGCCACAGGGGCTTTTAAAGAGCACCTGTGAACAGGTGTCTACCAGGTCCACTCCCCTTCCTGCCGGGTGGATTCCAAATTCCTTGGCACGGGCCCTGAGGCTCCCGGGAAGCTGAGCGCTGCCCATCTCGCCCGCCCTCACATTCACACATTCTCTATGCCTTTTAGTCGGTTGTGCTGAAACGCCTATGAAACGCAGTCATTTCTGTCGGTCTGGAATGCCCTTCACTCCTTTCTGCTCAAACTCCTACGTGTCAGCCTTCTCAGAGACCCTCCCCACCAGCCCAAGCCCCTCTCAGTCTGATACTCCCTCAGTCCAGGGGCAGACCCCATCAGAGCCTTCAGGGATCCCTGGTCTGCCTCCCACCTCTAACCTGGATCTTGGTGAGGCAGGCCCTGTGCCCAAGGCTGTTTCAGTGTGTGAGGGCCGCATGCGGGACCTAATAAGGCTGGTGGCAGGGAGGGGTTCCTGGGAGGGCCCATGAGCCTAGGGAGGGGGATGCTGGCAGGGATCATGCAGCTGGCCGGCCAGGGCTGTGTGAGCACCTGCAGCTGGCCCTACCTTCAGTGCTACAGGCGTGTCCTCCAGGCAGTAGACCCGGAGGCTGTACTCCAGGGAGGTGCAGAGGGCGGGGGCGAAGACGGCCAGCTGGAGCCGCTTGACTGCTGAGCGGGAATAGGACTCGCCCGTGAACACGTAGGTGCCCAGCTGGTCCAGCAGGATGTGGCAGGCCCTGGGCTCCAGCTGGCAGTAGCAGGGTGTGTTCAGGGTCTCCTCATCCAGGGTCACCACCTCCTGTAGGGGACAGCAAGGGTGGGGTAGTGATCACGGTTATTCAGGCTGGGCCAGAGGAAAAGGGCTTTCTTTTGCCTCCTTGGGCAGGTTGGGAGAGCTGGGCCAGCCTTCACCTTGGTTCCTCACCTCCCAGTGGCCCTGGTGGGCCTGGGTCTTGAGCTGAAAGATCCAGTCACCGGCACTGACTTCGGCACAGTGGGGCATGGTGAGGATGACGGGGCGGCACAGCAGGAGGCCTGTGGGTCCACAGGTCACCGAGGGGCTCAATACTGTCTGGGTCCCTTCTGAAAGCGGGCTGGGGGAGGACACAGGGTCGGAGAGAGGCAGTGAAGAGTTCAGCAAAGGTGCAGGCTCCTGCTGGGCTCCCAAGTCTGCCCAGGGCCCGGGAGGTGGAGGGCAGCTCTTTGCCACTCAGGGCTCTGCATTCCCAGAGGTCATGGGGGCAAAGGAGGCAAAGAAAATGGCATGAACCTTGAGGTTGTTTCCAGATTTTTGCTATTCCACTGCAACATTATCATAGCTCAAAATTCCTAGCTTAAATTTTCCAAGGTTGTGTAATCTTGGAAGGTTTTCAATAGGTCACACTAAAGTGCCCTCCAGAGAGCTGGTTCCAATCTATACTCCCGCCCACGTGCCACAGAAGGCCATGTTCCCACCCCCTTGCCAGCAAGAGGGTATTATCTGGAAAAAGGTCCTTGCAAATTCCTTAATAATAATAATTTAAAAATCCCAGCATACCTTGTGGTTGTTTTCATTAGTTTTCTCTGACTGCAAATTAGACTAAACATTTTCTCATAACCTACTGGCCAGTGTGTTTGTGTGAGAGTGTGTGTGAATCACGTGTTCATATCCTTTGCCCATTTTCACAGTGAGATGTTTACTTTTTCTTATTGATCTACAAAATCTCTTTACATAGTAAGGATATTCAACCCTTTGTCATACTTGTAGCCAGCTTGTCAACTGCCTTTGAGTTTTACAATTTACGGTGTTGGTTCTGCAAGTTTTAAATATGGACACAGTAAGATTAATGCTTTCCTTGGAGGACTGTTTGGTCTTGGCATCAGGCTTAGAAGGGGAGCCATGTGTGGGCAGGCAGCAAGGGATGGGAGGAAGAAAAAGGAGCAGGGGCTGGGGCTCTACTCACAGGGTACTTTCTGCCTTGTTGATGAGTAGATACATCTCGTAGAACTTGCCCTGGGGAATGGCTCCATTGGGCACCAGCAAGCTGACCCCTAGGGAGAGAGGGAGGTCAGCAGGGAGTCGAGGAGCTTAGGAGAACAAGCGATTGGGAAGTTGGCCCCAGCTTGGGGCTGGGAGAGAAAGATATCTCCTGAGCTCCAGGTAGTCTCCAGCCAGGGGTGGAAGAGAGGGTCTGGGGACTGGATGCAAGCAGAGGCCAGGCCACTGACCAGTGCTGGCTTGTCTAGGAAGACAGGGTTCTCTGACATTGCTATGGGGTCTGGAGGTCTAAGTACTCCTAGCTTAGCATATGATGCTGTGAAGCTGTTAATTGCTGGCTTTGCAAACTAAAATGGGCGCCCCTGCCCCTCTGCTGCTAGTTCTAGGACAGTGCTTTGTAAGTCTGCTGAACTATGTAGGACTATTCTCTCTCACACAACAGAGACACTGAAGCTTAGACGGTGGCTGGCCCAAGGTTCCTCTGCCCTAGTGAGGGCACAGGCAGGCTTGAAGCCTAGCTTTTCTAGTCAGACCTCTCTATTTTATACTCACTTCCTGCCTCCAGGCCTCCCTTTCCCCATCTGTGAGATGGGATTAGAGCAGCCCTATCTACTGCTGGATGGGTGTTGGGGCAGTCCACAGAGGAGGTGCTAAGGCCAGGCTGAAGCACAAGCAGGGCAGGGGCTCACCTGTGCCAGGGATGCTGAGCCTCCCACCCAGGCAGCCAAAGGTGCTGCTGACGCTGCTCCCTGGGTCTCGGGGCAGGCCCAAGAGCTGCTGGGAGCCGAGGCTGGCGCTGCGCAGGTGCAGGAAGTGGGTGTCCCGGGCGAAATCGCTAGGGTATGTGCCAGGCGGCAAGACCCCCAGCAGGTCAGCCCCATCTGCCAGGCCTGGCCCAGAGCCTGTGGTGCTGGAGCTGTAGACCTTGACCTTAAGGCTGGGTAAGGGGTCCAGCAGAGGAGAGTTGGTCATGGGGATCTTGTCGGTGGAGTCCTGCAGGGCATACACGGGTCCGCGGTAGATGCCGGCGCTGGCTGTCAGGTCAGGAGGCACAGAGGGGTGTAGGAGCTGGGGGTTGCCTGCAGGAGTGGGGGCTATAGTTAGACCCAGCTGTGCCTCAGCTCACTGGCCCAGCTCCCACTGCAAAATCCCACCCAAATGTCCAGCTGTGAAAGGTCTAATTGTTGCCAGCTGCAGGAAGCTTTGGGAATCCCGCAGCCTGGGTCACTCCCTTCCTCCTCTGTAGTTCTCTAATCCATACCCATCCACATAGTTATCTCTAGAGCAAACTCTGCAAAAACCCTGGGAGGGAGTCAGGAGCCTGGCTCTGGTCTGGGTACCACCAGAGCCCTCTGGGTATCCTGCCTCTGCCAACCACTCCAGACATCCTCGAGTTCTTACTGGGCCTCGCCGTCTTAAAGTTGGCGGGGTGGAAACCACCAGTCAGGGCAGCAGATGAGTCAGTGATGTCTGTGTCGAAGTCACGGCAGTTGCGGCGGTACACCACCACCCCCACCGCCATGAGGATTGCCACGACCACGAAGACGGCCACCACGAGCCCCGCGTACAGCGCCGCATCCCCTGAGGCCTCCAGCACTGCAGGGACAGAGGACCACATAAGGGGCAGCACAGAGACCAGGCCCTGGGAGAATTAGGGAGGCCCTGGGTCCCTGGAAAGGGCAGGGCCCAGGGCCAACCAGCACGGTGCTGAGTTCCAGTCTGAGCCCCGTCTACACAGGCTGGCAACCTCGGGCTAGCCTTGAACCTGTCTATCGGTAAAATGGGCTCGAAGTCCTTGCCTTACTGCCCTCCTAGTTGTGGCATGAGAAACAAAAGAACAAACATGTTCATGCCATGTGTTAACTCACTGCTCGCTGCTGATGAGAGAGGGTCTGTGGTTCAGAGTCACTGGGGCTATATAATTTGCCCTATGAGTGCTGGGGTTGAAATCTCTGAGTCTGTAGCAATTTCCATAGGACCAAAGGCCCTGGCTCTGTTATCTTTGTATATAGATAAGCTTTTCTGGCTCTGTTATCTTTGTAAGTAGCTGTTCTGAACTCTTCTTCCATTCCATGCTCTGAGGGTGGAAGGTGGAGGGACGGGGAGCTGAAGAAGTGGAATGAGATGCACAGCAATGTGGTGTGGAGAAGAGGTGAGCATGTGGGGAGAAGGATGGGCCCAGGGAAGCAACCCATGGCTACACTTTCCTCCCCCAGGCAAACATGGCCAGGCAGCAAGTCTCAAGGTCAAAGTGGCAGGGTCTGAGGCAGGGCTGTCTGGTGGAGCTTTCTACAGTGGTGGAATATCCTATGTCTGCACTGTCCCGTATGCAGCCACTAGTCACATATGGCTCCTGAACAACTCAAATGTGGCCAGTACCACTGAGGAACTGAATTTAAAAATTTATTTAATTTTAATTAAGCTAAATATAAGTTTAAACGGCTGAATGTGGCTGGTGGCTTCCACACTGGGCAGTTCAGGGAGAGCAAAAATGGCGGCCAAGATGGCTGCTCTTCCCCTTGCTTCCTTTGGGAGCTCCAAGAAGCACCTGTCCACGCACTCCCTCCCCGGGGGGTCCTCAGAGAAGCAGGCCTGCTTCCTCTGCCTGGACTCCTCTACACCCTGCACTTGGAGTCAGCCTGAGGCTTTCAGCAAGTCAGGGCATGGCTCCTAGCCCTGGATGTCTGCCCACTTCCGACTTCTGTCCCCCTGTATCTCTCCTCAGCAGCCCTCACTCTTGGGCTCCCCAGAGGACCCCTCAGGGCTGGGCTCCTGGTTCAGCAGAGAAATGGTTCCCCCAGCTTGGCTCTGCCTCCTAATGCCCTCACTAACACTGGGGCCACTTGCCTGGGGATTTACACTCGAATCATCCCCAGCCCGACCCCCAGTGAGCTCGGCCGAGGGCCTCACTGATTTTATGATTCCAGAACTAACTGGAAATTGTGGTTTAATTACCATGGGCCAATCTGCTCAAGTGGCTTTGCTGCTCTGATATGATTGCAGTGGTGGCGCAGCCTCTGGGGCTGGAGGGTGAGCCCTCCAGAGCTGACGCAGGACAGTGGGCATCAAAGACAATTTGGAAGGCTTGGCCCAGCTGCTGGGGCAGAGAGGTACAGCAAAGGGCATGAGGGGGGGCTGGAGTGGTGATGCCCCGGCCTTGGCCCAGAGAGGAGGGCCAAGGCCATATGGTCAAGAACACCAGCTTTGGCTATAAAAATATTTGGGTTCAAATCTTGGCTGTGCTATTTCTTGCCTGTGTCTCTGGCCAAGTCCCTTCTTCTCTCTGAGACTCAGTTTCCCCTCTTATGAGAGGAAGCTCAGTAGGGTGTCCTACGGCCTTTCTTTTCTGTCAGCCAAGGGTTTGCCTGTCTGCCGGTGATGGAGATGCAGACACATGCAGTGTCAGGTGTAGATGATCCCATGGGGGGTGGGTAGGGGGGCACCTTCAGCTCTCCCTGCCCTGCACCCTGATCCCGGGAAAAGCCAGCCAAAGAGAACCAGGGATCCCCCAGAGGAAAGAGGACAGCCATGAAATGGGACTTACGGTGGCTGTTGGGGTCGCTTAGAGTTTTCTTATCTGTCAAGGGAAATAAAGGGAAAGACAATGACATACGTGACAGGGAAAGGGTGGCAGAGAAGGCAATGGGAAGGATGAGATGAGATGATGGATGTGGTGGGGGGACAGAGGCCCTGAGGACTGCCGCGCTGCAGGCCGGGCACTGAGGCGTGGGGCCAGGTTTGGGGGACCCTTACATGGCTCCAGAGTCCCCACTCCCAGGGCCCCACCTTCCCTGTGACTCACTTTGCATGCACAGCCCATCTGTGCAGTTCTTAGAGTCGAGCAGTGTCCCGCTGCAGTCACGGCCTCCGTTCTGGGGTGGGGGCGCCATGCACTCGCGGCTACGCCAGTGGGCACACTCAGTGCTGCAGGCTGACCACTTGCTCCACTCCGTCCACGCCCCATCAACTGTAAGAGCATGCCATACAGGAGCATGTGCACGCAGAGACATGTGCACACAGTTATGTGTGCAGAACACAGCAATGTGCCAACACACATGCATGCATACACATCGTGGAAGGAAATGAACCCAGAACACATGTGTGCCACACAGAAATCCACATGATATCCACATAGCCCCATGCCAATGAACAGCCAGAGGTACCTGGCAGGTGGACAAAGAGGGTACAGATAGATGCATAAGGTCATCAACACAATATAGCCCAGTGCATGATGTAGACACACAGACACAAACCCAGGGTAAAGAAAAACAGTGTAGGCACAAACATACAACCCAAAGGAGAGAACACAGCACATGTGCGGGGGTAGGGGAGCAGAGGGGCCGCACAGAGAGTGAGAGGAATAGAAGGTCTGTCAGTACGAATAGGGTCTGTGGCCACGGTGTCTTAATAGTTAGGGGCAAGAGGCTGTCCCTGAGGCTGGGGAGCTCTGAAACCTTGGCCTGGGGCTGACACGCTGACACTGAGAACGCTCAGCTTGGAGGGCAGAAGAGCCCAGGCTAGAGGGTCAGGGAGAAGGGGCTATCCCTCAAAGCCTCTGCCTCCATCTCACCAGCAGCCCAGGGCAGAATAATTGGTCAGAGATCAGAGCATCTAGTCAGCCTGGGCAGCCGGCTGTGGGCTCGGGACAAGCACCTTCTACTCCCCATGCTGGGGAGAGAATGGCTGTCCTGGCTCTGGCACACAATACAGAAGGTGGGACAGGGTTCAGGGTGGGGCTGGACATGGACAAGCCTCCTCACCTGGGCAGATGGTGGTGCAGGCGGTCTTCTGGAACGCCTGGCCCTCGCAGAAGGCCCCTCCGTTGAGTGGGGCGGGGTTGGTGCAGGTCCGGGTGCGCTTCTGCCAGCCTCGGCCACAGCGGTTGGAGCAGGGCGACCACTCTGCCCAGCTGGACCAGCCGCCATTCACTGCAAGGCGGCAGCTGTCAGCTGGCTGGCCTGGCTCTGGAGCCCTCTGCCCTCCCCCAGACCCATCCCTCACCCTGACGAGGCCCCTCTGCTGAAGCCTGGCCTTTCTGGTGAGACCCCTTTTGCCTACAGTGTGAGGGTCTCAGAAGGGGCAGGTAGAGCTGGGCTGCAACCATCAGCACCAGAGGGGACCCAGGAAGTCACTGTCTATGCCCCACCTCATTGTAAGATGGCAAAGAAGGTCCAGAAAGGGCTGCCACTTCCCCAGGGTCACCCCGGGAGTGATGGGGGCCTGGGACTGCCTGCAGCTGGAACCTAGCACATGGTTCTTTCTAAAACTCTGTAAAGTCACCTCAGCTGTGGCTCCACTCCTCCCACCCATGGGGCCCAAGGGGGCAGCAGAGAACAGCCCACAAGCCTGGGCATCGGTCCTTAATTCTACCAGGACAACAGGCTTCTGGACATACTGAGTGGGCCCTGCCTCAGCCCCCAGACTTGGAGAGAATTGGGTCTTCTCCTTCAGAGTTAGGCAAGGCATCTTGAGAACTGGGGAGTGTTCCTGGCTGGGAACCTAGGAATGCCCAACTTGGCCATGAATTCTGCTGTGTTGTGATCTTCATCAATTCACTTCCCCTCTCTGGGCTGCATCCTCCCTACCAACCCAGGGGTCCCCCCTACCCCCAGGCTCTCTCCTCCCTCCCTTGGCTGTGTCTGCCCCTCCCACTGCGAGAGGCCCACACCGTAGACGATGACAGTGGCAGTGGTGCTCCGGCGTTTGGCCACGATGTTCTTGGCGACGCAGGTATAGTTGGCAGTGTCCGACAGGCGGGCCTGACGGATGATGAGGTTGTGGTCGATGGTGAGCAGGAAGTTGGTGTCCTGGGTGGGGTCGATGACATCCTCATTCTTGAGCCATTCCACCTGCAAGAGTGGGGGTGAAGGGGCGGTGAGGGCCCAGGGCAGGTTTGATCATAAACAGAAGAAGGGCAGTTCTACCTGAGTCCACGCCATGGTCGTGGCAGTGAGGCGGGGCCTCGGTGGGACTATAGCACTGGACACTGTACAGCTCTGGGGTTAAGAGCACCATTTGCCAGCTGGGTGGTCTTGGGAGGGGACTTACCACTCAGGACCTCAATTTCATCAACTGCAAGATGGAATTGAATAGCACCTACCCCATAGGGATCCATCGCGAGGATTACATGAATTAGCATGTGTAAGGTGCCGAGAACAGTGCTCAGAGGAAGTTGAGTTAAGCTAACTAAATAAGTGCTAGCCAGGAGTATCTGTCTTCATCATTAACTCCTCCTGGCTCTGCTAGCCAGGATGAAAAGCCTGGGAGGTGATAGGAGAAGGTCCCTGGGTCTGGCAGACCTGGGTCCAAACCCCAGCTCTGCCACGCACCAGCTACCTCACCCTAGGTGGCCACTGGGCCCCTCCCAGCCCTGCTTCCCTGCAGTAGGATGGAATGGTAACATCCACTTTGCAGGGCTGTTGCAGAGACCAGCGTGCCAAGCGTCTAGCATGTATGGGCCAGGGGTGTTTTTCTGAGTCCACTGCACAGAGGAGGGTTTGGGCTGGGAGAGGCTGAGTGATGAATGCACGGTTTTGGGATCAGAGAGGGCTGATCCCAGGCTGGAAGTCAGGGTCCTGACTGCCCCAACCGTCCACTCCACGGGGCAAAGCTGAGATGCAGCTCTAATCCCTGGACCACCAGTGCAGGGAGTATGTCTGGAACAGAGGTAAGGATGGCGAGAGAGGACAGCAATCCAAAGACTGTGTGGTTTCAGGAAGGGGTGATCAGCTCGTGGGGGAGAACACACACACAGACACGCATGATGGAATCCTTTGGCATCCAGAAAGCTGGGGCCATGGGTTCTGGGTGGGGCAGGAGATAGAGACTGAGCTGGAGGTCTACCTAAGGAGCCCCTGAGTTCTGGGGATTTCCGCCTTAGCCACCCCATTCCGTGGGGTTATGCCTGTGGTAGACCCAGCTGGGATCTGGCATTGCTGGGTTCTGCAGAGGTGGCAGTTCTCTTCTCTGTCCCAAGCCTCGATCTCATCCGTGAAAGGGGCAGGGCTCTGGGAGACTAGCACCATGGCTGGTGGTAAATACCATGACTGCCTGGCTTCCGCAGGCATGGCCACAGGGCCATGCTAAGTGGTCCCTACGTCCCCGCTCACCTCGGCCACAGGCACCCCCTCCGGTGGGCGGCACTGCAGGAGAACCTCATGGTCCAGGGGCACCTCCTTGCCCAGAGGCTCCTGATCGAAGTTCTTGCGCAGGTCTGGGAGAAGCGAGAGGGTCCCAAGGCAGTCAGGTGTGGGCAGGATTGGAACCTGATGTGCTACACTGTGGCCACTGGGTGGCAGTGCAGACCCAGGGAACTGTTGATGGGCCCACCTGGCGTCTGCCTGGGAAATTTCCTCTTCTCCAAAGGAGGGGCCTCACTAGGCAGACTTGGGGGAACAGGGTTCCCTCCCTGACTCTGGGATCCTAAGCACATAGTGGCTCAGGATGGGGGAGGAAGCTGCCCGCTTCTTTTACACAGAAGTAGATGAAAAGAGGCCTAGGTTCTGGGTCTAGGAGCCCTCTCTGAGCTGGCATCCACATGCTGGGATGTCTCTGCCGTGGGCATCCTCAGCCAGGGATGCTGGAGGAGGCCCCACAGATGTGAAGTTCCCTTTCCAGCATCCTCGGGGATGGGGAAGGTTCCTGCAGGGACGGGGTGGGGGTCAGGGTGGCGTACAGGCGATGCGGACGTAGGCTCGGCGACTCTTGGTGGTGCCCGCAGAGCTCCAGGCCACACACTGGCACCAGTAATCCTCCAGCCCAAAGAGCTCCTCCACCTGCTGCCGCGACACCTCGATCTGCACCTCACGCACCTGCAGGCCTGGGAGGAGAAGAGAGAGCCGTCAGGGGGCAGGGGCAAAGCAAGGATGTGAGGCACAGGACACCCCCGCTTTCCACCTCGGGTCTTGCTGGCTCTCTTGCTCAAGTGCCCCTTTCCCTCCATTCCTCTTGTCTCCTGTCTCCACCCTGGCCCAAGCTTCATGGCCACTCACCTGCACATTGCAGTGGCTAACACAAGCCCTCTGCCCCTCCAATGCGTCTTCTACCTGGCAGCTAGTGTCATCTCCAAAATGCACAAGTGGTGTGTCATTCCTCCCTGTTATGAGACCCTTCATGCAGGGTCTCAGTGGCCTGCAGGCCGGTAGGGTCATCCCCAGGAGCGGCTCTGAGCTGCACTGTGCATCCACCGTCTCCACCCCACTGCAGCCTCACCGGGTGTCTTCCACGCCCTCATGTTCCCTGGCTCTGTAGCCACGGGGCCCTTGCACATCAGTCCCCTGCCTGGAACTCTTCTGTCTCCTCTGGGCCCAGTGGCCTCCCAGTCCCTGCCAGATTTCAGATTAGCCTCACTTCCCGAGGAAAGCCCCCTCCACCCTGCGCCTCCCCAACAGCTCTCCCAGCACTGCTCGGCACCCCTACCACTGCGCCCGGAAGTTTGTCTATGCAGCAATCACTCCCCTACCCAGCCTTGTCTCCTCCCAGCACCCACTATTAGCTGGACTCAGATTATTTATGGACGCATTCATGTGTTAAATGTCTGTCTCCTGCAGGAGAACAAGATGGGGCTTTGTCCTGCTCACTGCTGTGGCCCAGGGCTTGGCACTGAAAGGGGACTCAGCATGTGCAGAGGCGGGATGCCTGCTCTCCCCGTGGGCCTGGAGCTGAGCAAGTCCCTCTCCCCCAGGGAGCCCCTGATCTCTCAATGGCTCCCTGGTCAGGGCGTGGGCAACTCCCTACATAACGGGACCTACCAGCCTACACAAGGGGGTCACTCGGTTTTCTGTTAACCATCCCTCAATGAAGCCCTCCATGCTCAGGAAAGGGGGGAACCTGCCAGGAATGGGGACGTTCATCTGAAGTTCCTCCCCAAAGGTTACAGAGGCCTCTTCCTCCTCCAGGAAGCCTCCCTGACTGCCTTGTGTCTCAGAATTTCTAAAGCTGCTCCTCCCTGCCACGATGTGTCCTATCTCATCCTCTCATTGCACCATGGATTGTTAAGGTACGCACAGCCGGTGGCATGGTGGGTAAGGACAGGGTTGGATGGCTGGACAGGTTTGCATCCTGGCCCCACCCACAAACCCCAGCTGGGTGACCTTTGCGAAGTTACTCAGTCTCTCTGAGCCTCAGATCCCTCATCATAGTAAACTCTCAAGGTAAACTCTAGACAAGTTATGGTGACTACTCCGCCACAGCGCCCAGCCCGGGCCCGACACAAATATACTCTGGCAAGTCATCTGGATCTCAACCAGCTTCTTGTTACCTTTGAAGAAACTGAGGCCCAGAGAGGGTAGATGGCAGGCACCAAGTCCCCTAGCAAGCTGCTGCAGAGCAGAGGTCAGCTCCCTGGTGTCTTTCCCAGGTCAGAGCTTGGTCCCCTCGCCCACAACTCCTCTCTCTTTTTTTTTTTTTTTTTGGAGACAGAGTCTCGCTCTGTCGCCCAGGCTGGAGTGCAGTGGCGCGATCTCGGCTCACTGCAACCTCCGCCTCCCAGGTTCACACCATTCTCCTGCCTCAGCCTCCCGAGTAGCTGGGACTACAGGCGCCCACCACCACGCCTGGCTAATTTTTTTTTGTATTTTTTGTAGAGACACGGTTTCACTGTGTTAGCCAGGATGGTCTCGATCTCCTGACCTCGTGATCTGCCCGCCTTGGCCTCCCAAAGTGCTCGGATTACAGGCGTGAGCCACTGCACCCGGCCCCACAACTTCTCTCTGGACCTCTCCTGATGAAGTCATTGCTGTAACTCTCCTATTGTTGAGGAGGGTGGGGTCCTTGTGCAGGGAGTCCAGACACGGGGGACAGCCCCGTCCTGATGGCCAAGGATCTAAATGGGAGGTGGCTAGGGGTATGCCATCCAGGGAAGATGCTGCTTCAGGGGTGGGTGACAGTGCCTGCCTGCCATGGCTGCCCAGAGGCTGGCTCCACAGTCAATGCTGCATGGCCCAGGGAGCAGAGTCCCTGCCCCTTGCTTACCAGACTGTGAACCTGTAAGAGTGGGCCCTTTTAAGGGGGTCATGCATGCAAGAAGGTTTCAGCAGTACCAATAGCTGGACAGAAGGAAACCACCACCAGGGAGGAGGCGCGACACCTCGTCCACAATCACCAGCAAGCAGAGATGCAGGGAGCATAGGATGGGGACCTTTGGTCTCCCAGGCTTGAGACCCAGCATCAGACTGCCCCCCCAAGCATGGCAATGCCTCGCCCAGGACACCCAGGGTTGGGCTGCCTGCCCCGATCTGGCATAAGCTGGTGGGGGGCTATTCTGCCTCTCCTGGCCCCCAGCTGTCCTCTTCTTTGTTTTCAGGCCTCAGACCAGGGCTAGAGAGCAGGAGGCTGAAGTGGAATCAGGCCCCACCACTGCCAAGGAAGCTCTGTCCATTATTTGCAGCTAATGGGGACAACAGTGCCCCAATTTCTAGGGCTGGCAGGGCCTGTGTGCCTCGTGGCAGGGTTGGTGAGAGCCATGCTGTTACTATTAGTAATAATCGCAGGGTTATTATTACTATACTAACGGCCTGTGAGGGGCCCCAGCAGGCACACTGTTCCCTCGCCTTGCCTGGACCCCGATGGCTGACCTCTGATACAGGCCAGAGGGGCTCAGTGGGCAGAGAGGTAAGGACCATTTGAGAGAAAGAGGCCAAGGAGAGCCCAGAAAGAGGACAGAGGAAGCAGGTGTTTATTGACTGCCTGCTGGGCCCTGGCATGCTGTTCTGTGCTATGTGTGCACCACTGGCTCTACCCTCACCAGGACCTTCAGTCAACTTCCCAGTTTACGAAGAGAAGAACTGGGGCTCAGAGAGGTTAAGTGACTTCCCCAGGGTCACTCAGCCAAAGAGTGGGGGCAGCTGGCAAATATGTGTTGTTTTGTTTCCCCTTAAAAATTCCTTTTTTCCGGCTGGGTGTGGTGGCTCACGCCTGTAATCCCAGCATTTTGGGAGGCCAAGACAGGGGGATCACGAGGTCAGGAGATTGAGACCATCCTGGCTGACACGGTGAAATCCCATCTTTACTAAAAATACAAAAAATTAGCCTGGCGTGGTGGCACACGCCTGTAGTCCCAGCTACTTGGGAGGTTGAGGTAGGAGAACTGCTTGAACCTGGGAGGCGGAGGTTGCAGTGAGCCGAGATCGCGCCACTGTACTCTAGCCTGGGTGACAGAGCGAGACTCTGTCTCCAAAAAAAAAAAAAAAAAAAATTCCTTTTTCCATTTTTATATTTTGGGTGAGCATGGGACTCCAAATCTATTGTTTAAAATTATGTTTAAATTGTGGTAAAATACACATTCTATGAAACTTAGCATTTTAACCATTTGTAAGCGTACGGTTCAGTGACCTTGAGTACATTCTAGAGTATGGTTTTAAGCCTGACTGGTTCTGAAATCTGTGAGCTTTACATGACAAAACAGAAACTAAAGAAGGGGGAAAGAAGGACAGAGAGACAGCATGTCAGGGAGACAGAGAGTGAGACACAGAGAGGGGGATGGCGAGAAAAAGAAAGAAGCAAAACAGGCACACGGGGAAAAGAGAGAGAGAGAAATGAGCAGGGAGAGGTAGGGAAATAAAGAGAGCCGAAGAAGGAGAAAGAAAAGGATCCAGAAAGAGATGGGAAAACCAAAACAAAACCCAGGAAGGCTACTGGGGAGCCCCCTGAGTCTGGGGTGGGCTGGCTCTGTCAGGTGACCGAAGGGGGTTCCCACCTGCCTGTCTTAAGCCCAGGAAGGGCTTTTCACCCCGAGAGCTCCTGCACTATCAACAGGGACCTGGTGACAAGTGCGCAAGAGCCCCTCATTTAGACTCGAGGGCATCCTGGGGGCAGGCCCAGTTCTGGGAGATGTGGGGAGCCCCAGGGCTCTGCCTCCTCCTCTGGGAGTAGAAGGCTCCCCACATATCTGAGAAGGAAGGGACCCCACGCTTCCTCGAGTTTCCCAGTTTCGGCTGCTCTCCTCTTTCCCTCCAGATTTGGGCTACATCCCAGCACCACTTGGTTGGTTATTTTACTTAATACTATCAACTTTTTCTTTTTAACCTAAAACAATTTATTCTAACACAGGAAATGCCATATCATTACTGTGAATGGAAACCAGTATCACTTTCCACAAACAGAAGGGAACTGTAAAAATAACGATTGCATTGAATTCTGGGTCGGTGCCGTGGGGTGCCAGGGCTGTGAGGCAGAGACCTGCCCTCTTTGTTAAACAGGGAGATTAGCAGGTGTCTGGGAGGGCTCAAGAGCCCCCACCTGACGGGAACTTGCTCCCTAACAGAAGCAGAAGGAGGGAGAGAAAGTGGAAAAGGGAGTGAGGGCTCACAGGGCACTCGGTGCTGTCGAATGCAGTGGGGATGGTCCCAAAGTCAGGCTGGGACACATGGCCAGCACTTGGGGAAATGCTAATCCAAAGTGAAGCTTGGGGTGGGCGGTGGGGAACTGAGGACCAGGGGGCGCCATGGCTGTGTGAAGTCTCACATGGAGCTAGGCCTGTGCCTCTGGGCCTGGGGTGTCCTCGGGTGCCCAGGCAAGTGGGGTGGGCTCACCGGTGGCCTCATCCAGGCCTTCCTGTGTGACGTGGTCGTTCTGGCTGACCCACTCGCCATTGCACTTGAAGTAGATCTGCGTGGCGGGGAAGGCGCGGCAGCGGAGCTCCACAGGCTTGTTCTTCACAATGTAGGCGTCCTGTGGTTCCTGCAGGAAGTAGGGCAGCGGCTCTGCCGGTGCCGACGGGAAGGAGTCGGGGAGCACCTCGCTGCCAGAATCAGTGCCTGCAGAGTGAGTGGAGACCTCTATGAGGCTGTGTGCTGGGAGGGCCCTGTGGCACCCCTCGCCCACCCCAGGGGCCACCGCAGACGAAGAGGACAGGGGAGGCAGAGGTGGGGCAGCCAGAGCCCTGCTGGGGGCACAATCTGCAACCGGGGTCAAGTCTGGCACTCCTGCGGCCTCGGTGTCCCATCTTGCCCTGCTTTTAAGAGGCTGGGCTTTATAAAGAGCCAGTTCCCACTCTGCGATGCTGTGTGACTGTACTTCATTACAGACAGAGAGGCCAGGGAGGTCCCAGGAGGGGAGGCGATCTGTCTGGGTTAGGACACCCCTTGGGCGCCCCCACAGCGTCTGCTCCACTGTCCCTGCCCGGCCTCTATCCAGTTCCTCATGGTGACGCCACCAGACGCAATGGGCTGGAAACGGGGCTGGAGCTCAAACCAGGCCAGCTCTGCCCTGGAGTCACAGCTGCCCTTTGCAGCCCCTGCCAGGCTGGCAAGCGGGACAGGAGCCAGGGCTGCGGGGCAGGGGTGGGGTGAGCCGGCTGAACCAGGCCTGGACTCCACGGTGCTCAGCCCCCCGCAGGTCTCCTCCCCCAGGGGAAGCCCTCCTTCCCAGAAGCCTCCCCACAGAGCTCACCTCCCATGGTCTGTGGCTCTCACCCATCCCTTGGCCTCTTCTTCCCAACCCCCACCCCAGCCAGATCCAGCCCTCAGCACAATGGATGAGGGGACTTCTGAGCAGACGGAGGCTGTGCCTGTGGCAATCTCCTCCCACAAAGGGGGCCAAATGGAAATCCTGGCCCACTCGTCTCCCTGGAAAGAACTGCACCTCAGGAGGTGAGACAAACAGGAAGGGGGCTGTGGCCACTGCCAGTGCCCAGAAGCGGGGGAAACCAGGCCGCCGACCTGCTGGTTTACAATCCACCTAGGAAAACGAATTTTCCAGTGCCAAATGCCAAATGATCAGGTGGCTGGGCACAAGCCGTTGGGGGCTTGTCCTCTTCTGCTGACTGCCCAGAGGACACAGTGAATGAAGCTGTGGGGTGGCACATGGCTGCCCAGCCCCTCCAGCTAGAGGCCCCACCTACAGCCGAGGGAGGGGAGAGGGTGGTGTCCTGGGAGGCCTGTGTGGCCACTGGGATCGTGCACTTGTTCTCTGGTCTAGGAGGCCACATCTGGCCCTAGGGAGTCCCCCTACAGAGGGGCCAAGGGGACACCTGGTTTTCCAAGAACAGAATGTCTGACTATGCTTTCTCTTTGTGGACCAGGAGACCATGCTGAGACTGGGGAGCTTGGGAGAAAATGCATGAACTATCACTGGCTTGGGGCCTAGGCCCTGGGCAGTGTGTGTATGGGCGGTGGGGGTGGGGTAGCTAACAAGATGACACATGACTCCAGCTCCATCCAGCATGTTCTGTAGGGCCCAGGGAGAGAACCTTAACTCCTACCTTGTTATATCTGATGAGCACAAGAGGTGGACCCCCTTACCCTGTCTCTGGGCTGCTCTGAGGATCACATGAGATAAACATGCATGAACGCCTAGGCGGGACCTGGCACACAGTAGGTACATGTTGCTGCATCGAACGAACAACTAATGCTTACCCAGCATCAGGTGCTATGTTTGCAGGAATTTAAATTGTTAACTTATTGAATTCTGGCACCAACCCTGTAAGGTATGTTCTATTAGTCCCCATTTTAGAGATGGGTAAATGGAGGCTCAGGGAGGTTAAGCAACTTGTCCAAGGTCATACAGCTAACAGGCAGATCAAAAGTTTGAACCTGAGAAAAGATTTCAGTGTTTAAGCTGTTGCCCCAGACTCCACACCACCTATCACTGATGTATGTAGCTCTGTAACCATGTGGGTGTCTCCACACCCAGGAATCCTAATAGCACCCTGAAAAAGGGCCGGAACTCCACAGTCCACAGGGCCCTCTCATCAAGGGACCAGCAAGGCTGGAACTGTCCTCATTTCAAAGCAGAGGAAACTGAAGACCATTCAAATGGTTCCCATGACTTGCCTGAGGCCACCCGGTGAGTGGGCAGCTAATGTGGGAAGAGCAAGGCAGATTCCTGAGGCCAGGCCAGGGCTCCCTGACACCTGCTTCCCACTGCCAGGTACAGGGACACATTCACTATAGGCAAACTGGCAGCCCCCTAGGGCTGCTTGGGGATTTGATGAGGAGATGACACAGTGACTTGATCACAACCCAGGGAGCTGAACATTGGCTTTCAGTGGCCTGAGAGCTGGTTGCTGTGCATGCCCTGAGATGGCCACTGAGGCCTCCCTGCCAGGCCAGACAGCTCTGGGATAGCAGGATGGAGCCAGGAGGGCATCTGGGCAGCACAGAACCTGCCAGGCTCCATGCCCACCACCTACCACCAGCATCTTGTCTCCATCTCAGCCCTGAGGGGTGTGGGACAGAGCTCTGCCTTCAGACTCAGAGGCCCCTGGGTCTGAACCAGCCCCTTGCTGGCCTCAGGCAGCTCATCTTTGAAATGGCAGGATTGAGCCTCCCTCTGGGGGTAGGTCATGGCCACAGGAGAAGGGGCATGGGGGCCCATGGGTGCATGTCACGTGCCTGCCCCCATCTTCTAACCGCACTGCCCCCAGCCCTGGGGTGACAGCTGCCTCTGTGCTCTGCGGCACTGCAGGCTGTATTATGACTTTGTTTTATAACTCTAATGCAGACCATTTATAAAGTGGGTGCAGACATGACTGAGGAAAGCAAACATTAGACATCCATTAGTGCAGCAGGCCCTGCATCTGGCAGCCCCACCGCCCCACTCTTCCCACCCCGCCCCTCCTCTCAGCCTTGGTGCAAAGATTCAGCTCTGGTCTTGGCAGGGGCGCAGGCCAAGTGTTCCCTCTGTGCCTCTCTGTTGCAGCAGCACCGGATGGCTCTTGATGTAGCTGTTGCCCTCTTGCTGTGTCTCTATACCCTAGGTGTCCTGGAGGCAGAGACTGCCAGGACATAAGGAAGAATGAGAGGCCCACCTGAGGTTCCTGCCTGGAGGGACCACGAGTGAACTCTGCTGGCCAGCACACAGCCGGTGCACAGTGAATGCAACTTCAGTAAGGGAGTAGGCCAGGCGCAGTGGCTCACGCCTGTAATCCCAGCATTTTGGGAGGCCGAGGTAGGTGGGCTGCCTGAGCTCAGGAGCTCGAGACCAGCCAGGCCAACGTGGCGGAACCCCATCTCTACTAAAAATACAAAAATTAGCCGGGCATGGTGGTGTGCACCTGTAATCCCAGCTACTCGGGAGGCTGAGGTGGGAGAACTGCTTGAACCTGAGAGGCAGAGGTTGCAGTGAGTGGAGATCGCACCACTGCACTCCAGCCTGGGTGACAAAGTGAGACTCTGTTTCCGAAACAACAATGACAAAAAAAAGTAAGAGAGTCAGTATTGGGCATGCCAGGGCCTGTGCAGAGCCCTCACTTCTCCTTGGCCCTGGCTTGGGCCCCAGTGACTAAGGAAGGCTTGAAAGGTGGGCTAGATGAGAGCGACCTATGGCCAGGCTGCACAGATACCAGCTGGGTGGGAGAATAATGGGGTCTCGGGGTTCCTGGATGCTTACCCTGCCAGGCGCTGCTCAGAGGGTCGTTCATATGAACTCAATGAGCTCCACAATAACCCTAGACAGAGATGCGCAAACGTTTTGATTTTTAGCACCTCAGTAATTTTTTTTAAGCTATCCCAAGGCCAAAAAGAAGTCCCTAACAGGAATGTATTAGGTAATTAGATCCAAACAGCTTTGTAAATATTTATATCCTAAAATCTTAGGATAAATTGAAAGAAAAAATATATTTTTATCCCATTCCTAATAGCCACAAAGACATACGAATGGGGATGTGTGCACCTGTCGGGCACTGCACAACTTCTCAAACTTTGCAATCCAAGTGGACACCACTACTCTTACTGTTTGTCATGGGTTACTCAAATGCCACAATCCCAGCTTTGCAAAGATATGATGCCAAATAAAGGAAAACAGAGTGATATGACGCTGAAACTGTGAGCTACCTGGAGCTACTTGTTGGTGCAGTGTCTGAGAGCTATCTAGTATTACCATGTCTCCCACATTAAAAATATCCCACAGCTCCCCTGTGAGTGTGCTGATGAACCCTGGGATAACTTGGCACATAGTTTGGGAACCACAGGCCTATGAGTTGGATATGATTATTATCCCCACAGTGCAGATGAGGAAACTGAGACCAAAAGTGTTTAAGTGACTGGCATAGAGCTATAAAGCTAGTAAGTGGCACTGCTAGGGGGCAAATTCAGGTAATCTGATACTAGAATCTGTCTTCCAAGCTCTGCTGAACTGGAAATGGGCATTTAGGTCTACTATGTGCTACTCCTTGCAATTCTTCCCATTTTACAAATGAAAATGTGGGGCAACAAGGGACATAAAGGGTCACCTGGTCGATGGCAGGAAGCAAGGCTTGAGCCATGTCTCTCAGCCCTGCCTCCGTGGCCTCTCTGCAGGACTTCCTGCTGCTCCATCTCTACAGAGGAACCACATCTAAGATAGGCTCCCCTAGAAGTCCTTGCCTCAGCCAGGCCGGATCTGGGTTTCCTGCTGGCAGGAAAATTCCCACATAAAGTGTTTTTCCTAATAGTAGAACTCGTTTGGGCCTAAATTGCAAAAGTGCAGCCTGCCTTTAAAGCTGCATCCAAGAATGGTCCAGATATCCCGCCAAGAAGCTATGAAAGAGGACACATCCCTGCACAGATGTAATGACAAGACAGTCAAATGAAGGACAGGAAAGATCGCTGGAGGCAGAGGCCCTGGGTTTGCATCCCAGCTGGGGACTGGCATTGCCGTGTGGCCGTTCTCTCTCAGGCCCTGGAGTTTCCGTCTGTAAAATGAGGAGGTTGGCCAAGTCAGTCTCTCAACCCCTCCTCTGCTTCTAACACTTTGAGGTTTAAAGATCCCTTATGGGGAATCTGTTCATGTGTGAAAATGTCCTGTTTAGTAAATTTTTTTCTTCAGAAAGCAAATTTGCTTAAATTAGGGTCACTTTCCTTGCCATTGCTATACGGTGGTCCTAAAGCAGAGCGTGGGTAGAACCCGGGGAAGGAGGAGGAGGAAACACTTACTGTTGGGCTCGCCTAACCATGCTCCAGCCCACCCATCCCAGGCCTTAGATCAAAATGACCACCAGCACCTCTGGATGGGACCTCCGAGGGGTGCCATTCAAACTCTCACCTCTAATTTGCCTTTACCTGCCCATATGAGGTCTCTGTAGAAGTTACTTAAAGGGCCATCTCATCCAACGTCTCCCGTCAACTCCTCAGCCAACCTTGACTCACATATCTGTGGGGATGGGGAATTCATCACGGCTTTTCTCAGCCAGGTTCTTCTTTGGACAGACCTAATAGTTAGAAAAGCCTTCCTTACTCACAGTTGCAGTTTGAGATTCCAGCCATTGCTGGACTTCTAATTTCTATTTTTTTTTTTTTTTTTTGAGACAGAGTCTCGCTCTGTGGCCCAGCTGGAGTGCAGTGGTGCAATCTCGGCTCACTGCAACCTCCGCCTCCCAGGTTCAAGCAACTCTCTGCCTCAGCCTCCTGAGTAGCTGGGATTACAGGCACCCGCCACCACAACTGGCTAATTTTTGTATTTTTGGTAGAGACGGGGTTTCACTATCTTGGCCAGGCTGGTCTTGAACTCCTGATCTCATGATCCAACTGCCTTGGCCTCCCAAAGTGCTAGGATTACAGGCATGAGCCACCACACCCAGCCTAGAATTCTAACTTCTAAACTAACTAAACAGCACACTTCTAACTAAACAGTGCAATTCCCAGTCTGGAGGTTGCAGCCTGGTCCCCCAGTCTGTCTTATCCAAACGTTCTCTAGAAGACACAGTTTTGCACCTCTCACCTTCCTTATGGACAAGTTCCTTATGTCACCCACCCATTCAAAATGCAGGAGGGTGAGGTGACCAGGCTAGGGTCTAGAGGGCACCTTCCTGCTTCTGGCAAGTCTGTTTTGAGTCAGACAGTTCAAAGGCTCCTTTGCAGTTTTGGTGGCTGCTCCTGGAGGGCAAGGAACACACTATGCTCTTCCTGGTGTCCCCCATGGGCGACAGGGCGTCCATCTGGGAGTGGAGTGGAGCTTGTCGGACAGCAGGCCTGTGCCCATCTGTAGGCTTCTTCCCAGGGGCTGGGCTGGGCCTGTGCAGCGCCTGCTGTGGAGACACAGGCTTGCATAAGAGGTGTCAGAATCTGACCCACCTAGATGAGCAGGAGTGAGGGCCCAGGAGGCGAAGGAATGACTTCAGGACAAATGTAAAGACACTGTACCTCTCAGAGGGTCTTCTGAGAGGAGGGGGCGGCTCCAACATTCCTGAGAGGGAGATTGTCACTATCCCTAGGGGAAGCCAGAGGAGTGCTGTGGCCCTTACCATGTCTCTGAGCCTGGGTCCAGGCTGACCCAAGAGCCAGCGGTCCTGGTTCCACTGTGAGACCTTGGGAGGTTGTCTGACCTCTCAGGGCCTCAGTTTCACCATCTATAAAGAAGTGACTAGCAGTTCCTGCTCTGTCAACTTTGGGGTATTGCTGTGAAAGGTCAACTGAGAAAACAGATGCAAGTATCTTTCTTAACAAGCACTGTGGGCCGGGCGCGGTGGCTCACGCCTATAATCCCAGCACTTTGGGAGGCCGAGGCGGGCGGATCACCTGAGGTCAGGAGTTCGAGACAAGCCTGGACAACATGGCGAAACCCTGTCTCTACTAAAAATACAAAAATTAGCTGGGTGTGGTGGCGGATGCCTGTAATCCTAGCTATTCGGGGGGCTGAGGCACAAGAATTGCTTAAACCTGGGAGGTGGAAGTTGCAGTGAGTGAGATCTCACCACTGCATTCCAGCCTGGGCGATGGAGCAAGACTCCATCTCAAAACAAACCAACCAACAAACAAACAAACAAACAGGCAGTGCATGTGCCTGGGAGTGGCAGCAGGCAGGAGCTGTTCTCTAGCTGAACTGTGTGTGGGAGGTCAGAAACCCCACAGACTGTTTCCTTGGCCGGGCACCACCTGAGCCCGAGTAGACCAGACACACAGAAAGTCAACATTCAGAGAGCCTGGAGCCCCTGGAGCCCCACGTTCTTCCGGCTCAGAGAGGGGAAGTGACTAATGCAACACCACACAGCAAATTAACAGCCAAGCTGGACCAGAGCCCAATTGCTGATTCAGGACTGAGGAGGGAGAGGGGGCCCAGAAAGACAGCACCGCCATGGCAGGGTTGTGGGTGAAGGCTTGGGCTCTGTGATTGCCATGCCTGGGATGGAAATTCCTATCCATCTCAGCCGGGTCCACTTCCGGTCAGTCCTGTTGCCCAGGGTGGAGACCTCAGAGGGAGGCTGCTGTGGTCTGGTAGGGAAGGCCTTGAAACCCCCACCGCTGGCTTTTGTCCGCAGGCCTAGGACCCCCAGGCTTACCACCAGGGGTGGGCATCTGTAGCCATGCAGGGCTGTGTGTCTCCAGGGCTGACTGGCTCAGGACAGGGAGGGGAGAAGGAGTCAGGCAAGAGGTGAGGACAGAGAAACGCCCCACGCTGGGCACATTTATCATCAGCAATCACAGTCTTTCTCTAGCCCCTGGACACCGGCTAATTCTCCCCAGACTTGACCTCCCACTGCATGGAAAATCTCTCCCATTCACTGCGTGGCTGATGTGCTCAGTGGGGAGTGGGGAGAGTTGGGGGAGAGGAGCCCATTTATTATTATGTTTTAAAAACACACAACCTCACATGGAAGGACCCCTCCCTGGACACAAAGCCCTTTCTCCATCTGGCCCTGGCTCCTTGCGGCTGTGGGGTTCAGGCAGGGCCCCCCCTCGGAGGCGGTCACAATGGCCGTTACCGATGACAAATGGGGGCTGGCGGGCTCAGGGGACGCCGAATCATTCCTAACAAAGGTGGCTTCTCACGCAGCCCTTTTCCCACACCCTCTGCACCCATCTGTGCCCTGACATCACTTCCTCTGCTGTCACAGGAAGCAGCTTCGCCAAGGTGGCCAGCTGGGGCAGGGGCCTGTATCCTGAAGGGGGTGTCCAGCTGCTCCTGTGAAACGTCTCCCTCGAAGGACTGTGGGGCAGGTGAAGAAGTGGATGGGAGGCTGGGGTTGAGGCCCCAGGGCAGGTGCAGTGCTGGGATGAGCCTGGGCCCGGCTATGGGGGCCACACTGCTTACAGAGCTGGAAAGGGCACTACAGTCACTGGGTCACTGGCCACCCCGACTCCCACCCCCAAGGCCCTCCCTCCAGACCCTTCCTCTGGCTTTGGGTTCCTTTGGCTCAGCCTTGGGACTAATTTTTGGTTCCTTTAGCAAGTTTCAGGTCTGATGGGGTCACTGATGGTGGCCTGGGCCCTGAGGAGGGGATATTCTGTTTCCCCTTCTCTTCCCAGACAAGGAGCTCAAAGCCCTCTGATCCATGCTCCTGCAGATGAGCATATTCCCAGCACCTGGCACTTAAAATCCTGTGTGTTCCAACGACACCGTGCACATTATCGTCAACACAATGACTCTGCAAAGCTGTTCCATTTTACAGATGCGAAAATGAGGCAGAGGAGTGAAAGGGCACGTTCGAGGTCACAGCCACCAAAACCCACAATGGCCCTGAGGGCCCAGCAGGGGCAGCTATTGTTCTGTCCTCTCAGGAACTCGCTAGCTTGCTGGAAGGGATGGGGTCTCAGCTTCCTGACTCCAGCACTTGGCTTCCCTTGCTCTGTGGACCTGCCCCTCCCAAACCGAGATCCAGGGGTAAGGCCTGGGGCCATCCCGGCCCCCCACTCAGTGACAGATGGCGAGCCCCCTCAGACACACACACTTACACCAACAGGCCCACACATGCCCAGCCAGGTTATATCCACAGCTATCTCCGGGGACACCCCGAGGGCCCCACTCAGGCTGGGACCGCAGAGCGCCTTTCTCAGGGCCTATGTTAATGCTGCTGTCCCTCTAAGGCAATGGCAGGCTCCCCACCTGTGACTCAGACCTGCTATTTTATAGGTCACCTCTCCCTGACCCAGGGTTGGCATGGGGTGAGTTTGAGCTGCAATCTTAGACTCCGCCAAGCACCCAGTTGTTCAGGTCCCATCTGGGGAGGGTGCCTGGTGGCTCCCTTTCCTTCACCCCACTTCCAGTCCATGCTGCTGGAGGGACCTGGTGCTGCCAGATGAACCTGGAAGATGTGTCTCACACTGCACGACTGCCCCCACCACCCGCTGCGGTCTCCAAGCCCAGGTCTTCCCACCTGGACCCTTCCTCTCTCTGGGCTCCCTACCTTTCCTTTTGCCCCTAAAATCCACTTTCCTCTTAACACCAGAGTGATCTCATAAGAGAGAAACCCTGCCCTCTAGTGGTGTACAGTCTCCTGCGGCTTCTCTGTGCCCCTGGAGAAAGTCCTAAGCTACCCAGAACCCTCCAACTTCATGGACTCACCAGTCTTCCCTCCCTCCCTCCCTGCCTCTCACCCTCCCTCCCTTCCTTCCTTCCTCCCTCCCTCCCTCCCTCCCTCCCTCCCTCCTTTCCTTCCTTCCATCCTTCCGCAGAGTCTCACTCTGTCACCCAGGCTGGAGTGCAGCAGCATGATCTCAGCTCACTGCAACCTCTGCCTCCCGGGTCCTCCTGCCTCAGCCTCCCAAGTATCTGAGATTACAGGCACATACCACCACACCCAGCTAATTTTTGTGTTTTTAGTAGAGACAGGGTTTCACCATGTTGCCCAGGCTGGTCTCGAACTCCTAACCTCAGGTGATCCACCTGCCTCGGCTTCCCAAAGTGCTGGGATTACAGGCATGAGCCACTGCGCCCGGCCAACTCACCTATCTTTCACTGTGCTCCAAGCCCCACTAGGCGTGTTTCCCTGGGACATGCCTTGCTTGTTCCAGCCTCAGCGCCTCTGCCGGTCTCTTCTTTTGAAGCGCCTCCCCCAATCCCGCCCACACACACATATTCTCTTGGCTGACTCTTTGTCATTGAGATCCCGACTCAAATGCCACCTCTTCAGTGAGGACTTCCCTGACCACCCAGTGAAAATGCACCATCCTCTGTCCTCCCTGTGCTATCTCCCCAATGCCTTTTTTTTCCCCTTGGCAGGCTCACCTCCTTCTGGAATGACCTTCTTTGTGTATGTGTTTGTTAGCTTGCTGTCTGTTTCTGGACAGAAAGGAACTTGCCTTTCTGGAAGGCAAGTTCCTTGAGGGCCTGGGAATCTTGTTTGCGGTGTAGATGGGCCCACTGGGGACACAGGACAAGCACTGGGGTGGCAGGTGGAGGGGGAGGGAGCAGCCAGAGAGGGTTTGGGCAGCGGGGGCGGGTAGGAGGGCTGACCTGGGCTACAGGATCCCATCCCTTGGGAAATTCCATGCTGCAGGACTCCACTAACTGATGGAACTTCAGAGACCATCTAATCGCTGCCCTCAAGGATGGAGACCAGAGAGGGTGTGGTCTGGCTTCAGATCACACAGCACCTGAGCAGCAGAGCCAGAGAGAGAAACTGCACACCAGACTCCCAGGAAAGGAGAAGTAGGGGGGTGACTTCATTTTTCTAAACTCCTTTTTTAATTGAAAACAGATTTTTGGGTTTATTCTGATTACAAAGGTAGTAGCCTCATTGTAAACAATCTAGAAAAAAAATAAAGATGAAAATAAAAGCCACCCCATTCCCACCCCAGCTGAGTTACACTGGATGTTGATCCTGTCTGACTTTTTTAGATGCATGGATATTTAGTTACCTAAATCTGGTCTCACCATGTAAGTTGCATATCCTGTGCTTTCCCTTAAAGGCCATTGACTGAGGACTTTTGAATCATAAGCAGAACACGCTGGGCATCTCTCTCCGTCTCCCCCCGGCACCCCCGCACGGTCACACGTGTCAGACGGGTGAGGGCCAGCTGGGCTGCCTGCTCCTGCCACGCGTTTGAGGTTGCTGGAGGAGCTGAAGGACGCAGAGCTGGCATGGGGAGTGAGCCTGGCAATGCCGTCAAGTTGGCTGTGTGTTTGGGTTCTGGGCAGGAAGATGCCCAGTGTCCTGTCACTTTCTCCCAGAAAAGCCCAAAACGCCTTGGTACAGTCTTGGGTCTGGGGGCTGCCCGGACTAGGCCAGACAGGACAGTGCTTACATCCCCATGCCACCCTGAAAGCCCAGGGTTAAGGCTGTTCTTAGAGCACCCAGGGCAAACCAATTTCCCGTCTCCCTCAGCGCCATGCTCTAGAACCGAATAACCCTTCCTTGCAAAGGGGAGGCAACTGCCAAACACATTTCCAAGTGGAAAAACTGCTGCAGTCCTTGCCTGCTGCCTGCTGTCAGCACCACCACCAGGAGGCAGCTCAGACCCTGGGCTATGGGGCCTTCGAAACTGCGTCCAAGCCCTTCATCTCCAGTCGGGGACCCTTCACCCCCAGCTGGGGACCCTTCACCTCCAGCTGGGGACCCTGAGGCCAGAGAGGGGCAAAGACTTGTGCAAGGGCAAACAACCAGTCTGTGGCTGCAGCGTCACTCCTATCTTGGCATCACACTGGCATAAAGGAAGTCACAGAAGGGACAGAGAAAAAGGGGTGGCCAGACTCTGGCCTTTGCCGATCTGTGAAATGGGCATAAGAAGGGGAGGGCAAATGGGTGAGATAAACAGAGGTAGAGATGGTGCCACGAGGAGAGGGAGAAAGAGCCCCTGAGAGCGCCTGGCAGTAGGGGGTGAATAGAAGGGGTCCTTGGAACTGGGTAGGGGCTTCCCCTTGGATTTTTCTGAATCTGGAAGCCACTTGGATTCCTGCTCAGTCCCCAGGGGTGAGGGAGGAAGGCAGCCATCTCTGGCCTCCATTCCCAAGGCAGGACTGTGGCTCAGGTTCCATGGGCCCCAGGGAGGGCAGGCCTTGTAGACTCAGAGTCCTGGGAACATCCTGGGGGCCTCAGAGGGGTAGTAACTTGCCTCAGGTCACATAGCAGCTAGGAGGCCAAGCCAGGACTGGAATGTGGCATCCTGGCATGCAAGCCATGGTTACTGTGTTTGCCTCTCTGGTCTCAGTGCTGGGAAAGACCCTGGCCCTGGGTTTGGGTGAGCAGCTGAGTTGTCAGCTGGTGAGATATGGGGAGACAGGTGGCACTGGCCAAGGGGAAGGCTTGTGTGGCTGCACAGATGCACTTCGAGGGAGGCAGATGGCGAGCAAGCACTCACTCCCATTCATTCATTCACTCATTCATCAAACACTTCCTGGGGGCCTCCTCTTGACCATGCCTGTGGTGAGGCTCAGAGAGCAATAACCAAGCTTCAGTTCCACCAGTGGGAAGCTCACAGCAAAGTTTCAAGGTTAAGAATCCAGACATCAAGACTTCTTAGACCAGCGCCCAGTCTGCCTCCAGCCTACCTCCATAGCCATGTAATGGTCCCTTTGCCTGCCCACCCACCATCAGTGCAGAAATCAATCCATAGCTCTTTCAGTAGCTGTCTCCTCCTCGGCCAAGGAACCAGCTCACTCTGTCTAGGAAGCAGGCTTTAACTACTTCCAACTTGATGACTACAGGGATTTTTCAATCTCCAGGCTCTTATAATCCCATGCGTTTCTTGAGGTGAAATGCGTTGGTGCTGTCAGTGATTCACGAGACAACCCCGGGGCAGCCACTTCCCTCTGGGCCTCAATTTTCCTTTCTGAGAAATGGGACCACTTTTACTTGCTTTGACTGACAGGGCTGTTGGAAACACCAAAGTCAGAAATACAAAAATATTTTGCCAGCTGGGCAGCCCTAGACACGAGCTAATTTCTATTACAGGAGTCCCCGTATCTGTGGGGGATACGTTCCAAGACCCCCCGTGGATGCCTGAAAACTTGAATAGTACCAAGCTCTATATAGACTTTTTTTTTTTTTTTCGATCTGATAATGGAGACGGCCACTGAGTGACTAAGGGCCGGGTGGTGTATACAGTGTGGACACCCTGGACAAAGGGATGGTTCACATCCTGGGCAGGATGGAGTGAGACAGTGGGAGATTCCATCATGCTACTCAGAATCGCACACAATTTAAAACGTGTGAACTGCTGATTTCTGGAATGTTCTGTTTAATATTTTGGTGTCGCAGTTGGCCATGGGTAACTGAAACTGTGGACAGGGAGACCTCGAGTAACGGGGGACTATTGTACTCCATTCTCAGGAAGAAACAGTGAGTGGACCTTCCAGGCTGCCAGAGCCCCGGCGAGCCCCACACCTCGCCTCCACCCCTGCCCTAGCCTCCCAGCTGCTGCCTTGACCCACTCTGTGATGACACAGAGCTGCAAAAGGCTGATGCAAGCTAGAAGGAGGGAATGAAACAGACTCGTGTGGGGCGGATTGAGTGCCATCTCTAGCCCCGAGGGACGCCCGTCCCTGCTCCCGCCTGCTTGTTTGCACCTGCTGATGTAATCGCCGGATCGCCTTGGCTCAGGGCTCAGCCTGCTCCCCATGTCCTCTGAGTGAGCAGCAGAGGAAGGGTGCAAGGGCCAGAGGGCAGGCATCCAGCTGAGGACACCGTGAGAGGGCTCCGCCAAGAGGGGCACCAGGATGCGGGGAGGGTGAAGGGGAGCAAAAAGCCCGAAACCTGCAGGAGGTCAGCCAAGGAGAAGGCGCTCTGGAGTGCGTGGGACTTGCTTCGATCCCATCCTGTCCCCATTCGCTGGGGGAACCACTCCCTGCCTCTGAGCCTGGTTCCCCTCACAGCTGCAGGATCTCATGAAATGAGCCTGGTACATGTCAGGCACTAAGTTTGTCAGTTCCCTTCTAGGGATTTCTTGAGGGGGGATGAGGAAGTATGAGGTAGGGGTGAAAAAAGAAAGGATAGAAGCACGGCCCAGTGACAGGAAATACCAGAACACTTTTGGGCCACCCGTTCAGTGGCTGACTCTGGGCCCTAGTCTTAGCTCCTGGGACCTCAGTTTGTTTGTCTGTAGAATAGGTGCACCTTCACCATTCCCACCTCACAGAGATAGCTAGAGGCCAGAGGTGTGAAAGTGTGGCATCACACTAAGGCATGTGGCCAGCATGGGGGACCTGGGGACAGCCAGCAGTGAGGGTGGGGTGCCTCACAAGAGCCTGGGGCTCCCAGAGGCTGGGCAGGCCCTTACCAAGCAGTGGAAGCACAGGGAAGGTGGGGCCCGTCCACTGTGCTCGCTGCCGGGCTGGCCCAGGATCCTCTCCTTAGGGAGGAAGAGGAGCGCACGGCTCCCCTGAGGCCTCCAATCAGCCGTTGAAAACACACGGGTGGAGGGGAAGAGAGCAAAGACATGTTCCTGGAAGCTGCCAGGCCACAGCATGCAGCCGAGGCCCCCATCAGCCCAGGGTCTGGGGATCGCCACATCACCAGACTGTCATTTTCAGAGCTAGTTTCCCTGAGAAAGCGGCGGAGAAAAGTTCTTAGTTCACGCGTCTCTTTGGTTGGCATCATAAGCTCAGGGAAGACAGGGAGCCCCTGCTAGACAGGGCAGGCCAGGTGGGGAGGAAATGTCCATCCCAGACACCCCTGATGCCCTCAGCCTGCAAGGGTTACCCTTGTTACACAGGCCCCCAGTCCTGCCAGGTTGCCCTAGAGGGGAAGCTTCACCCCCGCTGGGATTAAACGGCTTCCCTGGCCACAAAGATCTACCTTTCCCTTTAGTACCTCTTCAGTGCTAGCAGGTAATTCAGGTAATAAGTTAACAGCTACCATTTACGGTGCTAACTAGCTCTCAGGTTCTGCGCCAAGTACTTGGAATAATTATCTAACTGAACCCTCCCAACAACTCTTTCTGGTAGGTATTCTTATCATTAGCCCCAGTGTGCAGGCACAGGGAGATTAAGTTACTTGCCTAATGTCACAGAGCAGGGTTGTCAGCATTTGAATCTGGGTCTCTTTGACTCTAAGCCCATACTTTTTTTTTTTTTTTTTTAATAGAGACAGGGGCCTCACTATGTTGCACAGGCTGGTCTCAAACTCCTGGGCTCCAGCAATCCTCCCATTTCGGCTTCCCAAAGTGCTGGGATTACAGGTATGAGCCATGGCGCCCGGCCAACCTTGGTGCCAGTGGCACTCAAACCATGGCCTGCACCAGGACCACCTGGAGTGCCTGCTAAAACCCAGGCTCCTGCCCTCAGGTTCTGATTCAGTCGGTGTGGGGTGGGCCTTCAGAATGTACATTTCTAAGAAATGTCTAGGTGCTGCTGCCAGTCCACACACGGCTCTATGCTCTCTTGCCTCCCGACAGAAATATCAAACGCTTAGTGCACATAATGGTGCTTAACATATGTCAGCTTCCTTTTCCTTAACACTTCTATGATTCAGCTGGAGACTTTTCAAAAGGAGCTGAAGGAATTACACAGCAGTATGGTGCCAGGCTTTAGCTATCTGAGCCGGAATCAGGACCTGCTGTGTGGCAGTAACAATAAATGATGGCCATCGCCTATGTCCCTGCAAATTCGCCTCTCTGGGCCTCCATTTCCTTCTCTGCAGAATGGGGTAATAGTATTTCTAGCATGGATAAGACACGTTAATACACGCAATGAGCTTAGAGGAGTGCTGGGCATGTTAAAAAGACTTAATGAACAAAAGCGGCATTCTTGTTTTTATTATTATCATTGCTAATACCTATATCTTCTACATTATTTCATTTAATTGTTGCAGCAATCCTATGAGGTTGGTATCAATAGCCATCTCTATTGTTTATCTAAAGTTGTGCAAAGTCAGACAGTTACTAAGTGGCAGAGGAAAGATTCTAAGCCAGGTTTGCCACCCCAATGGCAGGAACTGTCCACCATTAGCAAATAGGGATGCCCACTCTGACCGCTTCCTCTGGAAAGGATAAAGAGTTATTTTCTTATATTTCCAGCAATTCCTTCTAGTTCAACATTCCCCATTCCCTGCCACCCATTTAGCTCAGAGTACATCAATATCACTGGTGAAGGAAGAATGTCTCCAATGGGGCAACCAGAAGCTGTGTCAGCCACCAATGCTTGGTGACCTTGGGCAGCCAGATTCCCTCCCTGTCTGTCCGTTTGTCCCCTGGTACTTTCCCGGGCACCTCTGTGGCTCAAGGACTGGCTTGGTGTTGGCTAGCCCAGCCCCTGGGAGAGGGGATGGTCATTTGCTTCTCCTGAGAAGCCCTGCCCCCAAGTCCTCTGGGATTCCAAGTTCAAAACAATAGAGGCTTCAGGTTGCCCTCGATGTAAAGGTTTAGTAGGTGGCTAATTTTAGCTGAGAAATACTCGGCATTTTCCCAGCCGCCGTCACTGCCGCACTCCGTGTTGGACAAATGGCCTTGGTTTTCCTCTCTGATTGTTCTCGGCTGGGGGCTGGGGGCTGACTCTAGCTCAGGACAATTCTCTTTGTGTCTGCTTCCGGGTGGCTCTTAATAACTCAGAGAAGGGGATGGGATGTCTGGAGCTCTCAGCTCGAGCTCTCTGGCCCCCTCCCCCGTGCCCTGGCTGCCTTTCAGTCATCAGGGGCATCCCGAAAAGTGGCATTGGAACAGAACTTGCTGGACTCCTCAAATCCTCAGGCTTGGGGAGGGAAGGCTTGTGGCCTGAAGGGGCCTCCCTTTGAACAAATGAGGAAACTGAGGCCCACAGAGGGTGTTAACTAGCCTGAGGCCACACAGTTCTCTGGCAGAGCTGGGCCTGAGCACCAAGTCTACAGACTTAGTCCAGTGCTCTTTGTGTGACATGCAGGAGAAACCCCACTGCCTCCACCCTGGTGTGGGGACACCTCAGAACGTAGGATGCCCAGGCTGCAAGCTGCAAGCCTCCGTGGAGACACCTGGAATGCTGCCTTCCCACCCCTACCTGGCTAAACCCTGTTCCTTCTCCAGGTCTCACCTTAAAGGTCACTTCCCCAGAGAGCCCTGACTGCACCACTCCCAGCCCAGGGCCCTGGCTCTTCGTCTGGCATCTCTTTTCCTTATTGCCCTCATTACCTTTCCAAGTTATATACTTATTTGTGTATTTCCTTTAATGTCTGTGCCCCCATCGACTCTGTGGTCCCAGGGCAGAGGCTCAGTAACAGCCACACATTTAACCTGCCTGGGCAGCCAACAATCTGACAGGGTTCTCGGGGAGGGTCCTGGAGCCCTGCTGTGCCAAGTGAGGCCCAGGGGGTTCAGGGGAGTGACTGGGGTGACTAGAGGGTAATCAAGGCTCATGACAGTGGCCATTTGCCATCAATGTGGACTTCTTCAGATATTTCCAGCAGCAAGATGGCTTTACTGTGCTTTCTCCTTGAGCAGCATTTCTGGCTGGATGGCACCTGTTTACCCACTGCTGTAACCCAGTGCCAGCCTGGCACACAGTAGATGCTTAATAAATCCTTCGTGCATGAATGAATGAGTCTCCTGGGCGGGCTCCTCTGGGTCCTGTTCTCCCCAAGGAAGAGGCCCGGATTCGATCTATGCCCCATCCCTCCCAACGATGACTCTGAAAGCAAGAGAAATGAGGAGCCCAGGACAGCCCCCCCACCATCCCGGCCCTGCCCCATCCCCCCAGCCAGCTCAGAGTCCCTCTCTGCCTACACAGGCCTCCACTGTGGTCTCCCTCCCCCAACCCACTCCAGCCGGGACCAGTATGCTATAATTAGAGTCCTCCTTCCAGGCTCCGGTAATGAGGGGGTGTCGGGTGCCAGCCGTAATTACAGCCTGGTTAGAATGAACAGGAGCCACCTCCAAGCCAAATTACAAAGTCTACAGCCGGACTCCCTCCTGCCCCACTCCCTTTTTATGGGCTGGTTAAAGGAAGGGACCGGGAGTTTATGGAGAAGCCAGCTCAGGCTGGGCTGCAGTCTCGGGAGAGTTGACAGCGAACAGTCTGGGCCTGTGTTGCTTTGAAACTATCTTCCCACCTCCCCGATACCCTGTCCCACCCCCGTCCAAATTCCCATCCAAAGCCAAGGTCAGAATAGGCAAAGAAGCCAACTGAGGCCTCTCTTGTAACCCTTCCCGTCAGAGCCTCCATCTAACGGCTGGGTGTTCTGTGCCAGGCCTGGGGTCACAGGCTTTACGTAGTTGTATTCAGTGGGCACAGCAACCCTGTGGACAGGTACCATTACCCCTATTTTACTAACCAAGGTTCAGTGCTTAAAATAACTTGCCTCCAGTCACACAGCCAGTAAGAGGCAGATGCGGGGCTCCAGCCAGGCCTGCACAGGGCAAGACTCTAGAGTATAGGTACACTCCATCTTGCACCCCTCACTGCACTGGGCACAAGGAAGGACTCGGCTAATACTAAGAATGATGTGTTTTGTAGGTTGAGGCAGGTCAGAGGTCCACCTGAGTCCTTCTCTCCCTTTGAAAGATGAAGAAATTGAGGCTCAGATTTCTACTGACGTCTCAGGGAAGGATGTCCTTTGGGGAAGTCGGGGCCAGCATTTGGGAGGTCTTTTGCATGCCAGCCAGGGCTTTGTCAGCCTCAGAATCTCAGGATATTAGAGTGTGCAAGGGCTATAGAGTCAATCTAGTCTAGAGGCAAATGCACGGCCACCTGGCCAATCCTGAGGCTGTGGCAAGCATCACTAATAAATTGTGGCACATCTGGACAAGGCCTCCTTCTCAGCATAGGACTATACTCAGCCACAACCAATCAAGTGATGAAGATATTCCACCCCCTCCCCATCTGATTAATCCCTATTCACCCTCACTTAACCCAAGGGAAAAACACGGTCCAGAGAGTTGGGGTGACTTGCTTAAAGAACTGAGGGGCCCTTATTCCATAATGACAGCCTCTAGGTACTGCCAGCTTGCCACTCTCGGTGCAGCCCTGTCAATTATGGGCTTCCCGAATGGAAAGATTTGGACTCAAGGTCCCATCCTCTCCCCATTCCCACGCTGGCCCCTAATAGCGAACCAGCCGGCTGCTCTGCTGCCCTCACCAGAAGGTGGCTTTCGTAAGGGCTGCGGGGGAGCAGACTTGCTCAGCAGCGGAGGTGTCCCAGTGCGACAGCAGCAACCTCTCCGCAGGGCTCCCAGCTGCCTGCCCGCCCCTTCCTGGGCCTCTTGGCTGGGCTTTCCTAACAGCCCGAAAACCTGGCTCCAGCCACCCACTGCCCACTCACCACAATTGGCCTGCAATGACTCAGTCTCCTTGCTACCTCCTCCTCCCGTCTTCTGGCCCTGGCATCCCCCAGCTCTTAGGAGCCTCTTCAATAGTGCCTTTGATCCTGGCTGCCGAGGCTCCTTAATGAGGACGGCCTGCTGCCTTCAGCAATGGGATGGCAGAGAGCAGCTTCTGGGAGCACAGTGACGGTAACAGGGTGAACACAGCCCCGATGCCCCCCAGCCTCCCCCAGATGACCAAAGGCCCTGAGCCCAGAGGCCCTGCAGGGAAGACAGGAAAGCTGCTGAGATTTTTTGGGAGGTGCCTGCCTCACCCAGCAGTGCTGGGCCTGGACTGGAGGGCATTTTCAGAAGGGCACTTTAATTAGGAAACAAGGCAGCCAGCCAGCGGGCCTATGGGCCACACCCGGTGCCATTAGAGGCCTCCGTGCTCCCGGGCCCAGCCTGCCTCTCTCGCCTCCACCCACTCCACCTCCTCCCTAGGGTTGTGGGGAAAGGCGGTCCCCGAGCACCCCTGCTTGCCTCCCCTATCCTGAGGGCCCTGGCAAGGAATGGAATGCCGGATTTCTCAGGTGTGGTTTCTCAAGCTGAGTTTTGGATCTCAGGCTGGAGACAGCTGGCAAAAGCAGAGAAGCCACCCCCTGGCCAGTGGCTGGGGCAGTGGCCGGAGCAGTGGCCACCCCCATGCTGGGCCACAGGAAGGAGACGGCATCAGTGCCTCTGCTCCTGATGCTTCATGCCCCGCTACCTCTCTCCACCAGGAGCTATCGTGATGAAGCTCCTGCCTGGCAGTTGGCTTGTTTGTCCCCTAGAGGCTCCAGCTCAAACCCAAACTGTGCTGTTCCAGGCACTGTCCCCAGCAGGCAGTGTTCCCACAGCCACAATGGGCAGACTCCGAGCTGCCCCTATCCAGTCCCCTCGGCTATCTACCCCAAATTCAGGAGGTGGGCAGAATGCACCCTTGAGACCCTCAGCAAGTTGGGCGGGGACCCACGCCGACTGACCTGGCTGAGCCTGGCTATGGCTGAGCTACTGAGCTCCACACTCCCGCCCTGTGGGGCCTGGGCAAGTCACGGGTCTATATTTCCTCCTCTGTAAAATGGGACAATCCACAGGAATCTCCCAGGCCTGTCGTTATGGTAAATAGAGTCACGTATGTGAATGTACCAAGCACAGGGCCTGACTGCAGCATTCAGTAAACTCACGCTGACCTTGTGTAGGCTGAAGTCCTCCCCACAGTCCAACTCGGCTGTGTGACTGGGCTAGCCACTATGCCTCTCTGAGCCTCGGTTTCTTAGTCTTTGAATGGGTGAACAGTACACATTCTCTTATAGATGCAGAAGTGCTTCATAAACTATGAAGGGCTGCCCAAGTCCAAGATTAGTCATTATTATTTTTCTCTTTTCCTTTTTTTTTTTTGAGATGGAGACTCGCGATATCGGCTCACTACAACCTCTGCCTCCCGGGTTCAAACGATTCTCCTGCCTCAGCCTCCTGAGTAGCTGGAATTACAGGCACGCACCACCACGCCCGGCTAGTTTTTGTATTTTTAGTAGAGAAGGGGTTTGTCATGTTGGCCAGGCTGGTCTTGAACTCCTGACCCAAGGCGATCCTATTGCCTTGGCCTCCCAAAGTGCTGGGATTATAGGTGTAAGCCACTGCGCCCGGCCCAGTCATTATTTTTCTAATGAATGGCTATACTTCACCTCCCTCCACCCTGCCCATGAGGAAAGGCTGGGCCATTCTATCCCAGTTCACCCCACGGGACCCTGGTGACATTGGGCTCACGTGGCCTCACACGGGCTGCCTGCCCCGAGGCTCGACTCTTCCCTGTTGCCTGTCAGCTGCCTCCTGGACAAGGTAGTACCTGGCTGGCCACTGGGCAGGGAGGACAAGAGGGGATTGGGATGCTCAGTTCTTCAGCGGGAGGGTCTTTACCCATCTGGCAGCTCCTCTGCTGGGCTGGGAATCAACTCCTCGGGAACAGGCAATGTTGGGGCAGGGTGGGGACCTTGGTGACTCTGGAGGCAAGTGGGTGCCAGCTTGGCTAGTCTCACCCTTGGCTCCTCCTGTCCTTTCTCTGAAGAGCTCCAGCAGGGCTGCTTGGGATGTTGCTAGCTGTGTGACCTTGGACAAGTCCCTTCCCCTCTCTGGACCTTCCCCCTCTGAAAGGGTGCTGCCCAAGGCCACGGCTTGTCCTGCTGCTCTCAGGTGCTCTGGAGTGGGGGTTCCAGAAGAAGCATAGAGAGCTGGCCACACAGCTCAGGAAGGGGCCAGGCTTCCTGGAGGAGCTACAGGGCTGGGCTTGGCCAGCAGGTGGGCGGAGACAAGCCTGATGCAATACAGATTCCTGTATCCTAGGAGGGGAGTGGGGGGCCCTGCATCTGCCCTGCCCTGGCCCAGGCTGAGGGCACCCCATGTGTCACTAGAGAGTGAGGGAACCTTACTCAGTGGAAAGAGCCCAACATCCGCAGGATAGAGTCTCGGCATCAATAGCTGTGGGGGCTTCAGGCAGGTGATTTTGGCTCCCTGGCCTTGGTTTCTCCGCCTGTAAAATGGGCTAACAGTCCCTAGCCTAGAGGATAAGTAATGCCTTAGCTCCTGTGCACCTGGCATCAGGTAAACTCTCAAAAACATTCCCAGTGAAAGCACGTGTTTCTTGGGCACGGCACTTCAAGCCTCTGGCCTCTGTTTTCCCACCTGTAAAGAGGGTATCAGAACATTGCCTACCTCCAGGAGCTCACATATATCAAACGGCTTTAGCACAGGCAGGTGCCTATGCATAGCATGGATTCTAGGTGTTTGTGGAAGCCGCTGAGCCAGATGACCTGGAAGAGTTCCCTGCATACCTGGCCACAGCCTGCACTGGTTCCAGGGAGGGGACAGAGGCTCCTCTTTGCCCTACAACAGGCGTGGTTGTTTCCTCACTCCTTGTCAGGCCCCAGATGGCTGCTGGGCCCCAAGCCATGGACAACATCTTCCAAGCCCACACAGCACCTCCAAGGAGCAACTGGCATGTACGTCTCTCCACGGTGAGAATTCAGTCCGGGCTGGTGCAGCTCACCACCGAGGCGCTCCTCGAAGATGCTGTGTGAGCTTGGCATGCAGGAGGGAGCTCACCACTCAGCCAGGGATATGCCTTCTTGCCAGGGGCTGGGAGGGGAGCCCATTTCACAGATGGCATACACTGAGGCACTAGCAACCTATGTGACTAGCCTGGGTGGGCCTGGAGGCAGAAGGGGGCAAGAGAGGTGCCACGGGTCCTGAGACATCTGAACTGAGGTAGGCGTCTGTTCTTCCCTTCGGCTTTTTCTCAACCTGAACTTCCCTATTCACTATCTTTTTGGTGCCTCCCACTTACCCTCTGAGGTAGGCATAACGGTCCCATTCAAGAGGACACAGAGAGAGGCTCAGGAGAGCTGAGTGGTGGGCCATGCTGGCTGGAGGACATCAGTGGAAAGGAGCAAGGTGGGATCCGGGGGTGCTCACCCCTCAGTGCCCGGCAGAGCCCCAGGAAGCACCTGCTGGCTCACAGAGAGAACCCAATGGGGCTGTGGGTTTCCAGGTCCCCCTTAACCCTCCCTTACCAGGAGGGTTGATGCCAGCTGCTGCACTCCTTCCTCTGGGCCCCGCTGTTGGGGCTGTCCCAAGCCTCCTCCTTAGCAGCCTCTTTAATCCCCGACCCTGATTGTTGTCCCCCTGCACCTTCCCTGCTCTGTGCTCACCCTCCCGCCCATCCTGCCCAAGGTCTTCGTCTGCACTCCACACCGGCTGCCGTGTTCTTGTGACATCCCAGGGCTCTTGTCTCAGCTCAGTAACTAACATGCTGTGTGACCCTGGACAAGTCCCTGACCCTCTCTGGGCCCCTGCTTCCCCATCTGTCACTGAGGGGGTTAGGTGAGAAGCTTGGATGTTCTAAGAATATCAAAATCCACACACCAAATGCACAGGTGGGTGTGCTGCTAGGCATCTGGGGCCTTGGGCTCCTGGCTCACCTCTTGGCTCCCTTCTAGGGGCCCTGGAGAAGCTGGTCTGGGGACTGGGCTGCCAGGAAGTGCTACCGTCTGCACGCCTGAGTCCCCACCTGGGCTCCATCTGCTCTCAGAGCCTTCAGCGCCTCTGTCTCTGGCCTCTGCCCAAGTCCCCTCTGTTCCCGAACCTATCCCTGCCCTGAGGCAATGGTGGTTGCCCCCGTCACTAGAGCCAACTCCTGGCAGAATTATCTCCCTCCATTCGAGCTTCCATTAGTCCATAAGTACACCGGGCCCAGGCGGGGCACTGGGGAGACGCGGCAGCCATAAATCACCATGGCTCTCCTGAGCCCAGCTGCCAATGGCCTGAGAGCTCTGCTGGCTCAGCGGAGGGAGGCTCCCTTGCTGGAGGAGCTGGGGCCAGGGCTGGGAGTGGCTGTGTGAGTGGCAGCAGCATAGGGGTGTGGCGGGTACTCGGCCACTCACCTGGTCACCTCTGGGGTATGACATTGTGACAGCAGGGCCCCAGCTCCATGTGCAACATCACCTGGAGATCTTCCAAAGAAGGGGCTATGGTAGGGACCTTGACAAGTCATTGCGACTCAGAGCTTACAGATAAGTTTCCTTATCTGTAAAATGGGTGATCATACCAATAGCACAGGGTTCACGGAAGGATCACTGAGACCACGCCCCCTGCCCAACCAAACAAATGTCCAGCACGGAGCCTGCCAGGGAGTATGACTCAATACACAGTCGATTTCCTCCCTACCGTGGGGGCTCAGAGCAGGCAGTGGCAGCTGCTTGCCTATGTTTAAAGCCACAGCTTTTACACTATGCTCTTGCCTTTTGTTGTTGGACAGAGACAGCCCTTTGGCTTTGGATGCAAGCTGCTGGAGGCCAGACAAATCTCAGCAGAGCTTGCAGAAGCCCAGAGCCACTGTTTGGAAAGGGTGAGAATTCAGTCCGGGCTGGTGGAGTGCTTTTGGCTTCCTCTGTGAATGAAGTTTGGTTGAGAAAATTAAATGAGATCACAGGGGTGATATTAAAAGAGCAAATTACTTTAAAGGGTTTCTGCTCGTTCCAGATCTGACTGGGGATGGATGGCGCTAATTATGAACAAGGAGTGGCCTCTCAGTAAAGCCTGTCCCTAAAGCCCCGGGGTGTTTCTAAGTTAGGGACCCTGGAAGTGAGAGCCCCAAGCTCCTTTTGGGTCAATTCACATTCCCTTCCCCCATAATCAGTGGGAGCCGGTGACATTTGGAAGTCTGAGCTGTCTAGGAAATACTTCTTACCACCCTGTGGGCCCATGAACAACTGCTGGGACTTCTGAGAATGACAACTTGGTGATGACACTTGCATCAAATCCACAAAGCAATCTAGCAGCGTGTATGAATGGGGGTGTGTCTTTTTACCTAGAATTCTGCTTTTGGGAATCTCTCCCAAGGAACCCAACCAAGCTGTGAGCATGGAGATGTTCAATGCAGTGTTATTTACCAGAGTAAGATACCCAACAAAGGGAGAACTGGTTGAGTAAATTAAAGTATATCCCCACTGTGGGTTCTTCTCGGGTATTAATGGCTAATTATGAAGTCTATGTAATTATACGAGAAAGATTCATGGAATAATGTTAAGTGTGGAGGCCTAAGCATGAAATGAAACATGTAAGTATATGATGACATCATAAAACAAACCTGGGCATGAGCCTGAAAGGAAACACACTAATATGCAAAGTAGTGGTTGCGTCTGGGTGGGATTAAGGGTGATTATTTTTCAGAACTTAGTTCCCACCATTTGGGGAAATATGGCAACATTATCTGGACTGTATAAACAAACAAACAAGCCATTTCCTGGACCCAGAAATAGTAGGGAAAGGGTCAGTGCCTAGTGTTGTTTCTAAGGGTGCCAGGCTGCTGTTCTGGAAGCAGGACCAATGGTGGAGGCTTGCCACGTGCACAGCTGGAACCTATGGGGGCCTGGGTGGTGGTCATCCACCCTGCTCAGTGCACCTGTTGCCACAGGAAGGCCTCTCTGGGGATGTCCCATTGTTCTCCGGCCAGGAGGAAGGTGGGAGGCAGAGAGAATGGCTGGTTTTAAAGCCAGGAAATAAATCTCCCTCCCCCCAACCCAGCCTCTCTATTCAGGCCAGCTTATTGATGGGGACCCAGGGGGCCCAGAGACAGTGAGCCGACTTCCCAGGACTCGTGAGAAAACCTCCCCACACCAGGCCCACACTGTCTTGTGCACTCTAGGGGCCCATCCAGAGGCTTCCTCTGGCCATTTCCTGGCATTGTCAGCCCTATGCCCCCCACGACAGCAGGACGCCAAGTACCCACGGTCCCAGAGCCATTTGTGCCCCTTCTGATCACCACAGAAGGTTGGGGCCCAGGCCCTGAGTCAGATAGTGGGTAAAACAATTATCACAAGCCCTTTCAGAACAGATAGTCTGTCCCGCCAGCCCCAGTAGGACACAAAACCCCCTCTGCTAGGCATAGGTAGGAAGCCACAGACATTTGCATATAATTTACACTACTTTGCATAACCACCTGCTATAGGGGAAAGAGCATTGAACCAAGAGTCAGACCTCGGAGTCCAGTCCCAACAATACTGCTGACTTGATGTGACCTTGAGCTCATTTTTATCCTCTCTACTAGGCATCAGTTTCCCCCTGTGCTGAGGTGGGAAACTGGATTGCTGGTTGGCGAGCGTGGACCTGGCTAAAGGTTGATGGAGTTGACATGATATAGTGAGCAGGAAGGACACACCTGGAACCAGAAGGGGGTCCCTGGGACCCTCCACCTTGCAGCGATCCCCACCTTAACAAATGCTCCCTGAACACCTCCTGGGAGACATGCGTGAACCAGCTTTCCTAGTGTCCTGCGGACCCCTGCTCCCCTACTGACCACGGGTACAGTGTCCACCTCTCACTCCCAGGCTATGGGGATCCCTGGGGAGGGGCACCCTCACACCTCCACCCAGCTCTCCTGCCCCTCCTCCCCTTGGCAGCCCTGGGGATGCCACAGCTTCTGACACCCTGGAAATGCTTTCAGCCAGGAACCAGGGAGCTTGGCAGGGGAGAGGGAGACAAAGCCCCAAGTTGCCCTGGGACTGAGTGGACTTAGCACACAGACATACACCCCACCCCCACTGTGGCCAGAACCAAAACAATGCTGGGGAGCAGTGACATCAGATGCGCTTGGCCTTTCCTGCCAGCTTGCCCACCTGCTACAGATATTTCCAGGGCAATGGACGAGGAGAAGGTGGAAAGAAAGCCTCATTCCCAGGAAGCTGCACTGCTGCTGCTCCTCCTTGGGCATGGTGTCGGGGGAAGGGAAGGACACCCAAACTCGGGTACTGCCTACTCCTGGGCCTGGGCCTTGCAGTAGGGTGGCCAGCATCACTAAGACCAAGCCATGGGGAAAGGAGGTGGTGGGCCCCTTTAATGGCAGGGCTGTGGCACTTCTGATACTCAGTGCTGTGGAGGGCTGGGCCTTTGAGGTTCCCCCAAGGCTGGAGTCTGCAGCAAGGAAGTGTGAGAAGCAGAGGGTGCAGACCCAGAGTCCATAGGTGAGGAGGTGAAGTGTGGAAATGAGGGGAGGATTTTAGAAGTCTGAGCTGCAAGGAAGCAAAGAGCTAAGAGGGATGGAGGGAAATGCCTGGGGTCCTGGGAAATGCCCAGTGTCCTGGACACAGGTCCTGGGGCTTGTGCTCTGTCTGTCTTCTCTCCTCCTGTCCCTTGAGTTCTCTAGGAAAACCCCCTCTTCTCTTTCCTAACCCTCAAGCCTCACCTCCCCATCCACCGTCTACTTTCCTGGGGAGACCCAAACAGACTGCCAGGCTGAGTCAGGTCCTGGGGGTCTCTGGGGCTCCTGCTGTCGCTCCCTGCCCGCTCTCTGGAATGGACTTCACTGCTACCAATGCCTTCCCTCTCCTTGCAGGTGCCATCTTACAAGGCAGGTCCCCGTGAAGGGGACTGGCCTTGGGCAAATCACTTCACCTCTCTGAGTCTGTTTCCTTCACAATAAGATGGGAGAAATGATGCCTACCTCATAGGGTTAGGGTTGCTCTGGAGAATAAACGAGGAGATGCATTCAACAGGCTCGTGCAGTGCCTGGCACATAATGAAAGCTGAACAACTGCTAGTGGTTTTCATTATTAGCAACCTCTCCAAGCCCAGGTTTCTTTCCTCTTTTGTACAATGCAATACCAGTCCCGCCTTCACAGGGTAATTGTGAGATGAGAGGAATGAGAGATTTGAAAGCACTCTCACGGAAGCGGGCAGTGAGGCGGAGGGCGTGGCTGCTATTATCTGCAGGGCTCTGGGACTCATGGCAGGACACTTGGTAGGCAGCAGGTCAAACTCTATCCTGCTCAATACAGAGACACAAAAGGGAGCCACCCTCACAGCCTGGTGCTCTATCACGCTTCCTGCTGCTCAGACCCAAAGTCAGCCCATTTGATAGATGGCAGAACAGGCCCAGAGAGGGCAAGAGATCAGCCTAGAGTCACCATGAATGATCAACTATGTAGGGACTAGACCTGGAAAGAGAAAACTCAAGATTCAGATACCACTGAAGAGCGTGTTAACTGTCCCTTCAGCCACTTTTAAAGCACAGGCATTTGGGAAAATATTGTAATATATATGTGACACTTATTTTTAACCCAGATTTCAAATCACTTTTTTGTTGGAGGAGGTGAAGCGGAACATTACATAGCACTTCATTTCTTACAAAGCTGTCACACCTGTTACACTTAAAGAGGCAAAGTCCTAAAAAGCAAGGTTAATTTGAGAGGAAATAAAATGAATGACTTGAGGTATACATCTCCAGCCTGTGGGTTTTTTTCTTGGGGGAAAACAACTTAAAAAAAGATAAATATCCTCAATTCTTCCCTGTGTGTGCTTCAGCCTGTGGCACTGAGACTCTCACAGGAGAGGAATTATCTCGGTTCATTCATTCCCCTATGTGGCAAGGGTTTCAGATACGGACGGAGCTCAGGGTCTTTGCAGGAACCATGTACGCTTTGCAACTTTAATCACTTTGTCTGCAGGCATGAGCGAAACAATCTCCAGAGACAGCCAGCATTTAAAAGCAAATTTATTAAAGTAGACACCACCTTCCTGACACAATGGCACATGATGGATTCTTATTTCCCATTGTGGAGCAAATGGAAAATCGCTCTCGCAGATGAGGAGATAAACTGTGCTCTGGGGCCTGCAAGTCTGAAGTCCAGGGTGGCTGCCAGAAGAAAATCCAATTTGCCTTTAAATGCCATGTACAGTGTTTCTATCGTACCTACCACCTACTATATCAAAAGGTGAAAGTTTAAAAGTTTAAAAACCGCATGAAGACATATGAAGACTACAGCTGTAGGAACCAATCTCAGAAAGGCACATCATCAGTTTGTCTATCCAGGCTTTGAAGATTCTACCTTCCTTACCCTGACCTCTGACAGGGAAACTCCTTTGGAAGGAGTGAGGATTTTCTAATCATCCGAGCAAGCAGCGGGGTAACCTCTGACAGATTACCCACTCTGAGTCCTAGTTTCCATATCAATATATTTGGAAGACCGAAATAAAACAGGGATAGCAATACCTTGGTACAACTACTACCATGGCTGAGTCCATGACAGACATCACTAATCGACCCAACTGAGCCTGATCTGAGTCTCTGAGTCAGCACATCTCCTGAAAGTCATTATTGTTTGTTCAGGGTTGGTAGCAAGAGGAAACCTATTTGCCATCCCTGAACTCAGTGATCTCTAGAATTCCTTCCACCTCTAGCATGCTGTAAGTATTGCCCTCTTCAGTGTCTACTATGTATCTAGATCTATATTAGAATCTGTAGGAGACAGAAGTATACTCCCACAGATTATAAATTAGAAAAGTTATAATCTCTACCCCAAAGTGCTGGGAGCTAGGAGGGGGATAACCCTTCAGGAAACCACTGCAGTGCAGCAACAACACTTCAGAATTTAGCCCTGGATCTGTTTTGGCATGTGCCCAGCCTGGGAGCCACCACCTCCCCATCCCACACCACAGCAGACATCACTAATTAATGCTGACTTCTGCAAATGAGTCCAGATGTGGCCCTAGATTTCTCAACATGACACCCTGGGCAGTCACCCTCAAACTTTCAAAACAGCCACCTGAGATAAACCGTTTGCCACTGCTGCCCTAGATTTTGAGGTACAGGCTATACAGGTCTGGGGAGGTTGGGGCTATCAGGAAAGGATTCCTGGGAAAGTCAGGAATTAAGCTGGGACTTGAGGAAGCATCCGCACACCCAAGCCAGGCCAGACAGATGAAGAAGAGAGGCCAAGGCTGGGAGAAGGGCAATGATGGGGACTTCCAGAAGGGGCCTAGCTCATGCAACCCGGTAGGAAGTATCCCATTTGGACCCAGCAGAATGGCTGGGGGTTCGGGGTCATCCCTAGGGCCGGGGGAAAGGAGTTCTGATGTCTCCCCCACCGGCACTGCCCCTTTATTCAAGGCATCCTGGGGAGCAGGGCCTGGGGCACCACCTGGTAAGAGGCCTTCAGCAGACAAGTGGCTCAGGCCCAGCGGGGCTTGCCATGGCCTCCCAGCACCCCTGCCCTGCTCAAGAGTGGTGAGATGCCTGGTGTCACGGCAGTCTCCTGAAGAGGCACAGAGATGGGCAGCTGTGGCCACACACTTTCCACTTAGCTCCTCTGGCTGTTCTCTTGAGCCTAAACATATGCTTGGGGAGAGGAATCACGTCCCCACCCCATCCCAGCCAGAACCAAAGCGTGAGCACCGGAGTGGGAAGAGGGAAATCTGGGCTCCAAAAGCCCTCATGACACTGGGATATGTGGCCAGTGACCCTAAGAGGGACCTTTCCAGAAGATTCTCTAAGTAACCTATCTGTTCCATGCCCTAACCTCCTGCAGCCTTGGTTTTTCCTTCTGTATAATGGACTACCCCACCAATCAGATATCTGCACTGCCCACTGTGTTACCCGCCTTCTACCTGCTCTGTGCTTTGTGGCTGTGGGAGAGAGATGAGGGTGGTAGGAGGAGCCAGGGACCATGCCAGAGGATTCTCCTGGAGTTAGAAATGACAGCTGGAAAGCCACATTCCCAGAGATGGCTCTGGATCCCAAGGGCCTCGCCTGTACAGCATAGTCTCGGCACAGAGGTGCAAGGTGCGTTCCACAGGGCCAGGGGCCCATCCCAGCTTAACAAGCTTGGAATATACACTCACACATAGGGGTATCACTCTCTGTCACTTTTGTCCCCACCCCCTGGGGAGCCCTCAACCCTTGCAAGCTGGTGCTGCGGCAGCTGGGCCAAGTTTTGAGGGGCAGCCAGGAACTGGCAATCCCAAATGGGGTCCCTTTGGCAGCCTAGCTATGTCAGGGCAAGAGCTTAGGCCATGCCAGGTTACTGGTGCCCAGGCTGCAGGCTCTGGTGGGCAGCATGCCTGAGAAGCCCAGGAGGACTTTGTAGCTGGTGCCAGCCCCCAGCATGTGAGCACGCTGGGGCTGTGGCCATGGTCACGTTCTCATGAGTGCGTTCACCCCTGGGGTTAGGTGCCTGTGTGGGGCTGTGCAAAAAGGGACTGAAAGCTTGGACACAGAATGGGACATCTGAATGTCATGCTGGGGCCCAGTGGCCTCTTTGCCAGAGGGAGCTATGTTTGGGATCACCTGGCCAACAGATGCAAATACAAGCATATGTGTACATACTGCCCACAGGAAGGAGTGGGGTGTAGGTGGGAGTGGAGATGGCTGGTCTGACAGGGTGTGTTTTACATCTGTGTGTGTGTGTGTGTGTGTGTGTGTGAGAGAGAGAGAGAGAGACACTTTGAAAACAAAGACCTTGGGCTGCAAAGAAAAATGATGAGATTCTTAAGAACAGCGAGTGCAGCAGATATTAGCTGGTCTACTGGGAGTTGTTACACTAACCGTGTGTCCATTCTGCCTAATACATAAATTACTAATGTAAATTAAAGGATAATTGAAGCCCTTTAGGCCCAAATATTTAAATTATTTAACAGGCAGTCAGGAATAGGAGAAAAAGGAAGAGCTGAGTTTAACACCCAAAGAGAAAAAGTGCCAACTCAGGGGAAGAAGGGGAAAGTGGGCCCCCCTTCTCCCTGCCTCCCGCTAGCTCATTCTGTTCTGGAGGTGTGGGGGGCTTTTCTCCAGGGCGCTGTGTGTATTGCCTCCCTCCTGGCTGTCTAGGCTCCCAGGGCGTCCCTGCTTGGGAAAGTGCTGCCAAGGCCAGAGGCAAGGCTGCCTACCTGAGAGGTGGGAGCAAGTGGGGGGAGCTCAACTCCGCTTCTGCTCCTCAGAGACAGGACCCAGGGAGGCCCCAAGACTGCTATCAAGAGCTGAGAGCTGGTACCAGGGACCTGGGTGCTTGGATGGTTCCCAGGGTGAAACCAGCATCTCCTTCCCTGAGATACCACAAGCCTGGAAAGGCAGTGCTAGAAGAGAGGCTTTGGCAGAGGGGAGAGAGAAGGGGGCAATCGAGTCCACCCCTCCCCATTATACAGAGTAGGCAAGTAAAGGCCACATAGGAGGAGGTGAATCAGCAGCTTGCCAAAGGCAGATGGGGTGTTCCCATCCTGTCTCCTTTTCCCTGAGGCCTCGAGAGGGGTTTTCCAGGTCTCAAGGACACAAAGTAAGACCCGCAAGTCACTAGGGAGCCTTACTTCACCTGGGTCCTACATCCCAGGGCAAAGCAAATAAGGAAGCATGTCTTTCCTTAGACCCCAGTCTGATTTCTATAGAACTTGCTGCCTGGTTTTTGTTCTATGGCACAGAACTCCCAACCATGCAAAGGTCCCAGTGTGAGTGCTGTGGCTCGCTCACATCCATGCTGGGGCCTGGGGACTTGGGGTGTACAGCTGAGGAAGGCCCAGACTCAGGCTCCCGAAACAGCCCAACTCAGCTGGGGCCAGGGTGCCAGGTTAAAGTGCAGAGGCAGGTCTGGGAGCGCAGAAGGTGAGGCCTCCAGTTGACTGCAACATCTGGGCGCCTGTCCAACAGCGAGGCCTCAGTGGGCAAGAAAGAAACAAGTCAGGCCTGCTGATTCACCTCTCCTCTCCGCACGTTAGCCAGGTAGGGGCAGGGGTGGAGGGGACTGCTGGAAGGCTGGGTAGATGGAACAGTGCCTTCCCTATAGCCATGGCCCTCTCTGTGCACCCAGCGCCAATGGCACCTGCTCCAGGGAGCCTTCCCTGATGTTCTAGATGTTCACTCTGCAGCCGAAGATGCTGTCACCTCTGAGTGACCTCTCTGTTCTGACTCTGTAGGCACCTTCAGGGCAGGGATAGGCCTTTACTATCCTATTGTCTCAAGGAACCTCTGTGAATAAGCTGGTGGTCTATTATTGCTCAGTAGTGAGCTTCCTGGACAATGCTGCTGGGCCTGGACACGGCCCCAGCGAACAACCTGGGCCATGCACTTCCTCGTTTGGTTTGCACTGGAATCTGGGCAAAGGCTGGAGGCTGAGAGCTCCTGGCGCTGACATTCTCCAGGTAGCAGGGGCGTGATCAGACAGGTCCTGGATGGCTGCAGGGTGGGGTTCTGGTCACGCAGGGAGTGGGCAAGGGAGTGTGAATGACTCAGTGCCAAGCCCTCCCTGCTTCAGGGAGCACCGTGAACCTGGAGTGTTTAAAGAAGTGATCACCCCAGAGGGAGTCTGCTGGCTGGTCAGCTGTCCTCTGCTCCCCTCTCTGGCCTGGGTCTTAGTCTTACTGACACTATGGATATAGTCTCAGCTTTATCTCCTTTAAAGGGTGGGTGTGGATTCAAAGAATGTGGCTGGCTCTGAAAGGGTTTTGACAGATGTAGAGCGCTGGGGTGATTATATTCATTGTTCATCCTTCCTCCTTTCCTTCCATCTACTTATCCAGCCACCCATCCAACTGTCAGTTTGTCCCTCCCTCCCTCACTTCCTTCCCTTCTTTCTCTCAACCCAGTCACTCACCAATCCTGTACCCACTGATTATTGGTGAATAGATATTGAATATATAGGACTCTGACCCACAGCTTGGTCCCTGTGCAGAGAGGGAGCTCAGAGAGCCCACAGGGTGCTTCCCTGATTCAGCCCCACCTCCCTCAGGTGGGCTCCCCTACCATCCTGGCCCCCCACCCCACCGTGATCTCACCTGCCCCTGGGCATGGAGAGCCACAAAGCCATCCTTCTGGAAAGAACCTCTCAGATCCTCTCCCCCTGGGGTCCTCCACCTTGCTGGGACCTCCATGTCCTCTCAGCGTCATACCTCTCCCAGCCTACAGTATGCAGCCCCCCCAAGCCACACCAGTCTTGTTGAGGAATGAACTCCTACCAGGTCTCCCTTATTAAGGGCAGCTTTCACCAACTGCTGGGCTCCTGAACTGGGGGCTGGTTTCTCCTTAGGCTTCCACAGGCGCGGAGTCTTGTTTCCCAGCTAAGCTACCAGTTGCCTGAGGACAGCCTGAGCCTCAGTCCTCTCGGGGCTGCCCCCACCTCCACCTCCAGCCAGGTGTGCCAGGCCTTCCGCACACCCTCGTTGAGACACAGAGAAGAGGGAGCCATGAAGCCCAGACATGAGGAGGGTGCTGGCGGTGTATGGAGCAGTCGCAGCCCCGGTGTCCTTGGGACTGCCCTGAGACCAACAGAGCTGACACGATTTGCTCTATTTTCACAGAAGGCAGGACGACAAGACGGGTCACAATGGAACGGGAGGACACCAGCTTGTGGCACCCCACCTGAGCACCCAGAGTGCCTACAGAATAGACAAGGAGGGCCAGACCCATCTCCAGAGGGCAGCTGTGGGTGGAGCAGGGACTCACAGGAGCCCACAGAGCAGATCTAGGACTGGCCCAAACCTAGTGGCCATGTGGCACGGTGAGGCTGGCATGGCACCCAGTCTGTGGCCCTGCTGGCTACCAGGGATGAGGTGGCATATTCTCTGGATGAATCCACCCCTTTGCCTCCCCACATCAGAGACTAGCTGGGCTGCCTCTCCCCGCCAGCCCACCCAGAAGGGCAGTTCAGACCCCAAGCTCTGAGGGCTCAGGGCCTCTCAGTCTGTACCACCAGGCCCTACTGGGATTCTGCTAAAGAAGACCTGATAGAGGGGTCCCCCCTGCCAGACTCAGCCCCCATTACCCCATCAACAAGACAGAGCTGGGCTCACAGTAAATGCGAATGTAGGTGCGAATACCCTGGGATCTTGTCAAAACGCAGACTGATTGTGGTCTGGGACAGTGCTGAGGCCTTGAATTCCTAACAAGCTTCCAGATGATGATGGTAGCAAAGCTCTAAGGGGCTCCCGGCTCTAAGCCCCAGCTCCCAGAGGGACGGTGTTATGGAGAGAGCACGCGTCAAGTAGGATAAAAAGAAATCTTTTCAAAAGTGGTCCCCAAGGGTTGGGGGAGAGGAGGTCAGAGAAGGGAGCCCGGGGACAATAGTGAATAGAATTGGGATTATTTCCTGAACTCTGACTCCTCGTGGGAACAAGGTTATGAAAAGCTTTTCTTAAAATGGTTATTATTTAGTGGCCTGTCCAAAATAAACACACACATGCACTGCACGGAGCCAGGCAGGAAGTGAGGAACATCTGGGAGACATCTGGCTGCTGGAGAACTGAGAAGTGGGTTGGGGAGGGCCAGCGGGAGCTGGAGACGGTCTGCGTGCCGTGGTCGCCCACAGTCACACAAGCACGCCAGCACGCCCCCGCCGCCAGCCAGTTTGGAGCACGCAGGCATGCACACATACACACAGGGTGTCCCCGGGACCTGCAGGACCTTGCTGGCGGCAGCTGCAGATCGCGGGTTCTCGGAAGCGGACATCCTTGCTCTCAGGATCCGCCTTCCCTCCTCCCTCTTCTCCTCTTGGAGGTTGTGATATTTATGACTTGCCTCTCTACATATGCAAGCTGAGTGTTTTCCTTCCACCTGCTCCCTGGCTAGCCTCAGAAAGGAGCAGGGGCCTGAGTAGGGGCAAACTTAGGGCAAGTCTCCAGGCTCCTCCAGATCTGTGCCCTCTGTAAGAAGGGTATGACTCTTCTGCCTGGCTCACTGGAACACTAGAGGCCATTCACCCAACTGATATTTACTGTAAACCTTCTGCAGTGCCAGGCAACATCCCAGGGGCTGGGTGTCATCTTAGGAGATTATAACCAAACCTTAACACCCAAGTTTAGGGTGTTGTCATAATGCCTGAGTGGCCCTGGGGTGGGGGGCCACCCTTACCCAGCAGGCACTGGCCCAGGCTGTAGGGATGAAGCTGCCACCACCCTATGAAGGCCAGGGCTCAGAGTCTCATGCTGATTATGCCTGGGGGCACCCTACATCATTTCTGTTGTGGGCGTGTTGTGCAGGGAGTTCCTCCAAGGAGACTAAGAGGGCAGGAACCTTGTGTTGCACAATTCTCTGTCCCTAAAGATGCCTGGCCCAGTACTAGATACAACAGAATAGGTGGTGGCTAAATAAATGGAGAGACCTGGGCTTGTACAAAGGGCACGGTCTCTGCAGACAGACACACCCAGGTGCAGATCCTGGTACTACCACACACCAGCTTTGTGACCTTGGGCAAGTTGCTTCACCTCTCTGGGCCTCGGTGTACTCAATTATAAACTATGGAGAACAATAGTTAGCTCCAAGGGTTAAGTAGCCTGATACGTAAGGTCCTTCACGCAGTGCCTGGTATTTGGTTAGAACTCAACCAATGTTATTATCACTAGGCACAGAAGAGATTTTAAAAGTAGTATTCACTCAGTGACCTTAGGTGATCCCTGTAGCTGTGGTTCTGATTTTCCTCCATGTTCCTTCCAGCCCACCCTGGACCGTCTAGTCTCTCCAACCTTGGCCGTTCAGGTGGGGTGGCCTCTGAGGAGGGGGTGGCAAAGCCTTCCCAAGCCCCCCGGGGAACAGGGAAGGGAAGTAACCCTAGCTGAGAACCTTGGTGTTGGGCACTTGATGGACGGCATCTTCCCAGAAGCCTTCAGAGCTGTGCCATCCAACACGGTGGCCACTAGCCATATGTGGCTGTTTAAACTTTAATTAAAATTAAAAGTTCAGTTCCTTCATCACCCTGGCCATATTTCCAGTGCTCAATAGCCACGTGTGGCTATTGGCTACCAGACTGGGCAGTGCAGGCAGAAGACGTCCCCATCCCTGCAAGAAGTTTCACTGCACAGTGCTGCTGCAGGGAAGGTGTGACAGCCCCCACTGCACAGATGGGGAAACTGATCTGAAGCCCAGGCTCTTTCTGCTCGGCCCTAAAGCAGCCCCCAGACTCTTTTCCTTTTTTTTTTTTTTTTCCTTTTGAGACTGAGTCTCCCTCTGTCGCCCAGGTTGGAGTACAGTGATGTGATCTGAGCTCACTGCAACCTCTGCCTCCTGGGTTCAAGCAATTCTCCTGCTTCAGCCTCCCAAGTAGCTGGGATTATAGGTGCATGCCACCACGCCCGGCTAATTTTTGTATTTTTAATAGAGATGGGGTTTCATCATGTTGGTCAGGCTGGTCTTGAACTCCTGATGTCAGGTGATCCGCCCGCTTCAGCCTCCCAAAGTGCTGGGATGACAGGCCTGAGCCACCGCGCCTGGCTCCCCAGACTCTTGAGTGGGTGGGCTGAGGCCCTCATTGGGTGTTCCATGGTCCCACCTGCTGGAAGGCTGGGACACACCCAGTGCTCTGCTGCTGGCAGGGCCAAGCCCAGGACAGAGAGAGTGACACCATGGCCCCGTCTCCCTCACTCAGGCATCATAAAGACATCTCCAACACGTGTGTGTGAGATTCTGGGGGCCGCCGACCAAAAACCCAGACCCAGTGGTCTACAGGAACGGATGTGGCAGGAGAGGGCACTGGGCACTCCTGGCCTGCCATGCCAGAGCGCCAACCCTCTGCAGGGACAGCCAGGGTCTCACAGGGACAATGGCTATACAAGGGCCTGAACTGCAGGGTGACCACATTCCAGCTACAAAGTGGATCCCCCTGGAATCTTGGTGTCCACAGGCTGTGTTGATGTCTCTAGAGGGTGAACAGGCCCCACCCAGGGAGAGGGGGGCAGACCTGACTGTATTGGTGCAGGGCCCAGATGAAGAGGAAGCTGCCCACTCAGCTGCAGGAAAGAAGCCCACGCCAGGCTCTCCTCTCCCTCAGTAGTCTTTCCTCTCTGCTGAACTAGCTCAGGGGACCTCAAAGTACCTCACAATGAGCACTACCACTTTCTGGCCATGTCGTTTTGGGCACTGTGGGCCTCAGCTTCCTCATCCCTACAAAGGAGATCATCTCACCCAGGGGGAGGTGGGGCGAGGTCACATGTCATAGTAACAGACACAGGGTCTGGGCCATGGCTGACTAACACCACGCAGGAAGGGAGTCACAGGGAGGGCCTGAGACAGACTGCGAGGGAATGCCACGCCCCCCCGCCATGTCCCTTCCCCACTCCACTCCAGGGGGCTGGGGTTGGCCTAGGAAGAAGGGCCTCAGGCCTCCACAAAGCCGATCGGCAAGCTGGGCCTCTGTGCAACCTCTCTGAGCACCAGGCCATGTGTGAGCATCTCACTAGCAGCCAGGGACTGCTGGGCAAGTCTCACCTCCTCCTGTGGTGACTCTAGGCCAGCCCCACATTCCCTCCAGGCTGTAATCACATAGGAGGTGATACACAAGATAACTAACGGGCTGCTATTATCTCTATTGTTAGAAGTTTATTATTACTATTAGCCTGGCCTTAACCCACTCTAATGGCCCAGGCGCACCATGATGATCCTGCGTCCTTGGGCGGCACTTAGAAGCACTGGGCCTCCACTTGGGCAATGGTAATGGGAGGCTCTTTCCAGTTCCGACAGCCTGTGATTTAAAGATAGAGATCTCCTGGGGAGATGCCAGGCCAAGGAGAAGACGGGCCTTCTGTCGTGGTGCCAGTTACTACTGTTATTGTTCAAGTCCAGCCCATCCTCCCAGGGACAGAGCTAGATGTGCCCGATAAGCACATTTCCCCTCTCTCTGCAGCCTCCTCCTGCTCAGATAATACATGTGTTCACCAGGGCCTCTGGCTCACTCCTGGAGCAGACCACAGCCCTGGAGACAGCACTAACCCAGGACACAAGCTAGTTCTCTGACTGGAGAGGGCTATGCAGCAGTGGGGATATGGGGCATTTGAGGAGGTCTTCATGTGTCTTTACGAGCCAGGTGCCTGTAGGATGTTTCTGCGGGGCTCTTGCTGAAGCTACTCAGTTACAGACTCTCTGGGGTGGCCTTTGGCACTGGCAACCCACCAAGCTTCTCAGGCCTGCTTAGGCAACCTCTCCTCTAGCTAAAGTGAATCACAGCTAACTGAGTCTCAAGACAGGAGCCTTGGGAGGTCTGGAGCCAGGTCATGAAACCCAGCTGGTTGCTGACTTCTCTAAGCCTCAGTTTTCTCCTCTGTAAAATGGGGGCCTAGTTCTTGCCTAAGGAGGCTTTGAAGATGCATGGGGTCAATACAAGTAGAGCGATCTGACCAGTTCCTGGCATACATGTAGGCTACCATGATGATAGACTCTCAGACACATCAAGTCCAAAAACAACAACAACAACAAAATTATAGAATCTTGGATTCGCAGGCTGCTAATTACAAGAAGCTCAGCAGGCCATCCTAAACTTGCCCTTCAAGCACGGATTCCTATTAAAGTCTTCTTCTTGGCCCTTGTGGACTGGTACCAAGGGGCCTGCCCCATCTTCTTCTAAGGGCCGTCAAAGGAACCTTCTGGTTTCTCAGCCACAGGCATTCTCAAGCTAGACAGATGGACAGCCAGAAATATCAGCTACGCCTCTGCTGTTCCTGCCCCCATCCTCCCCTCAGGTCTTTTAGAAATGAGACCGAGTAGTGGAGCGACAGTGCGGGAGGAGGAGCAGGCTGCAGGCAGCTGCTGGGCTGGGAGGAAATCATTGCTGGTAGCCTCTGCTCAGCCGTGACCCTAACAGGAAGCGATCGTGAGGGCCCCTTGGGAGGCTGGAGTCTGAAGACAGGGAGAGGGATGGGGTTTGGACCTTCCAGGCCTCACCACCCGTGTCCACCCTGCTGGCCCTGTGCCCACGGCCTGTGCCTATCAGAGGCAGGCCACGGGCATCACCACTATGGCTAGTCCACCCTGAGAGCCTGTCTTCCTTCCTGGGGTTACTGGGGTCCCCCCTACTGGGAGAAGGGGAATCAGGCTCAAGAGGTTACATGAGAAGAGGAATTAAAGTATCCTTGGTGGTGAGTGGCTGGCCTGGGCCAGTGGGCAGAAGCCAGAGGATGCAGATTTGGGCCGGACACCAATAGCTGCCCAAGTCATCCAAAAAATTGCAGCAGGCCGCATGGCAGGAGAGTGAGCGTGCCCATGGGGGAGGGGGCACAGGTTGGCACATGAGAAGCGCGGCTCATAATCTCCGGGGCTGCCTCCTACAGCAGGGCTTCTGAGGTGGAGAATGGAGAGACCGTGAGGGTAGGTGGGGCAGGTGCGGAGGGAAGGAAGACTCAGCAGGAACAGCAGCTAACATGCCACCTTCCCTCACCCGCCTGGAGCCCCAGCCCAGCCTTTCCTGCCTCCAGGCACCCCACACTGGGCACCTGTTTATTTCTCCATGAGCCCAAGACCATTCCCCTCACAGAATGGGCAGCTCCCCGAGGGCAAGCCCGGGGGTTTAGTATATATACAGGGTCTGCCAAATCCAGATGTCTGTGTGCTCACATGCAGATAATAGGAGGGAACCCTGTGAAGATGACCAGAGGAATCTGGGCTTCAGGGTCACCCAGGGGCCCTCTGGCACCAGCCACCATATGCTCGGCTTATAATCTCTGGGGCTCCCACCCATCCAGCAGGGGTGTGTGCCCACTGCCCGCCCCCGCAGATGCCCTGCTCTTGCACTGCTGAACAGAGGACTGGGGGTGGAGTGGGCTCTCCAGACTGCGCCACTGCAGCTAAGCACCAGAAGCTAACCTCAGCGCTGGGCAGGGGCTGGCATGGACCTTCTGACTAACATGCACAGCCTCCCATGAGGCTGGAACTATTAGTGATGGGGAAACGGGGACCAAGGGGTTAAGTGATCACCCAGTGACACGCATGAGGAGCCCCTAACTGCTCCGTCAGGACGGGCGACCCTCATCCTACCCACCCGAACTCGATGGCCACCCTCAGGCCCATTCCCTTCCTGTGCCCAGGGCCTCCTGCCACCTCAGGCACCCCCTCTTCATAACGAGGTTCTCCTGGGGGTGAGGCGTCACCTCTGTTGATGTTCCTTTATAGAAAATGTTTCCCCTTCCCAGGGCCACGGCTAAAACCTGCCCCACTACCCCCAACGCCATCCCAATGCCAGTAAGCCCCGGACACTAAGGTATCTACTAGCTGAGAGGTTTTCTGGCACACTGAGGGAGATGATAAGTCAGTCTGCCCTGGGTCACTGGCACTGTGGGGGCAGAGGTTGGCTTAGGGTGGCTGGGGGACACGCCACTCAAATCTGAACCCACCCTCTCTTCCACCATCCCAGGACAGCTCAAGGGCAGGGAAATGAACAGGGTGTTACCAGGCCTCCATTTCTAAGTCTGAGCAGGCAGAAGCCTAAACTCCCTCGTCTAAAGCCTCTAAGGATTAGCCAGGCATGGTGGTGCACACCTGTAGTCCTAGCTACTAGGGAGGCTGCGGTGGGAGATCATTTGAGCCCAGGAGGTCGAGGCTGCAGTGAGCTATGATCGCGCCATTGCACTCAAGCCTGGATAACAGAACAAGACCCTGTCTTTAAAATAGTAATAATAATTAAGCTTCTGAGGATATGTACAAGAGAGTGAAAATGCTGTCCAGGTGTGTAATCCCAGCACTTTGGGAGGCCTGAGGCAGACAGATCACCTGAGGTTAGGAGTTCAAGACCAGCCTGGCCAAGATGGTGAAACCCCATCTCTACTAAAAATACAAAAAGTAGCCGGGCCGAGTGGCTCATGCCTGTAATCCCAGCTACTTGGGAAGCTGAACCCAGGAGGTGGAGGTGGCAATGAGCCGAGATCACGACTCTGCGCTCCAGCCTGGGTGACAGAATGAGACTAAAAAAAAAATAAATGCAAATGTAAGCATGGCGTCGATGCCTCAGACGTCCACAGGGCCTATCGCTCATCAGAAACCACAAGACATTCTGAGTGAAGGGATTGAGGACAGGAGTGAGTGTGAGCAACAAAGCTTGTGGTCACTGGAAACTTTGGGAAGAAAAGAGCCACTCTGGAGAAGTGAGCCCTGGGCAAGGTGAGCGTTGTGGGGATTTTGCCTGACTTTCATGACCCTTTGCACCCTCCAGAACAGTTTACCCCTGAGGTCTTTGAGCAACCCCTCCCTGTGGCTCCAAATGGTAGGGAGACTGGTGTTTCCAACAGGAAACGGGCTTTCCACCCGGGGCGGGGGGGCCCCCAGCATCTCTAGTTTTTAATGATCACACTCCTATTTATTTAGCTTCTGAACAGCCCCAGATTTATGCCTGAGGGAGTTACAGGCTGTTGGGCTATTTGTGGTGAAGTTAATGAGGCGACTCAGTGGAAGCTGCCTTGTCTCCCGCCCCCCTCCATGGGAAGACACAGGAAGCCCCTCGATCCCCAATTACCTGCCTGACAGGAGCCTCTCCCCACCTTCCTCATCTTCCCCAGCTCCAGGTACCACACCTCTTCCCCCAGGCTCACCTGGCTCATCACCAATGAGGGAAATGGACTGGCTGAGGTTTTACTGTTTCTACTTGCCTTAAGGTGAGCATCAAATATTTCTTAAGACATAATAAAGGACTTACGAAGTCCTAGTAAAGACCACTTCTGCTCCCAGTAAAGCTACCTCCTTCCCGATCCTATAGAGGCCACAGGCTGAAGATGGAGGCAGGAGACTTCCAATACGGACTTCAACGCACCTCCTTCGCACCAGGTGCTACAGGAACACCTAGCGTAATAACAGTTAATGCACTCAGGATTGCCAGCTTTGTGCTGAGGACTTTCCGTGTATTTACTCATTGAAGGCTCACTGCTCTTACCCCCACTTTACAGGTGAGAAAACTGAGGGCTTAAGAGGTGACCCCCAAGGGCACATGGTCAGTAAGAGGCAGAACCGAGTTTCAGACCCAGGCTATCCAACTCCAAAAGTGCCCAAGCACTGGGTAAGACGGCTCTCTCTCTAAAATCTCATTTAAATCTCATGGAGACCTTATGGGGTGATTGCTATTAATTCTACTTTGTGATTGAAGATGAGACTCACACGGGCTAAACTGTCCAGGAACACGTGGTTTGGAAGCAGGGAGGGGAGTATTTGAACCCATGCCGTTGCCAGAGCTTTTCCACATAAGCACGAGTCTTGGTGACCAGGCAAACAGGGGTCATTAGGGAACGTGCACTTGGTCCCCAGAGTGGGCCTCTGCTCACAGGCTCTGTGGCCTTTGCTATTCCACACCCAGCCTGGGATCCTAGCTACCCTCCACCCAGGCAGGCCTATTTGCCCACCACCTGCGCTTCCTGCCTCTTCTCCAAACCTCTGAATCCCCTGGAGCCCCATCTACACCTCCGCCTCCTCCAGAAGCCTTCCACATCCCAGCCATGGAGCTCACTCCTCTGAGCTGGAGAAAATGTGGGCATTCTCTTCAGGGGCATGCATCTTCTCTCATTCCTAAGTAGAAGTTTGTGAGCTCCTTGGGGGTAGGTTCTGGGTCCCCTTGGAGTGAGGTACAGAGAAGGGAATGATAAATATAGGGGTTCACTGGTCTCAGGACCAGGGTCCCTCTGGCCTCCTGAGGGCTTCACTGGACCTCCCCATCCATTCTCCCAGAGAAGAACCAGAGCAGACTTTCTTTGCACAGAGAGGAAACCAAGGCCCAGCTAATGGCAAGAGCCAGGGAGTCTCCAGTCGGGGCTTGGGCAGGGAAGCCCAGCACCCACGAATGAGGAGGCCACTGCCGGTTAGGGTGGGGCAGGAGGGCCCTGGGTCCCAGCTCTGAGGAGCTCTGAGAAACGCTTTACGACTTTCTAAGTGGGCCTCTGCTGACAGCTTAACAGCCAGCTCCTCCCTGCCCCGGCTTCATATTTACGAGCTGGCTCTGAAGGGGGGCTCAGGAATCCGGCCCACACCACCCGATCCTCAGCCCTCTGGCTCCAGGGCCAGCAAACCATAAAAAATGATCTTGCATTGCTTCCCTTCCCCCACGTTTTAGGTGAGGCAGGGTGGACATGGCAAGGGATGCTGGGGACAGAGAAGGTGTAGGGTTTTTCTCTAAGGCTACACAAGCACATTCTCACAGAGGGGAATTCAACTGCCCAGGCTTTGCCCAGTCCAGGGGCTCCCTAGTCTGAGCTGTCAAGGGCTGGACATACTCATACTTATGGGGCACCTACTCTAAGCCAAGGTGTCACCTCCAATATCTCATTGAATCTTACAACAACCCTAAGGAGTTTGACAAGGTTTGGAAAGGTCTTTGGGCTCAGATCTCCACTGTTCCCTCCTGCCCCCACCAGAAGGCCTCTTCAGTTTACAGTTGATGAGTGAGACCCAGAGAGGGAAAGGAACTTGCCTAAAGTCACACAGCATATTAGTGGCAGAGTGTGGACCTGAACTAGGGCTCCCAGCTCCCAGGGCAGTAGGACCCATGCTGCAGGCTCCTGACATGCCAGTGGGCGAGGTGGGGATGATCCCTTTGCCTTCCACATGGGTCCCTCTGTCTATAGACGGCCCAGATGCAACCAGGTGCTCTCTAGGGCTCTCAGCAGCTTGGGCACTCTAAGGCTGGAATTCCACAATGGTGCCTGGTCTGAGGCCCAATTGGTGGGGAGCTGCCCTTCCTTTTCAGGTTGAGGCCAAGAGGCCACACCAGCCCTGGCCATTCTCTAAGCTCAGTCCTCAGAGCTGGAGGCTGGGCTCCGGGAGCCCCCTAGGACCCCCCTACCCATCCCTAAGTGTCCTCCCACTGTCTGGCCTGGGAAGGGCCAGCATGTCCCACAGGATGTGGCCGTCTGGCTGGCTGAAGCCTCTACCACATCCCCTCTGGGTGCTCTCCAGGCCCAAGGCTGAGGAATGCTGACCACGGAAGGAACCCCACCCTCTGTCCCCATCCCAGCCCACGCTGGCACAGCCTCCAGTCCACATACCCTCTTCTTCCCGCTGAAGTGGGTCAGTCCCACCCAGGGAAACCAGTCCTCAGCTCTCTGCTGAGTTCAGGGCTCTGGCTTACAGTGGGGGCTCAGCAAATGACCATCGAGCCCCCAGAGGGGTTCAGAAGGGCTGGTGCTAGAGGGAGGTCTGGTGGCTGCAGGCCTCTTAGTCCCACCCCTCCTGTCTTTCTCTGTGGTCTGGGCCCCTTCCCTGGTGGCTCCCCTAGCGAGGGGCTGTCTGCAGATAATCAGGGAACAGATTCGGAAAGAAGGAGGAAAAAAAGCACTCCGGCGCCAGACAGGATCCTTATCTTCTGGGGCGGGATGTCTGTCAGAGGCAGAGGCAGAGGCAGTGGCAGCAGCAGCGGCAGCGGCAGCGGCAGCGGCAGCAAGGCAGGGAGTCCTGCAATAGAGGCCCGGCATTGCAGCCAGGCTGGGGGAGGAGGGGCCACCCTGGGTGCTGGGGGTGGGAAGGGCTGGCCTCTCCTTCTGGGCCAGGAGACCAGTGGGAATCTATCTGGCCTGCTGGGGAGGGGATCTGGATGCCAAATCCTGTCCCCTCAACCCAGCTTTTAGGATGAGTCTCCCTGATGTGTTCAGAATGACCCTGGGACCTCTGCAAACAGAGCAAGGGAAGAGAGGCCCAGGGTTCCAAGTCTCCCAAGTGCCTAACAAGGCAGCAGGGCCCCCAGACCCAGCAGCCTGGAACTGGCTGGGGGACTGTCTCAGCCACAAGACTCTGGCCAAGTATTCTAGCTGCATCTAGGTGCTCTCACCTGTAGAATGGGGATGAAACCCCACACGCCTCTTGCACTGAGCTATTAGGCTTCTCCCCAAAAATGCCATCCAGAAAGTGCCTTGCAAAGGGAAGGTGTGTTCTGCCTGGGGCTTTAAGCCTCCCACCCCAGGGGCTCCCTGCTGGTTCTCACACAGCTTGACAGACCAAAGGACGGTCATACAAGGGGCTTTGCTTCTTATGCTGGCCCCCAGAACACTTTCAGTGAAACCCCACAACATGGTGAAGGTCCTTTTCATAGAGCAGAGAGCAGGTTTTCCGATGGGGCACTGTTTCCCCAGGGCAGTCCATAAACCTTGGGACCAAGAAGCTTCGATTCCCTGGCTTGGACTTCTCTGGGCCAGGCCTGAATCTCAAGAATGAAGCCTCATCTCGGTGAGGGCCCCAGCAAAAGCCCCTGGAGAGGGCGTTGTCAAGTGCGGGCCAAGGGCACAGGCCCTAATCAGGCCCCAAATCCAGGCTATTTTGCTGCTTTCTGGCTGTGTGACCCTGGGCAAGTGTCCTTATCTCTGCCCCCCACCCCCGGGGTTAATTTCCTCATCTATAAAATGAGGAACATATCTCTTCAGTGCTAACATTTTGTAACTTCACACTTGACCTAACAGGCTCTGCCCCTGAGAAACTTGAACCGTAAAATTGAAGGGAGCCATATAACACATATAACTGTACTCACACACCCATCAGGCAGAGAAGCATCAAATCGAGTGTGCCTGTGTGGCCTGGAGCACCCTGGGACCAGGTTCTTTTGTGGACCCTGTTTCTAATCTCCTGGCAGCCTCAGCCAAGAGCAGTTAGAGTGGGCTGGTCTCCTGCAGGAGTTGGACCAGTTCATCTCCCAGGGATGGGCTGCAGGAGGAAATGCCAGCAAGGGTCCTGACAAAGAAGGAAAGGCTTCTGTCTGGTGCTGGGGATTAAAGGCACACTCCCCTATGCCCCACCTCCAGGTCCCTGTGCCCCACCTCAGCCCCACCAGAACCTGGCTGGCCTGTCTCCCAGCTGCCATCTGTAGGGGCTGGTCCTCACTAGCTGCTGTGGCAGCTGAGGGCCTGGGAGAGGGAGATGCAGGCTGCAGAGCTAGAAACTAAAGCCAGACTGGGACGGTGGCCACCTCTGGAGCTAGAGTGATGGCCCGTGGAATGGGGAGGCAGAGGGAAGGGGGAGACAAGGGAGTATAGGGACGGGTGACAGGCTTGGCCAGTGGGAGAGGCAAAGGTGAGAGCTGGCTGAAGCCGCCAGCATCTTCCGGGCTGTTATTCTGGGCAACGTTTTATTTATTCAGAGGCTAGGGATGGGGCTCAGCATTGGTTGGCTCAATATTTATTACAAGTGCATTGACCTTGTACCGTGGACCCCGTGATGGGCCACCTCAGGACCCTCTTCCTCATCTCCTCGGTGCCAGGACACACTTGAAAACCTGCAAGGAAGAGCCGACGGGTCCTACCTTCCTGAAAGACCACCCAGTCCAACTCTCGCTTTACCTTTGGGGAAATTGAGGTCTGAGGCAGAAACAGCCTTGCTCAAGGTCACAGGGCACACTAGTCCTTGATCCCTGCTCTCTTGGCATTTAGGCCATCAGAACGGACAAATGCTGTGGAAGTAGAAATACCCCAGACCACATTCAGAGGGACAGCGACCTGCCCACCAGCCCCCATCAGGTGCAGACACAGCTGACAGAAATCCTGGAGTAAGGTCGCAGCTTTGTGTACAAGGCACTCAAGCTCCCTGAGCCTCAGTTTCTCCCTCTCCATGAGCAAGGTAATCATGCCCATCTCACAGAGTGGTTGGGGGGACTGCACGAGAACACCCTGGAAACTGTCAAGCCCCATCCCACTGGAATTGGTTTATTCACTGACATGCTGCATGGCAGGCTGTGCCGGGAAGTGAGGCAGCATGGCCATGGGGGACTGGTATCCATCCATGGCCCCTAAACCCCTTCCTTATCACAGCTATCAAGGCTAGGCAGGCGGCAACTAATAAATCGGCAGTAAGAGCTCCTTCTTAAGCAACTGAAGACATGTAAATGACCGAAAGCAAGGCCAGGGCTGCCAACTGGCGGAGCTCACAGTGACATCACATGCCCATTTGCTCCAAGCCTTCCAGCAGCTGAGGTCAGCTTGTAAAGCGGGAGCCCCTCCCCCTCCAGCCCCATGCTGAGCCAAGAGGAGCATGGCACTGCCAGGGCTGGGGCCGGGGCTGGGCCACCAGCTCAGGTTCCACTAGTTCCTCCCTCCTTGTGCACTCCCTCTGCAATCGACTCTCCTCCACCCTCCCTGACTGCATTTCCCTCATGAACACAAGATTGCTACTTCTCATATAACACATACACGGTGGTGTGAACTTCTGGTAAATGAAGATCTTATTTAAAACTGTGTGCTATCAGAGGAGGAGATGAGATAGGTTTTGACACAGCTCAGCTGCCTTGCCAGGAAAAGGAGGTGCTGGGGGGCTGTGCACAGAGCCACAGGCCATTCCTGGGAGTTCCTGGGCAGTCATCGGAGATGGGCCACAAGGCTCCTGGCAATGCTTTCAACTCATCTACGAGGATCAAAAAGGGTATCCCTTTCTTCATCTTTGCAGGAGGGTTCAACAGGGAGGTTTTCCCATTTGAGAATTCAGTTTGCTGTGTGGAACAAGTGACTTAACCTTGCAGGGCTTTCCAAGAATGCAGAATTTTGGATCAGAGAGGCCTTGGAGATCCTCAGGTTCCAGGGTCCTCTACCACAGCTACACAAGAGGACCACCTGGGTGATTTTTAAAGATCCTGATGCCCAGGCCAGAACCCAAGACCAATTAAGTCAGAATCTCTGGGTGGGACCTAGGTGCCAGGTGATCCCATTGTCCAGCTAAGGTTGAGAATGACCAAGCTAGTCTCTTTTTAACATAAGTGTGCAGCAGAATCACCTGGGGTGTTTTGTCAAAATTCATATGCCCAAACCTGGCCCACAGTCCCTAAACCAGAACCTTCAGGGTAAAGGCCAGGCATGTGCATTTAAAAAAAAAAAACTCTTAAGATTTTTACATACAATTGTGGTTTATCGTTTGCTGAGCACCTGTTCACAAGGGCCCATTGTGTGTTGGGCACTGTTCTGAGCATCGAGGGTACATTGCTGAGCGTACGCAGCCCTGTGCTCCCGGTCTGGGGAGTCAACACATAAGTCTGTATTCAAACAACCATTCCAGATGGCAAGAAGTGCTGGAAGAAGAGTAAAAGAGGCAGGGGGCCAGGAAAGGACTCTCTGGAGAGGGGCCACTGGAGCCGAGACCTGGATGACAAGGGGCCAGCCACGCCAAGCTCAGTGCGAGAGCACTCCCTCCAGAGGCACGTTTGCTGATGTGTGAAATGACGACTCTATCACCTCACCCCCATTGTGTTTTTAGGGTCCCCAGCAGGAAATGCTTGGAAGAGGCCAGCGGGTGTCAAAATGGCACCTTCTGCCCCTCAGGAAATTCCATAGGCTGCTGGGCTAAGGGGACTTTATGATGCACAGCTGAAAGCTATAAGGAATCCTATGGTTCACTAGTCCAACCCCTCATTTAACAGACAGGGAAACTGAGGCTCAGAGAGAGGAAGTGATTTGCCTTGATGTAGCATCTCTGCTCTGACAGGGTTAAATGGGACAATGACTTCACCATGGAGGTCGCTTGCTGCTGTCAAGCCCATTGTCTTTACCCCCAGCCACACCTCAAATCCCTGTTCCTGGCTGCTCTCCATATAAACAACCTGTGTGTTCCAGCCATGGTACAAGTCTGTGACACATCCAGGGAGCTTGAGTGGTGGGAAGGTGGGGAACCCCCACTTCCCTGCCCCATAATCTTTCTGTGGGCGGGAGGTCTTTCCTCCCACACAAGGAAACCCATGAAAGGCCAGACAGAATGGTACCAGATAAGGCCATGGAATTTGGAATTTGGTGGGATCTAGAATTTCCCTTATGGGGAAGGCTGGTCCCAGCTGTCCACCCATGGTGAGTATCCAAAGGGAGGCTGTGCCAGACTCCAGGGATGTGGGGGGAGGCCCACATACCCAGGGCCGGAGGCCTGATGAGGTGGGGAGGGCAGAGAGAAGGTGGCTGCTTGTCTTTGGAACGTCCGTCCCCAGAGAGGCAGGCTAGGTCCACAGGTCACTTGGTGGACAGGACATTGAAAGCAATTTTGACCTTGGCCACTAGCCTGCTCTGCTCAGTCTGATGTCCACCTTTGTGGTATAGCCAGGAGGGCTAGAGGCTAGGGGCTACCTGTCTTCAACCTGCTTGGCCTTGGCTTCTCTCTGTGTTCAGGGGTCAGCAGCTTCCCTTGCTGAGCCATGGAGTGGAGGTAAGTTCCTGGCTCCTAAACAGGCCTGTACCCCTCCTCACTCTGACCAATCAGAGTGAGGGCCCTCAGGTTCCTTCTAATCACAGCTGAGTTCCCCTAGGGAAAACATGGAGGTAAGACAGGGTGTCCTTGAAGGACAATCTAGAATGGTCTACAATTCTTCTTTTCTTAATCTTTCTCAGTCACCAAACCAAGGCAAGAGCGGAGAGGAGGCGGTAGGGGTGAAAAGTCAGATGGTAACAGTGTAGGTCAGGAGGTAGCTCTGTCTCAGTTTGCCCAGCCATAAAAGGGCAGTGAAAACACTCCCCCTGATGACTTCGTGGGGCTCTTAAGAAACTCAGTCAATAAGAGGGTGTTTTTGCATGCAGCGCTCTGTGCCTGGGAGCAACAGGCATCACCCTGACCAGCGACGGTGGGACAGCCAGAGATGGCACCAGCTCTTACTCAAGCCAAGGGACACGGGGCCCTCATGCACCCCTTTATAGGGTCTGCGAGACTGTGGTTCCTAAGAAGCTCTGAGAACTACACGCCCTGCCCCAGAAGCACAACGACTCCCTAGAAGGAGCCTTGGAAAGGAAGTCCAGGGAAGTGAGAGGGAGATGCCCCAAGGTCCCAGGGAATTTCTGTTTAGCTTGCCCTTCCAGCAGAGATCAGGGCCTCCGGGGGCTCGGGCAAGCGCTCTGGTCCAGTGGGCCATGATGGGAAGGAGAGTGGATGGCTTGATCCACGCTTCCGGCGGCCCCTTTCCCTTGAGAGGTCAGACCCTCAGCAGGCCCTGCCCCGCCCTCTACAGGCTCCTCAGGATCCAGGGGCAGGGGCGGAGGAGGACACTGTCAAGGGTGTAATAAACAACTTACTGACTGGTAAGCAGAATTCTCAGGCTTGGAGCAGGATCTTCCTGCAATCATGCCCCCACCATCTTCCCAGGGTCCCCTCCGCTCTCTGTAGGAGCTGAGGTCTGGCTAAGCCTCTTTTCCAGCAGGCCAGCTGATCTGCCCCTGGGGCTTGTTGCTCCCCATGCACCCACAAACACTCACTCTCTCTGACCAATCCTTAAAATGGCAAAGGGGCTGACCAAGGCTGGCTGACTGGCCTGTGGGAAAGGTCCAGTTCCGTCCATCAACCAACAGCTCTTTAGGGAGACAACAATCACATTGGTGGAAGAGTCTGCATTTTATAAAGCAGCTCCAAGTTCAATTCCCTCACCACCCAGTCACTCCACAAGGAACTCCAGAGCATCCAGCACTCCCTGGGCATTGAGGGAGGTGCGCAGCAGATAAGGCCCAGCCCCTGCCTTGGGGAGTGGGTGTAGGGTGGGCTCATGGAAGGAGCACCGAATCTGGAGTCCAAAGGCTAGGGCTGAACCCAGATGAGGCCCTGACACTAAAAGCTAGATTAGGGTGGGTCACTTCACTTTCCCAAGCCCCATTTTGCTCTTCTGCTAAGACCTTCCTCCCAGAGTCATCGCAAGGACTGAGTGGGACAATGCATACACAATGGCCAAGGTGGGCACAGAGCAGGCCCAGGGGTTGCCCCTCGTGTGCTCAAGCCCCCTCCACAACTGAATGTGAGGCCACGGTGTTTAATGTTTTCCCGTCTGATAAATGAGAAATGGTATCTTGTAGTCGTTTTACAATATGTGTTTATCTAATTCTGAGTGAGTCTGTTTGAGGGTCATTGTTCTATCTTATTTTGTGCATTGTCTGTTCGTGTCTTTTTTTCCCACCTTTCTGTTAGGGCTTGATCCTTTGTTCCTTGATATTTAAAAGCACTTTATATACCATAAATATCAGCCCTTCGTCTGTGGCATATGTTAGGAATATTTCTCTCAGTTTGTCAAGTACTTTATCTTTTGACTTTGTTTAAGGTGTTCTGTGATTTTTTTTTTTTTGTCGAAAATTTAAAAATGTTCATGTAATAAAACTGATCAGTTTTTTATTTTATTGCTTCTAGATCTTAAGTCATAGTTAGAAAGCCTTTCCCACCCGCAAGTTTAAAAAGGAATTTACCCATGTTTTCATTTAGTAGTTGTATCATTGTTTACATCTAGATCCCAAATCCACTTGGAGTTCATCTCTCTGTATGGTGTGAGACTTGAATCAAATTTCACCTTTTCCCACATAGCTACCCAGTAGTCCGAGCACCATTTATTAAAAAGTCTGTATTAACCCCAGTGACCTGTGATACCACCTTTGTTATGTACTGTATTTCCACAGACATTTGGGCCTAATTCTGAACTTAATATTATCTTTGGTCTATTTGCCAATTCGCACACCAGTAAGCACACTGTTTTAATTACAGAGGCCTTCCAGTATGTTTTACTATCTGGCAGGAATAGTTTTACTTCTTCTTTACCCCTTTCTAATGTTTCTAGTTGACTTCTCTCATTTAATCACATTTGCTAATACATCTAGCGGTGAATACTAGCAGAGGTGAATACCAGCAGGGTATCTATTACTGATCTTACTGAAAGTACCTTTAGTGTTTCCCCATTAAATAAGATACCAGCTTTAGGACTAGGGTATGTGTATGTGTGTGTATATATATATATAATTTATTTTTATTTTAATTTTATTTCAATAGTTTTTGGGGAACAGGTGGTATTTGGTTACATGCATAATAAGTTATTTAGTGGTGATTTCTGAGATTTTGATGCACCCATCACGTAAGCAATGCACACTGTACCCAATGTGTAGTCTTTTATCCCTCACCCCCTCCCACACTTCCCCCGTCTCTCTAAAGTCCATTATATCATTCATATGCTTTTGCATCCTCATAGCTTAGCTCCCACTTATAAGTGAGAACATATGATTTTTAGTTTTCCATTCCTGAGTTACTTCACTTAGAATAATGGTCTCTGGCTGGGTGCGATGGCTCACACCTGTAATCCCAGCACTTTGAGAGGCTGAGGCAGGCAGATCACCTGAGGTCAGGAGTTCGAGACCAGCCTGGCCAACATGATGAAACCCGTGTCTCTACTAAAAACACAAAAATTAGCCGGGCATGGTGCCACACACCTGTAATTCCAGCTACTCGGGAGGCTGAGGCAGAAGAATTGCTTGAACCCGGGAGGCGGAGGTTGTAGTGAGCCAATTATCGTGTCGTTGCACTCCAGCCAGGGCAACAGAGCAAGACTCCATTTCAAGGAAAAAAAAAAAAGAATAATGGTCTCCAATTCCATCCAGGTTGCTGTGAATGCCATTATTTCATTCCTTTTTATGACTGAGTAGTATTCCATGGTATATATCTCTATCTATCTATCTCATCTGAAAAGTATCCCTTAATTCCTATTTCTTTTAGTGTAGTATTTTATCCAAGCTTTGTTCAGCATCTATGATGATAATAATATGATTTTGTTTCCTCAGATTCATTAATATGGAACATAATATTAATTTGGCATGTTATTAATATTAGCGAATTCATTTGGAACCACTCTTGCATTCCTGCAATAAATCAGAACTGGTCATGATGTTAAAAAAAGAGAATGGAATTGGATGCTGCTGATCAGAGCTGCCATCACTAAATACTTTCTCCATCCTCTCCAAGTATTATCTGATTCCACCCTTAAGGCAGCTCTGGGAAGCAGGCTTCATGATTCCCATTTCACTGATGAGGCAACTGAGACTAACAAGAGTGAAGTCGCCTGGCAAACATCATGCAGCCAGCAAATGAAGGTGATAGGATGGGATCTTGGGTCTCAGTGATTCCAAAGACCCTAATGATACATGGGTGGTGTTATCTGGCTGTTATTCAATTATTAAAAATGCTTATGGGCCGGGCGAGGTGGCTCATGCCCGTAATCCCAGCACTTTGGGAGGCCGAGGCAGCCGGATCACTTGAGGTCAGGAGTTCGAGACCAGCCTGGCCAACTTGGTGAAACCCCATCTCTACTAAAAATACAAAAATTAGCCCGGTGTGGTGGTGGGCGCCTGTAATCCCAGCTACTTGAGAGGCTGAGGCATGAGAATCACTTGAACCTGAGAGGCAGAGATTGCAGTGAGCCGAGATAGCGCCACTGCACTCCAGCCTGGGTGATAGAGCGAGACTCCTTCTCAAGAAAAAAATAAAAAATAAAAATAAATAAAAATGCTTATGATCTGATAAGATTTTGGGAAGACAATATCTCTGTAGGAACTAGGGGGTGCGGAAGAGGAGACTCTATTTGTCCTAGAAGCTTGAGTGGTCCTCCTCAACCCACCACAGGCTCAGCAGAGGAGCGGTGTGAGGGGCTGGCAAGGTGTGGCCAGCCAGGTGTGCTGCCAGCAGGCAGTGTCTGCAGGGTGTCCTCGAGTCTGCGTGGCACAATGGCAAGCAGTCCTCAAGACCCATGTCCCCTTCCAACTTGAGCTTCTCTCTGCCTTGGCATTTATGTGTCAGGCTCTGAACAGTGTGGGAGCAACTCAGAGAGTGAAGACTAGTCCAGGGATGTGGTGGGCTGGGAGGGAACAAAATGCAGAGAAGAAAACTCTTAACTCTTACTCCCTGCTGGTCCTGCCTGCCCCGTTTTCTAAGAATGGGCAGCCGGCCGAGGGATTATGTAACTTCTGGTGGGCATGGCAGATGGTGTGCTGGCTCACACAGCATCAAACCCGGCACTGACACTAACCTTCTCTGACGTGGCACCCAGGCCTCCTCTGCTCTGGGATGTGGGGTGTGCAATGGGGTCAGGGTATGAGGGCACAAAGATGGATGAGAAGTGGCTAAAACTCTTGTCACTTAGCTCAACAGCCGTGGCCAGCCAGGCATAGGAGAAGCCAGGTAAATGGCACGTGGGCCCTCTCATCCCTGCCACACAGGCAGCAGTTCCCAGGATGCACCGCATAGTCCAGGGGCTGTTCTGCAGGCCTCCTGCTGCCTCAGATCAGCGACCCCTGTGAGTTTGGAGAACAGTTTCTGAAGCACCTCTCTGGGTGTTTTCTCACTTGGCCCCACCTGGCATTCAGCTTCTTTTGTTCCTTTTGCTGATGGGTAAACTGAGACTCAAAGAAGGTGGGTGAGATTTGCCTATCACACAGACACAGATTTGGCCTTAGAGCTGGAGATTCCAGACTCCTAGTCCAGTGCCCTTTCCAAATGTGTATAACAAGGCAGGCTCTCCCAAATGTGTGTAACAAGGCAGGCTCTCCCCTCGCTGATAACCCTCAGACAATTACCAAGTCACCCCACAGGCCTTCCTGAACTGTACCCACGGTGCTTTACAGCGATGGGCTTTGACGGCTGGAAGGCATCTCAGAAGTCTGTAGGATAACCCCACTCTACCTTATGTCTAATATGCCCGTGTCAAGAAGGGAATATCAGAAAGAAAGAAGGCGGGCTCTGTGGATTTGGGATCCAGCAATCCAAAATCCTGCTAGAAGGCAGGATCCAGCAATTTGTGGATTTCCTTCTGGGTGGAAAGGAAAGAAAACCGACCTTCACTGACCATGCCCATTTCCTTTAATGTCCCCACAACCAATCAGGGGGCCCAGTTTATAGTGAGGAGATGCAGGCTCATGAAATTGCAGTTAGTGATGGGGCCAGGACTTGAACCCAGGTTTTCTGATTCCAGGACAGAACCTCTTCATTTGAACAGAGGAAGCTCAGAGAGGGAAAAGGACTGGCCCAATGTCACAAAGCAGATTAGCTACACGGCTAGGATTAGAATCCAGTTTTTTATTTCCAAAAAAAGAAAAAAAAGAATCCAGTTTTCCCAGTCCTCAACTTGGGGCTTTTTCTGCTGTCATTTCGTTGTGTGTGTGTGTGTGTGTGTGTGTGTGTGTGTCTATACAGAAGTGGGATGGACCATGAGGAAAATGTGGGGCTGGATCAACTTTGCAGCAGGGGTCACTGTGCCCAGCAGCCCCAGCTTTCCTGGGCTGCCAGGGAGGAATTCCAGATCAGCCTCTGGCAGGGGCCCCTGATAAGGACCAGTGAGCCACCAGCTAAGGATGGTCACTGGGCCAGGCTTGCTGCTGCCTGGGGATGTTTAATCTCCCAAAGATGTCAGTACTGGACATGGTGCCACCGACAGTCTGTATCAGCCAGACCCCGTGGCCAGAACTGCTCTCCTGCACCAAGCCCAGCTCCTGCTAAGAAGCTGGTAGCAGTTGCTATAGAGGGCTGAGGCTTGGAGTCAGATCTGGCCGTGGCCTTTAGATACACCTGCTCAGCCCACACTTGCTCTCAGGCCTCACAGCCAATTGTCCATGTGGTGAGCATTCTCTTGAGCCACAAGAAGGCAAGGTGGGGAGAAGTGATAATGGGCTTGTGGCTACAAGTAGGAAACAAACATTTTAAAGTGGCCTGGACCAGCTGTGCCTTACGAGGGCCACCTTGCAGATAAGTACAAAGTTTACCAGCCCAGCAAGTGTCTGCCAGTCTACTTTCTCTATGTAAAGGGGCCAAGGGCACTTGACTGCAAAACTTGGTTAATTCTCTGTGGCTCCGCTGGATTTAGTGAATAAATTCCTTCCTACCTAGGGGCTCTGATCACTGAAGACTTGGCTCTGGCTTCCACCATGTTGGGTACACAGTAAGTGCTCAAAGAAAGCAAGCAGCAGATAATGAAGGCAGGGAAGCAGGCAGGCAGGAGGGGAAGGCTGGAAGCAAAGGAATGAAAAAATCTTCTAATTCTTTGGTTACTCATCCACAGCAGCAGGTCCATGCACAGCTGGGACAAAATCACAGCTACCTCTCGGGTGAGTAAGGGCTGACCGTGAGTTCTCATTCATCCATTCTACAGAGATTTATCCAGTACCTTCTGGGTGCCAGGAATACACATGAGTGAGCAAAATCAGGCCCAGCCTCCCTAGTCACCTAGTGCCATGGCTGCTCTGCCATCACCTAGTCGTTTCAATCCATGCTGCCTGCCCCTGCTGAACCTGTCTCCCCAACCCTGGAGCCCTGGCTTGGTGACAAGGAAAGGGAAAGAATGCAGGCTGCCCCATCCGAGAGACTCCCACCCCACCACGGGTCACTGCTCACTCCGAATCTCACTCTGCTCTGCTGTGTCACAGAATGACCAAAGGTGGGACAGGGATGGGGGAGGGGGCCAGGGACAACTTTCCTGGAATTCCTGACTCAATTTCTTGTAAGCTCTGCATCCTGCATGGGTGTCCAGGTCCCCAGCCAGGCAGGCGGACGCCTCTGATCACATTACAGAGCTGCTTTCCTCGGGCTTTGTCTCCTGAAGGCAGTAATGCCTCCAGACGCCGCTTGGGGCCTCTGGGGGTTGCAGGCTCCTGGGTGATCTCAGCAGAAGACGCCCTGGGGATGCCTCCTGGGTCAGGGCAGGCCCAGGTGAACATCAGGCACCAGAAAAAGCAGCCTCTCTCTTCCTGCCCCTCTCCTTGGCTCTCTGGTCAACCTGGAAACTGCCACTTTGGGACTCTCAGTCCCCGTTCTGCCCAGAGATGCACAGGGAGCGAATCAGGGCCCAGGCCCAGCTCTAGCCCTATCCAGGGGTCAGCCAGATCGGGGGGTGGAGGAAGGGCAGGAAGAGAAGGGAAGGCAATGCAAATCCACAGAGCACCCACTCTGCCAAGACTGTATATGTGTTAGTTCACGTCACATCAGCACCTGGTGAAAGTGGTGGAATCATGCCTATCTCATGAATTGGGACACTGAGGCACAGAGGGTGAGCCACCTCTGGAAGATTCAAATCCTAAAGGCTGGGGCTCTTTCCACTGTACTAAGAGACCTCTGGGCCTAGAAGTCTTGAGTTGCTAGATGATCAGACACGAGTCAGAAGCTGAATGTAGAATTTGTCTCCTGGGTAGATATGCCAGACATTCCCACCCATACCTTCACGTACACATCCCCTACCAGGGCCACACTCTCCATTTACCCAAAGTCTCTCATCTTTCAAGGGCCAGTCAAGTGCAAACCTTCCTTCTTCCAGGAAGCCTTTTCTGACTGCCCAGGCCACAAGAGCTTCTTCCTCTCAACATCCAGACATTTCCCTTTGTTCCACCCAATACATGGCGCCCATATGATGATGAGGATGATGATGATGACAGTAGTGAATGTCACTGAGCTCTTCAAAATATGCAAAACACTTTTAAGCATGATCTCATTTATCCCCAAATCTAATGAGATTGGTGCTATTACTACTCCCATTTTACAAATGAAGGAACTAAGCTCAGAACTAAGCTCAGAGAGGGTAGGCAACTTGCTCTAAGACACACAGCCAGATGGTGGCACTGCCAAGATTTGAACCCAAGTAATGTGACTGCACAGCCTGCACTCTAAACATCGCACAAGACCCCTCCCAAGACACACACATCTTGGCTCATCCTTGAGTGATTCATATCTGTTGCGTCACCCTAACCCCCCTTGCACCCCAGCATCACAGGCCAGGCACTTGGCCCATGCTTCAAGAAGCAGCACAAAGCCCATCAGTTCTTCAAGAGTCAGGCCCATGGTTTTCAAGCTTCTGACCGTGGAGCTCAGCACTTGCTCAGGCTGAATGAATGGGCATGTGCATCAGGTTTTAGGGTGGGCTGGTGTTCTGATACCCTATATGGAGACAGGAGTCCTCATTCCCCAACCCCCAAGATTGGCCTACCCCTGCCTCTGAGAAATGAAACTATGCATGACATGGGGGCCAGGTCTGCAAAGTCTGTCCCTAACACACCCTCAGCAGGGCACACTTGAGCTTTGGAGTGGGCGACAAGGGGGGGACCACGGGCTCCTTCTCGCACATGCCCAGGCTGCCTCTGCCAGTGGGGCCCTTCTCTACCTCCTGGGCCCTGCTTGGCATCTGGGGTTCTCAGTTTCTGAGGCAGCAGATGCTTATGGAGCAGGAAAAAGGGACCGAGTTCCCAGAGGGTGATTTATGGCTTCAGTGAGAGAGACACCCAGGGCTGCATAATGCGTGCAAGGGCATTCCAGTCAATATATTGACTTTCCGGAGGGGCCTCTGTAAACACAAGTGGTTCTGGACCTCCCCTACCTCTGTTTCTTTCTGACTGCTGCGGCCTCTTCAGATAGAACCAGACAAAAACCCCACATCCTGTATGGATCATCCTTCCTCCTCTGCCCCACTCCAGACTTACAGATGGGAAGGGAAACCAAACAATCAGAACCCAGAGAGGGAAAGGCACTTGCCCAAGGTCTCACAGTAAATGAAAATCAAGAGCCAGAGTCTCCTAACTCCTTGGCCAGGAACGGCTGAGACTCCTGGCCCTGACCTCCCAGCTTTCACTCCCGTGGAGGAAGATGATGATGCATTGCTGGGCTCTCTCCAGGGCAGGGTGCATGCCAACAGGCCCTGAGTGATCGCTGTGTGCCGGGCACTGTGCTAAGGGCTTTACCATACATCAGCTCATGAGACTCTCAAGGCAATTCTGAGGATGATGTTATTATTACCCCCATTTTACAGATGAGAAAATGGAGGTACAGTCCAATTAGGTGAACTGCTCAACATCATCAAGTTAGTCAGTGACAATGCTGGGAGGCCGTGTTAACCTCCGTAGAATTCCAGTTGGCAATGCCATGCACTCTGCTGCACCCGCAGCTAAGGCCCCAGGGAGACGTGTGTGTGGAAAGAGAGCAGCTGGGGGTTCCCAAAAGTGGTGATGACAAAGGATCTCCCCACCCCTACCCCTGCCAAATGGCTCACAGAAGTGCTAGGCAGATTCCATCCTTCCCCTTCTTACCCACTTTGTGTTCTCTGGTGGGGGCAGGGCAGAAGGTAGAGAGATACCTCCCCATGTCTCCACCCCCAATATGATCCCTACCAGTGCTTAGAAAGTATTTTCTGGGCTCGTTCCACCTTTGGGAGCCACACAGAGAAATCCAAGAAGAAGGCCTTTTGCCTCCAGGGCCTGCCATGGTCCTAGCCCACAGAATCAGAAGCAGCTGAGAGGGCTCGTGACCCAAGCACACACATCAGTTGAACCTGGGATGCTGGGAGGTGGAATGGGGCCAGAGGGTTTGTTCTCCAAGGATTGGTGTCCACCTCAAGATGGTGAACACAGCAGATGCTAACAGGGGCAAATTTCCCAAGAGTAGGGAGAGGTCGGCTGGCACCCCTGCCCACATACCCAGCTAGCTAGCCCCCATCTCATCCTCTCTTCAGGACATGCTCTCAGAAGGACCGGAAAAGGACAGAGTCAAGGTCTGGCACTCATCACCCGCCCCAGGAAGCCCCATGCCTTACAACCTTGGCTCTGCTGTGCTCTTCCCTGCATATCATCTGTCACCCTCACATGGCATCTGCAATGCTCTGAATGCCACTTAACATTTCTAGAGTGGACATCAGCAACACTTACAGACAGCACCTCCTCGAGGGCTGCGGCCAGGGCTGCTTAGTAGTTCTGACCTTGTGATGGTTAATACTGAGTGTCAACTTGATTGGATGGAAGGATACAAAGTATTGATCCTGGGCGTGTCTGTGAGGGTGTTGCCAAAGGAGATTAACATTTGAGTCAGTGGGCTGGGAAAGGCAGACCCACCCTTAATCTGGGTGGGCACAATGTAATCAGCAGCTAGCACAGCTAGAATATAAGCAGACAGAAACATGTGAAAAGAGAGACTGGCCTAGCCTCCCAGCCTACATCTTTCTCCCGGGCTGGATGCTTTCTGCCCTTGAACATGAGACTAGAAGTTCTTCGGTTTTGGAACTCGGACTGGCTCTCCTTGCTCCTCAGCCAGCAGACAGCCTATTGTGGGACCTTGTGATCGTGTGAGTTAATACTTACTAAACTCTCCTTTATATATATATTCGTTCTTTCCCTCTAGAGAACCCTGACTAATACAAACCCGGGTCCCAGTCCTATCTCTTCAGCCTTCTAAGTGAGAGCTTCCACCTCCTCGGTGAGTTCTTACAAGGACAAAGTGAGATTGCACATATAAAAGGGTTTTGTAAACTGTAAAGCAACATGCACACCAGGGTGGGGGAAGGGACTGTGATTTTCCTGTAGGCCTCCTTGCTCCAGAACAGTCCATCTTATCCTAGAGTTGAAGTGATGGAAGTCCTTCCTGTGGACAGCCCTGGGAAAGCAGGGAAATGCTTCTGTGACCAAGAAAGTGGTAAGGACAGTGGAGTCCAGCATGTGTGTGGGTGTGTCTGTCCTCTTTCAACTGCTACCGCTGAGAGTCCCAGGCCCCAGCCACATCAGCCTGAGATGGGGTTCTCCACTGGGGATCCCACCCACTCAAGCTCTGCTGGCCCCTTCTCCAGCAAACTCTAGAGGAGAACTCACTCCCTTTGGTGGAGACAGGCTGAAGCATAAGCTGACCCAGGTCAGAGAGCAGATCTCCAAACCACAGCCACTCCCATGCTCTGGGGAAGCTGGGAGTTGACTGCAGGAGACTCCAGGTCTGGGACTCTGATCTTCCCAGAGGGCAGTAGCCCAAGCTGCTGGGCTGGCTTAGGGTCCATCTCGGCCAAACTTCCTCCCCCTGGAGCACCAGGACCCACCTTCAGGCAGGCCTGTCCCATCCGCACTCAGCAGGGGAAGCTGTCCTCTGCCCTTCCAACAGCAGAACCTGGCACTCAGGCCAAACCCTGCTCACAGTGCAGGTGTGGGGCAAAATGAGGTCTCTTAAGTGCTGATGGGCAAATGGCCTGTGTCCCATCCTGAAGTGGAATCCCCAACGGAATACAATGGATGGAGCTTCCCATGCCTGGTGGTGACTCACTGTCTCCACATTACACATACCTATTTATACACAAACACACCACAAATGTGCCCATGTGACATTGCCCACCCCCCACACACCCAAACACACACACAGCCTATACATCACACATCCTGAGTTACAAAAGGCACAACCCTCCTCAAACACACATCCATCCTCCGGCACACACCCAGTGCATGCCTCGCCCCCACGCACACCTGACACCCCAATGCAACACCACACCCACCCTCCCCTCCCACTGCAAACTCCCACCTCCGCCCACCTGCTCAATACACATTCTCACCCCCCACACACTCCTTAATACATACTCTCACACCCACAAGCCTGCCTTCTTGGAGAGGCGAGGCGAGCCGAGCCGTGCAGCGCCGCGAAGGGGTAAGTTGCAAGCGCTGGGGGCAGCCTGTTCTGGGAGGTGAGAAGGAGGGCGGCTCCGCGCACTCACTCGCTAGGCGGTGGCGTTAGAGCTCCCGGGGCTCCAGTGGACCGATTTAGCTCGGCTGGGGAGGGAGGTGGAGATGGGGACTGGGGGTGGGGGACGCAGGAGAGGGTAGAATCCAGCCCCGAAAGCGGCGGAGATGCTAATCAGGCCGCTTAGTTGGAAAAGGTAAATTCGGGCGCTCCCAGCAGCCCAGCGCTTTTGGAGAGAAGGAAGAGGAAACAAAAGGGGTGGGGGTGGGGGAGCGGGGAGGCGGCTGATTGATGTCCGCACTTCGGCAAATATTTTCGCTGCCGTTAGCATCCCCGAAGACCGGAAGGAACGCCGCGGGACCTGTGGCTTAGCGCGCTCCGCCCGGGCTTGTCTGCCCGCGGGGGCTCAGCGGCTGAGGCGGCTCTGGGCCGGAGTTCCAATCCAGCGCCACCCAACTCCCAGTCGGGGGCCGAGGCCAGTGCCGGGATGCCAGCTTCTCCCAAAAAGATCCTGCCTCAGGGAAATGCATGGAGCCGGGGGCGGGGGGGAAGCCCGCGGCGCCCCCGGCGGATCGCAGACCCTAGGGGGGCGGGAGGTGGCGCCCCAGCCCCAACCTCTGGGGCCAGCCCAGTGGGTGGGAAGTGCCCATACCCTAGGCCTTCCGGAAAGTGCTCTCTCCTTGTATTATTCTAATTACGGTATTTTTAATTTCCTTAAAAAAATAAGAAACAGAAAAGCACAGAACGCACTTGTTTGGTTTCATTTTGCCTTCACAGCTTTAATGACTCTATTTGTGGAAGCTGTTTAGGAAACTGGTGAGGAGGAGAAGGAGGAGGACGCCAAGAGAAGCGCCAGCTCTGGCCTGAGTGCCGGCTTTCTCCTCCCTACCCTCTGGGGGCCATCTGTCCAGGCTGCAGTTTCCCTAGGCCCAGGCTCCCACCCCCAAGTCTCAGCCTATGACCCAGCCCCCTCTGCCCCTTCCTGAAGGCGGCAGTGGCCTCCAAGCTGTCTCCTTTCCACCCAACCCCAACTCTGAGGGTCAAAAGACCTGCCGCCTGCAGGCCCTGGGGGAGGGAGGTTCCCAGCACTGTCTATTCAGAATCACTAACCTTGTCTGAGAGCACTTGGAATGGAAAGGATCCATCTCCCCCCAGCCCATCCCCAAAGTCTTAGGCAGCCCACAAACCTCCTTAGAAAACCTCTGTGGCTCAGGGAATGGGGGGTACTCATCTTAAGCCCTGACACCCAGGAAAAGGGTCACTAGACCTTCGGTCCAGGAGAAACTCAACAACAAAGAGGTGGGGGAGGACACTGGCTCCTAAAGCTTTGAATATAAGTAAAAAGGAAAACATATTCTGTCCCCAACTCTACAAATGGGTGCAGAGCTCTAAAATGCTAATGTTTATTTGGCCATGCAGCCCAAGGGAGCTTGGCTTGTGACCCGTCTCCCTTCCCCAGGTCAGGGCAGTGGCTCAGGAGGCCAATGCTGGGGGTCGGGGGAACCACCTTTGGGCACTTGCCCGGTCTCAGAGCTTCACTCCTGACCTTTGGCTCTGCCCTGTTCCCTCTCTCCTGGAACACCTCTTCACCCTCCCAACTCTCAACCTCTTTCCTCCATCCTGCCATGAGTTCCAGTCTAAAGCAGCCATCAAAGCAATCTTATCTTTAGCTGCCTGCCTTAAGTGGTGCCTCAATTTCAGAGTCTCGAGCCCACACCCATGATGGTGGGTCTCCAGCCCAGGTGGAATGAAGGAGCTAGAAGCACTAGACTGAGGTCCTGAGGCCTCAGTTCAAGTCCTGGCGCTACCGGTGAGTCCCAATGTGACCTTGGGGAAGTTGGCCTGTCCCAAAGTGTCAACAGTTAAATAAGTGGATTGGAAAAGAGGGGAACTGTTTTATCCTACAGAATTCCCTGTTTGTGGGGGAGGGGAGAGAGGTGGAGGAGAGAGATTACAGGAGAAATTCCTCCCCTGCAGTGGTACTTTCACTTTAATGAGAAAACCCATTAAGACACTTGATTTTCCATTTGTTTAAGTGAGATGAGTGTTTGCTACAGTGAGTGCAGAGGGAGACGAGGACAGGCTACCATTGTGTGTGCACACACACCAAGCAGAGACACTACAAAAACTGTGATTTTAATGGCACCTTAAAAAGAAGTATTATCGTGACACCTCGACTCGTTCTCAACCATCCCAGCCAGAGGCCATGGAAAGGCTCATTAAAAGCTCCAGGAAGGGCTGAAAGGTGGGGTGGGAGGAGATTTCCAGGGCCAACCAAAGCTTTTGAAGTGGCCTTTTCTGGCTAGTCACTTGCTGACATTACCTTCTAAGGGTCTGGGGTTTTATGGTTCCAGTTTTGATTTCTCCAGCATCAGACTTTACAGCTTAAAAATATTCTCAGTGCTGTGAAGGGAGCTCATTCCCATATTCACCAGGGATGGGGTGGGGGTGGGGAAAAGGAGAGAGCGGTGCCTGCCACTTGAGGGGAGCTTGGACACCCCCAGTAAAGATCCCTCTTTGCAGAGACGGCCTCACCTGCCTCAGTCTGTTATGAGCCTCATGGCAGAGGGGTGGTGGATAAGAATGGGAGGGAGGGTCTGCTGGACTTGAATCAGTCTGGCTATTGGACAAGAGCCCTTCACATGTCTTCAATCTGTGGCCAAGTGAAGGCAAGATTTGGAGAAAGCCAACACTCTGGCCTTGATTTCCCCCATCAGTGAAATGGTGCTTGTGAAAGATCCACTGGAAAAACCCAAAGAACATTCTGAAAGAATGATGCTCTGTGCCTGTGGCATTAGCGAAAAAAAGATTGTGTGGGAGGCAGGGACATGTTCTCCCTCCTGAAGGCAGGTTTCTAAGGGCCACACATTCTGGGCAATGAGAAGGCTGCAGGCCGACCCCACCAGTTGGCCCCTCTCCAGGCTGGTGGGCAGGCAGCTCCTGCCGCGCTAAGTAATGAGCACAATTCCAACGCCGCTTCTGCTCGCTGGTGAGAAATCAAAGCCGGGTATTAGAGGCCATTTCTGACTGGGCACCATTCGTGCCCAAATCCATCAAAGCCCTGGGCCTGGGGTTTCTTCTGGGGAAGGTGGGGGCTGGATGCTTTGTTAAGCAAGAAATGCAGGCCACCCCCAGCCTTCCTGTGCAAGCCCACCCACCCAGAGAACTATAGGCCAACCAGTCTTGTCTTTCTCCTACAGCAGCCCCTCATTCCTGGTAACCTAAGTATTTATTCCTAATCCCACTGTCCTGCTGGTACAAAAGCAGCTTCCCAAGACACAAACCTGCCCATGTGCCATTTACAGAGACTTCACCCTACCCTTCAATCATCTCCTCAAACCCCCTCCAACCAGAAACCAACAGCCCAACCAAGCACCTCCCACGTCTAACTGCACCCTTTAAAACAAGGTTGGACATTCAGCAGCCTGCCTTCCCCCATCCCCATCATTACCTTCCAACTTCAAAACACTGCTTTAAATACCAGAGTCTGCCCAAATCATAATTAACTTGGATCAAATGGTTGAGTGTTGTAACTCTACTGCACAGGACTTGCACCAGAAAAAAAAAAAGTGGGGAATGTGCTAAAGCCAAGCCCTCACTCCTCGCCGTGGGAATCACTAATTCCAGAATGAGGAATCTTTGGCTATGGAGGGGGGAAGGGCGGATGTCAACATCGCAGCAGGAGGTAGGTGGGGAGGGCTGCGTCATCTCGTTCACTTTCTGCTCCAGTTTTCCTGCTCCACTCTCAGCCTCAACTCAGAGAGGACTCCGTGCAGGAGTCCCCGTCCCCACCTGGCTCCAGAGCCGAGGCGCCCGGCAGCCGTGGCTAGCCCACTTGCTTGGGTTGGGGTACTAGAGAGAGGGTGGCTCCAGTCAGTCCACAGCCTCCCCGAGAAGACGCAGCCCAGCCAGCGACGCCGGGTCCAGCTACAGGACGAGCGAGAAACGTATTCATCCACGGCGAGAGAGGCGGGTTAGGGACTTTATTTCGGAGCCTACCAGTTCGCTGAAGTCATCTTGGTGGGTCCAGAGCGGGCGCTGTACCAAGGAGAGCGCACCTAGTCTGTTCCCCGGACAGCGAGAATGTCAGTGACCCATTTAAAAGGAAACTCCGCAGGATCGCTAAGAACCCCCGCCCGCATCCAACACACGCACACACGCGCACACACACACACACACACACCCTCCAACACTCAGAAAAAAAAAAAAAAAATTCTTCCAGACCTGCGGGCCCAGCGATCTCGGGGAAAGCTATGTGTGCAGGACTTAACCCTCCCCGCTTCAGGAGCCCTGCAAGCCGGCCTGCCCCGGCTGCCGGAGCGCTTACTGTGTTCAGCAGGTCTTTTCGCTCTCTCCCTATAGCCTGCAGATTCCTGTCCCTATACCGCGTAAGAGCCTAGGCGAGCCGGGACCAGACTAGTAAATTACCGGCGTACGGCAGCGAGCGCACACCTTGCTTATGTAGCCACAGTTCTTTTTCCGGGCGGATGCCAGGCGCGCGGAGAGCCGGGCGTCCCCAAGAGGCGGATCCTCCCGGAGACTCAGACCCTGACTCCGACACCCCTTCCAGGGAGAAGAAGGGATCCCTTTCAGAAGCGAGCAGGGAGCTTTCAGCTTACTGTGAACCCCCTTCCCTGCGCCCCCCTCCCGTGATGTGGATGCGCCATTGCCCACTTTGGAAGGCAGTAAAATCTACATTCTAACTTGGGCGCCCTTGCCGCTTTTCCTGCGCGCATCGACGCGACAAAAGACTACCTCAACTTCAGGACAGAGTGAGGCGCAAGGGTCCCCTAGCCCCGCGCCCCCAGGCCCGATCGCTTCCTACCTGCTTGGCTCAGCCTCGGGTCCCAGCAGAGCAGTAGTGCCAGCAGCAGCGCGCCCCGAGCTCCGCTCCGGGCCCACATGCTCCCGCGGCCCGGTTCGGGCGCCTCTCCCCCAGGGCTGTCTCCCTGGCCCCAGCCTCGCCGCCGCCGTCTCCGCCGCCGCCGCCTCCTCCTCGTCGTCCTCCCCGGCGCCCGGCAGCGCCAGCCCGTGCCTTCCGTGGGGGCAGCGGAAGCCACGCCGCGCGGAGGGCCGCCTGGCACTCGGAGCGCGGTGGGTGCCTGGCGCCGGCTCTCGAACCAGGCTCCGGCGCGCCCCTCTGGCTCCGGGTCTCCGAGCGCTCGCCTGGCTCCGGCGCTCTGGCTCCGAAGTTGCGCGACCGCTCAGTGGCGCTCGCAGCGGCGGCGCCGCGCAGTCCCAGCCCCTGTGCGCGCCTCTCCGAGCCCCGCGGCTGACTGCGGCTCCGGCGCCCTAGCCGGCCCCAGCCGCCTGCCACAATGCCGAGCGCCGCCGCTCGCTCGCCGGAGTGAGTTCGCCAGCTGAGGGGACCGCGCGCGGCCGGGGCGGGGCCTGGGCGGCCGAGGGCGGAGCCGGCAGGGGGTCCTTGAGGGGGGGATCCGACGGCCATCTGGGCGCGGCCGCGGCAGAGCTGGGGGACCCCAGGGGAGGGTCCTCGCGAGACGCTGGGCGCGGCGCTTTGAAAACCCTGGCCCATGGAGAATGGCTGGACGTGGAGGCGGCCCAATTTTGGCTCCCCCAAATTAAGGAAATCTGGCTTTGCGCCTTCATTTGGCTTGGCCATGTCAGCTTTCTCCTCTGATTAAACATAAGACTCTCACTTTTGGCTCCCCTGTCTGTAGTATGCGTTCTGCCTTCCACATGTGGGGGTCTTTCCAAAAAAAGCCTCCCAAAATGAGAACACCCAAGTCCTGGTTACGCGGGGGCTTACAGCGATATGAAGCTGGGTATAGATTAGGATCATCCTGGCTGGCTGTGCTTGTCTGTATGATCTCCGGCAGAACTGTTAACCAGACCCCTGGAAACCCCTCCAGCACTCTGATCCTGGGTTGTTGTAAACCAGCCTCCTACGTGACAGTGGGACAGCCATTTTTGGCTCAGTGTAAACTTGGACTCTGCCCCTTACTTACTGTGTGACCTTGAAAAAGTTACTTAACAATTCTGATGCTCCCTTCATCATCATCTGTAAAATGGAGGAAAAGGATAACTATTTCACAAGGGGGTATAGAATTAAATTTTAAAACTTGTGTGGAAATTGCAGTGCAAGTGTCAATAATCTCTTTCCAAGATTCTCCCCTCCCAGCCAGTCTGATTCCAGGGGGAAAGACCTGACCACCCAAGGGTGGTCCAAGGAGCACGTGGGGACAGGTGAGGTTTAAAGGATGGGCAGTATCTTGGGACTGAAACCCAGAGAGATCAGAACGAGCGGATCAGCTAACATAGGCAAAGACCTTTCCTGTGCCAGGCACAGGGCTAAGCATTCTGTATGCATCACGTCAGTTAATTCTCACAACCCTCTGAAGTAAGCACCATTTACATCCGGTTTTACAGATGAAGGACCCGAGGCACAGAGGTGTAAAGCCACCTGCTGGAGATCACACTGCTTGGAGTGAATGAGTGACTGAGCAAAGGGAATGGGGGAGATGGGATTGGAAAGAAACCCTCTGAATGGGGGAGCCTCACTCAAACACCTTCCCTGGGGCTGGATTGGGCTGTGCGAAGGGGACTGTCCTAGCTGTTTCCCCAGAGGTGAGGTGAAGGCAGGACTACCCAGTACCCTCTCCACACACACTCCCCTCACAGGCCGGGGTCTGGAGTATCTGGGGGAGGTCATGCATGCCATCAGCACATCTCCCTAACCCTCTCTGACTGGGCACCCAGCATCAGGAGGGTGGCAACGGGTGGACTGGGACTCCCTGGGGGAAGGACTTCCGTCAATTGAGAGAGGCTGCTGTGGGCAAAGGTAGGTTGCTTAGCTTGGCCTCTGACAGCCCAGGCAAGGGCAGTGGATGAGAGAGTCAACAGCTCAGCACACCCAAACAACTCCACCTTGCAAATACACATGCACACACACACCTACCCACCCATACACACCTGCAAAGGTACATACACGAAAACATACAACAAAGACAATAGGTGCAATGTTTCACCTCCCAGAAACATCACACCTACAAATAGGCACCCCACTCCAGAGACACCCACATACCAAAGATGTATGCCTAAAAAAAGCAAACACGCAGGCACACACAACTAAAAACACAAATAGGCAGATGACTCCCAAGACAAATAGATATTTAGATACTTAACTACTGCCAGGAAACACATACAGGCACGCCTGTGCCAAGACCCACATCTGAAGGTCATCCCCTGGATGCAGGCACATGGTCAAGGTTGTGCCTGTGCTAGAGAGCTCAGCAGGGACCTCAGCAGAGATGGGCAGCATGCAGAGACCACAGCATGTTCTCTCTCTCCCCCCAACCTCCTTCTCTCTCTCCTTCAGGCCAGTGGGGTATTGGAGATTTTTCTAAAAAGTTCCAGCCCTTGGAACTTTGCTGTTTAGGTGGTAAAGTGTAGCCAGCAGGCCCTTCTAGTCCAAGTATCAGGTATCATGGCTTTAATTCCTGGCTGGAGAAAAGGGGGACTGGAGATGGGGGCAAGCAAAAGGAGGACATTAGCCCCTCTCCTGCCAGTCCCTGCCCCACTTCCCTTCTCAGCCTAACCACTCTCTCAACTCTTGAAATATACTCATGGGAGGTCCTGGGCCCTGCTCTCCCTCCAGGACTCCAGCATCAGGGTACGGGATTTTGTATGTTGGGAATCCTCTGTAACTGCTCTGTGCCCCTGCTCCTGTACCAAGTCTCTGACCCTTCTCTAGCCACCTGCAGCTGAGCAGTTGCAGATGGGGTTCCTCTCCAGCCCTGGCATCTCAAGAGTGCAGGCTCTCAGCTGAGGCCAGGGAAGGGGCTTCAGAGGGAGTCAGACTCCCCCTGAGCCATACCTTTCCCCAGGATGGGTGAAGAATGGGCAGGGTCCCTGCCTAGGGGATGACACATTAGGATAGCAGGATTAAGATTTGCCAGGGTGTTCCCAAACCCAGTGCCATGGGCCTCACAGCAAAGGCATCCTGCTGGGAGTTAAGCATGAGGATGAGGCAGTGAGTTGCTTGAAGTCAGGTGCCCTGTGTTCCCTGTTCCCCATGATATATCTAGCACTGAAGACAGTTTCCGGCATGGCAGGGATGCAAGCAACCTTGGTTGAGTTGGTACATTAGTAAGGCTGGGGGGAAAGGAGCTGATGGTCAAAGGGCCTACAAAGTTGCTATGTGAGCCCCACCCTCCCCTCCCCTCCATTTCCTGGGGTCTGGGGGTTCTGAGGCTGGAAGTAGGGCAGGCTTTGTGGCATCGATCTGCTTTGAAATCAGTCCCAGAGCCAGTTCTCACCCTTGGTGGGGACTGCAGATGCTTCCACCGGCTACCTTCACTTCTCTCAAACCACAGGAGTGTGTAGGAAAGAGTTCTGGATCTGGAGGGCTGTGGCCCTAGACCTGGGGGCTGCTCTTACCTACTGGGGGATCTTAAGCCAGTTACTGAAACTTTCCCAGCGTCAGTTTCCTCAGTTGTAAAACAGGAATAATAATTACTTCACAGGATTAAGAAGAATAATAAGGCCAATAGCCTGGCTGTATAAAAACTGCCTATTTGATAACAATTACGATTTAAAAGCAGCTGTAGGGGCTCCCGGCAGGAGTGGCTGCCGGCTTGGGGTTGACGCCTCCCGCTCCGCCGGTACCGTGTGCGCGAAGGTGCCACCAGGCGGCGCGCTGCCGCTTACGCCTCCCCGTGGCCGCCAGCCTCCCTCCTCCCGCGGTGGGAGAATTGTCCTGGCCCCACCCCGCCTGGAGCCGCCCTGACAGGGTCCTTGTCCCGGGTTGTCAGGGGAAGTGGCACTCAGACGACTCCGTTTGCAGGATCTTGAGTGGGAAGGCTGGGGAATGAGTTCACGATGCCTCCCCCGAGTCGTTCGGTCCAGAACGGACCCCAAAAACCTGGACCCTGGAGAAGGGAAGCGCCTAAAGCTGAAGTCCTTAACGCTTTACCATCTCTTTGTAATAATATTATCAGAGCTAAGGTTGAGTGCTTACTATGTGCCAGGTACTATTCAAAATCCTTCGGCCGGGCACAGTGGCTCACGCCTGTAATGCCAGCACTTTGGGAGGCGGAGGCGGGCGGATCACTTAACGTCAGGAGTTCAAGACCAGCCTGCCCAACATGGCGAAACCCCATCCCTACTAGCAATACAAAAATTAGCTAGACATGGTATCGTGCTCTGTTAATCCCAGCTATTCGGGAGGCTGAGGCACGAGAATTGCTTGAACCCAGAAGGCAGAGGTTTCCTGTGAGCCGAGATCGTGCCACTGCACTCCAGCCTGGGGGACAGAGTGATATACTGTCTCAAAAAAAAAAAAAAAAAGTACCGCTTTAAACATTTTAAAGTGCACAATCCAGTGGTTTTTAGTATATTTCCAATGTTGTGCAGCCATCACCACTACCTAATTGGAGAACATTTTTATCACCTCCAAAAGAAACCCCATACCATTAACCCCATTCTCCCCTCCCCCAGCCCCTGGCACCCATTAATCTACTTTCTATCCTATTCTGGACATTTCATATAAATGGAATCATACTATATGTGGCCTGGGTCATTAAACTTGGACTCTTAACTTCTACTAAGTACTGTGACAACCTTCTTCCTTCCATCCAGCTTCCCCAGTCTTTTCCGCCAACCCCTCCAGGGTTTTCTCACTGCTGTTCAGGCAATGCAAGCAGTTGATCACAAAAGCCTCGGGCTCAGGCAGATCCGGGTTCAAATCTCGATTCTGTCTTGGACATTATAACTTATTTATCGCCTCTGCTGTCACCTTCTCAAAATTCTTTTATTGTTGTGAATGTTTAAAATGCCATCTTTTCATTTTAGAAGTTTTAGTTTTACAGAAAAATTGCAAATATAGTACAGAAAGTTCCCATATGCCCCTCACCCAGTCTCCTTAATTATTAACATCTTACATTAGCATGGTACTTTTACTACAATTAATGGACCACTGATACATTATTATGCTCTAAAGTTCATTCAGATCTCCTTAGTTTTTACCTAATGTCCTTCTGTTTTCTGTTCCAGGATCCCATTCAGGATCCCACATGGCATACAGTCATTGTGACTCCTCAGGCTCCCCTTGGCTGTGACAGTTTCTCAGTCTTTCCTTGTTTTTGATGACCTTGACAGTTTTGAGGATTATTCATTGGGTATTTTGTAGAATGTCCCTCATCTAGGATTTATCCATTTCATAATTCTTAATAATTTGGAACAAAGGGCTCTGATTTCCACTTTACACTGGGCCCTGGAGATTATGTGTCCAGTCCTGCTTATGCTTTATGGGGCACAGAAAAGGCAGGCTGAGCCAGAGCTGGCACATGCAGCAGGCTGTAGCTAGCATGCCCTGGCATTGCCGGGGGTGGGGATTGGGGGGCTTATCTGAATGGGGGATGCTGGAAGCTAGACCTAGGAGTGAGAAGGAAACCTTAAACATGGAGAACTCAGGAGGGAGTCTAGGCAGAGCAAACCACACGAGCAAAGGCCTAGAGTTAGATATTTGATGGTATGGTCAGGAGGTGGCCACATCCTCATCCTGCCCCTCAAACAGCACACCAGAAGGCCAAGAAGGGAAAAATCTCTACACAAGGGCAAGGCCTGCTGTGCTAGAAATGAGATTTGATTCTGTAAGAAAGAGGAGTCATGGGTGCTGATTGAGCTGGAGAGAGGCCTCATTGGAGCTGTGCCATGGGAGCTTCCTTGCGGCTGGGTGTGAGGGCAGACAGAGCAGGAGCCAGCAAGGTGGCCACTGCGTGGTCCTGGGAAAATGGGGCCTTGGCCCAGGGATTCAGGTGGCAGAAACTAGGGACTCTGCAGAGGGAGAAAGAGTTCCCCAAATCTGGTGCCTGAGGGAGGGTGGGTACTTAGGGATGGAGGAAGGGAGGGGAGCTGGGTCAAGTGGCAGAGGTTGCAAGGGGAGACATGGTGAAAGGAGGAGGATGGCTGGGCTGGGGAGAGGGTAGTGGACCTGGGTTTGGACTTGGTGAGTTAAAGGTCCCTGTGGACTTCCCAGCACATAGCAGTGAACACAGGACTGACTGATGCTACAGGAGTGGTCAGTATCTTAAGAAATAAGCATGCTAGCTAGTGTGTGCTGGGCATATTAGTCAGTGTTCTCCAGAGGGACAGAACCCATAGGATATATGTATGTATATAGGGAGAATAGGCTCATATGCTCACAAGACGAAGTCCCACGATAGGCCATCTGCAAGCTGGGGAAGAGAGAAGCTGGTAGCAGCTCAGTCTGAGTCCGAAAGCCTCAAAACCAGGGAAGCAGATGGTGCAGCCTTCAGTCTGTGGCCAAAGGCCTGAGAGCCCCTGGCAAGCCACTGGTGCAAGTCCCACAGTCCAAAGGTTGAAGAATCTGGAGTCTGATGTCCGAGGGCAGCAGGAGCCGAGGGAAGTGTCCAGCACAGGGGAAAAAGAAAGAAGCTAGAAGACCCAGCAGGTAAGGTTATCCCACCTCCTTCCGCCTGCTTTGTTTTGGCCGCACTGGCAGCTGATTGGATGGTGCTCACCCACATCGAGAGTGGGTCTTCCTCTTCCAGTCCACTGTCTCAAATGTTAATCTCCTCTGGCAACACCCTCACAGACACCCCCAGAAACAATGCTATATCAGTCTTCTAGGCATCCCTCAATCCAATCAAGTTGGCACCTAATATTAACCATCACACTGGGCAACTATAGCAAGCTACAAACCCTGCCAAGAGCTCCGTCTGAGTTAGCTCCTTCATTCTCCATGATTACCCATGAGGAGATGTTATGATTTTCCCCATTAAAAAGTAGTTATCATTGCTGGTATCTTTTAAGCACGACTTGAAGCTGTCAGTATGTACAGAAGTTACCCACCCTTATCTGCGGTTTTCCTTTCCATGGTTTCAGTTATCCACAGTTGAATGAAGTCCAAAAATATTAAATGAAAAATCCCAAAAACAAAACAATTCATAAGTCTTAAATTCTGTGACTTTCTGAGTGATGAAATCATCCCTTTGTCCATCCCTTTTAAAAATGGGAAAACAGACTTGGTTTCCCTGCTTAGCTAGAAACTTGAGGCTGGAGTCAAACCTAGGCTGTGCTTCTAAGCCTATATGTTAAACAAACACAAGACGCTGCCTCTCTAAATCCCGTGTGTAGTTCTTTTATCTCAATGACATGATTTCCCACTGATCATCTCAATTATTCCTAGAGGCTGGTGTTAATCACGGCCTATGACAAATGAAACCACAGCTCCAAAAGGGAAAATGACTTGTCTAAGGTCAGCTGGTAAGTACTGACCCTGAGCTTTTAAACGCACATTCTTATGACTAGTCCACATTACCAACCTTTTCAAGGTTCTGCCTGGACTTACAGATGGGGAGTTATCTGTGTAGGGAGATGAGGAAGGGGAGAGGCTACATAGAGTCTAACAGGGCTTAAAATAATGAGATAGTCCGATTAAACTTTCTCACTCTCTATTGTTTTAAACATTCCAATTTAAATGTATTCTGGTAAACATCAAGTTACTTTGGCTAATAAAAACATCAGGCCACTTCACATTTGTCTTAAAACTACAACGATACACCTTTTGACATATAAAAATGTCTTTTGCCGTTTCAAATATGTTCAATTTCAGCATTGTGCATGTGATACTTCCAGTATTGTTCATGTGTCATGGACCATTAATCAAATTAAACACAATATTTATACTATCCAGAGAGTACAAGATAAAGTAAATAATTCACTCAATGGGATTAATATGTAAATCAGCTTTATTTACAAAACACTAGCTCAAGAATTATAATACTGTGAAGCTTTCGTTTAGGCAGAAGTGTAATCACTGAAGGTATAGCACTTCCTTAAACTAAAAATGAGAGATAATTAAAAATAAATTTGGAAGAGAGACAAAATTCCCGCATTTCTTGTTGTGGTTCTGGATTTTCAGTAGCAGGCTCTTTTGAAAGCTGAGTCAGCACTGAAGATAATTCACTATTGTTTTCAGGATAAATGCCAAAGATATCTTCCAGTGGCAAGTATGCTGAAGGTGATTCACAGATGCTTTCTGAAAGACCAGGAGGAAGAGGAGGTCCCTGTGCTGTGGACTGTCCTCCTGGATACATTGGCTCTAAAGATCTTTATTGAAGGAAGAGGCAGAGGAAAGAAACCCTATAGCAAGGTGGAGTATGTGCATGTGTGGGAGGAGAGATAGGTGAAAAACTCTTTTCTGTTGACTTCTGACTCCTTGATGAATGGCCATATGGGGAGTGCCCCTTGTCAGATATCCCATCCTTCTTGAAATTTCAGCAGCCAACCTCTGGTTTAGAATATTTGGATTTCTCTTTGTTCAACTCTTTTGTTATCAAATCAATTTCTTCTGAACTAAAAAGTTGGATCTGGTTAGCTTTTTATTAGTTGCTTCTAGATCTGCTGTTCCTGATGACTCTTCATCATTGCTGGCATCGTGTAAGCAGGACTCAAAGCTGTCACTATGTGCAGAAGTCCCCCCTTATCCAAGGTTTCACGTACCCACAGTCAGCTGAAGTCCAAAAATATTAAATAGAAAATTTCAGAAACAAACAATTCATGTCTTTTTTTTTTTGAGATAGGGTCTCGCTCTGTCACCCAGGCTGGAATGCAGTTGCATGAACAAGGCTTACTGCAGCTTCGACCTTCTGGGCTCAAGTGATCCTCCCATCTCAGGTAAGCCTCCTGAGTAGCTGAGACGACAGGCATATGCCACCACACCTGGTGATTTTCATTTTTTTTTATAGTGACATGGTTTTACCATGTCACTCTGTGACACCATGTCAGTCTGTGGCCAAAGGCCTGAGATCGGTCTCAAGCTCCTAGACTCAAGCAATGCTCCTGCCTCAGCCTCCCACAGTGCTGGGATTACAGGCATGAGCCACTGTACCTGGCTTTCAAAAGTCTTAAACTGCGACTTTCTGAGTACAGTGATGAAATTTCACACCATCCCACTCTGTCCCACCTGGGACATGAATCATCCATTTGCCTAGTGTATGGACACTGTCTGCCTTACCTGCCTGTTAGTAACTTAGTAGCCATCTTTGTTATCAGATCCACTGTGGTAGTATCTTAATGCTTGTGTTCAAGTAATTCTTATTCGACATAATAATGGCCCCAAAACACAAGAGTAGCAATGCTGGCTAATTGGTATAATTGCTCTATTTTATTATTCATTATTATCCATCTCTTACTGTGCCTAATTTATAAATTAAACTTTATCATAGGTGTGTATGTATAGGAAAAAACAGTATATAATAGGGTTTGGGACTATCCAAGTTTTCAGGCATCCACCAGGGTCTAGGAATGTAGACTCCAGGTTAAGTGGGGGGACTACCATATGCGTTTGTAGAGATAAGAGTTCTCTCTTAATATGGCGAAACTTTTCAAGAATTCTATGTTTTCTTTAAATTAATTTTGTAAGTTGTATGTTGAGTTATTTTTAAACAAGTGACAACTTCTGCTCCAAATTGAGAAAGCTGTGAAAAATTCAATGATTGTTGCCCAGAACATTATCACCCAAGGACATGTAGGAAACAGGACTTAGGCTGATGCTGGCTGGGGAGTGTTGACTGTTGGAATGAGGGGAACCCAGTGGTGGAGAAGGTCAAGGACAGGAAAGTTAAAGAACTAGCATACTCATGTTCCTGCTCTGTGTTTCCTCTTCTCTCTCTTTTTAAAAAGTTGAATGAGGTGTGATTTACATACAATGAGATATACAGTTTCTAAAGTGTAAAATTCTATGAAATTTGACAAGTAAAGACATCTAGTAACCACAATCCTAACCAAGATAGGAACATTTCCATCATCTCAGAAAATTCCCTTGAGCTCCTTCCCAGGTAATCGTCATCCTGCAGAGGCAGCCACTATTCTGATTTCTAACATCATAGGTAAGTTTTGCTAATTCCAGAACATCACATAAATGGAAACAGATAATATGTACAGTAGTCCTACCTTATCTACTGGAGATGTATTCCATGACCCCCAGTGGACACCTGAAATTGGATAGTATCAAGCCCTCTGTATATAGTTAGCCCCCTGTATCTGTGGGTTCCTAATCCATGGATTCAACCATCTGCACATCAAAAGTATTTTTTAAAAAAAGCAATAGAAAATAACAATAACTACAAATTTTAAAAATACAGTCTAACAACTGTTTATATAGCATATACATTGTATTAGGTATTATAAGTAATATAGAGATGTTTAAAGTATATGGGAGGATGTGAATGGATTATCTGTGTTAACTTTAAAAATCATAAGATCTATAAATGTAGAAAAGGTGACTTTATTTCCTGTAAAATGTTACAGCTGCAAAGTGGCCATCCTGCAGGCTGGAACGCATAGCCTCAGGCAAAGACCAGAGCCAGGCACTTCGAAGGAGGAGGGGTTGGGGTAGCAGCTTTGTACAGAAAGGGTTGGCTAAATATACATATTCAACAGGTTACAGGGGAAGTTATGAATATTCATGAAGGTAGTCCTGAATGCAGGTATATAGAACATGCATGTAACATACAACCCATGTTCACCTTGGGGTGGAGACTTAATATTTAGATGTATTACAATAAGGCCCTATAAGTCAAAAGGCACTCAACGCACAGCCTCTGTAACTGGGCCAGAACCAGTCCACGGTCGGTGGTCTCCTTAATCGGAAGGTTACTGGAATCAGCAGCCCAATCAAAGCTATAGTTGTGGTGGAACAGGGGCTGGGGTCATTTGCTCAGCATCTGATGGAGCTACAAATTGTATTAATCTTGCTTATCTCCAGGCCAGTGCTTGTTTAGCTGCTAGAGAGAAAGAAAAGCCTTGTGGCAGTTAGAACATAGCTTCTCCTTTAAGTGTAGGGGGTATGCAACTCAACATTTATCTGGCATGGCCTAAGGTCCTGTTTATAATTTGTTATCTTATTGCCACAGTCTGTTCTGTCAGTCTTACAGTCTCTATCTTAATATCAGTGGTGGTCAGTTGTCCTGTCTAAACTCTAAAAGGGAGGAGATATAATGAGGAGTGTCTGACCTCCTGTCCTGTCATTTCCAGGAACTCAGTTTTTAAGGCTTTTCCAGGGTCCCCTTGGGCAAGAGGCAGCCCATTCAGTTGGCAGGGGACTTAGGATTTTATTTTTAGTTTACATATGCAAATACTATGCCATTTTATATAAGGGACTTGAGCAACCATAGATTTTGGTATCCATGGGGGCTGGGGAGGGGGGTGTCCTGGAACCAATCCTCTGAGAATACTGAGACAACTTTCCTATAGATACATACCCACGATAAAGTTTAATTTATAAATTAGTTACAGTAAGACATTAACAACAACAAATAATAAGATGGAACAATGATAACAACATGCCAGCATCACTGCTCCCGTGTCTTGGGGCCATTATTAAGTCAGAGAAGGGCCGCTTGAACCCATGCACTGCAATGTAGTACAGTGGATCTGATAACCAAGATGGCTATGAAGTTAGTAATGGGTTCATCACATATATAGGATGGGTATGCTGGACAAATGGATGACTGAGATTTCATTATGCTACTCAGAAAGGTGTGCGTGCAATTTAAAACTTGCTTGTTATTTCTGGAAATTTTTCTTTCTTTTTTGAGACAGAGTCTCTTGCTCTGTCTCCCAGGCTGGAGTGCAGTGGTGCGATATCGGCTCACTGCAACCTCTGCCTCCTGGGTTCAAGTAATTCTCCTGCCTCAGCCTCCCGAGTAGCTGGGATTACAGGCATGTGCCACCACACCCAGCTAATTTTTGTATTTTTAGTAGAGTTGAGGTTTCGCCATGTTGGCCAGGCTGGTCTCTCTTCTGATCTCAGGTGATCTCCCCTCTCAGTAATCTCTGGGATTACAGGCGTGAGCCACTGCGCCCGGCCTGGAATTTTTCATTTAATATTTTTGGACCCCAGGTAACTGAAACTGTGGACATTAAAACTGTGAATAAGAGGGGGCTACTGTGTACTTTTCATTTTCATCTTTCCTGAAAGGGTGACTCTGTAGGCTCAGACTCAGACCACGCCACACCGGTTGCAGTCAAGAGATCTTTATTGGAGGAGTCCGAGGGAGAGCCGAAGCGGAAGAAGAAAGAGAGCGAGGGCTCTGCAGCCTCCGTCTTTTATGCCTAGGGATGTTACGTAGGGGTTGCTGGTTGGCTGAGGGGCTGGGTCTAGGCTGAGGCGGGAAGGCGTGACCTCTGATTGGCTCCTTTTGGTGGGCCTGTGTTGGGGAGGAAGAAGAACCCGGAACCAGTGCCATTAGGGTGCTCCTGTTACCTAACATTCCTCCCTTTTTTGTTTTTTAAGAAGTGGGGAGGTGGGCGTCGCTGTTCATCTGTCTACTTCCTGCTGAACGGGGGTGTCGTGGGGAAGGGATATTGGAGGACTGTAGGAGCAGAGCAGCAGCAGGAGGCTAAAGAAGACAGCACTGAAGGTGAACACTTCCTGGGGTGTGAAGTCTAAAAATGTCCCTTGTAAGTAGAGGTCATCTATGGACGCGAACCATCCGTATGGCAGGGAAGGATCTGCTATGAGCCACGTATCTTCTTGGAGGGCCTGGAGGAAATCTAAGAAATTACAGGTCCTGGAGGCGGAGGCCATAGGTACGGGAGTCCTGGTAGTCTTCCTCGGTTTCTAGGAGTTGGTAGTGCCTAATGAGAAGCTGGTTAAAAGTCTGGTTAGATAAGGAGGAGATTCGTTGTTGTATGAACTTTATTAGGCAAGGGAGGAGAATACACAAGGCCGCTATGCCTAAGAGGGGTCTGAGAAACGGTAGGACCCAAGCTAAAAGAGGCATTTTTAGAGTGTCCCAGGAGAAGGAACGAGAATCTGAGATGCGTTGTCTGATCTCAGAAGCCTTGTCCTGTATACGCTGGGCAGCATCTCGCACTATCCCTGACTGGTTAGTGTAAAAACAACACTCTTCCCCTAAGAAGATGCAGAGTCCTCCTTTTTCAGCAGTGAGGAGGTCTAGGCCTCGGCGGTTTTGGAGAGTCACTGCTGCTAAGAGTCTATTTGAGATTGTAAAGTAAAGATAGATTTTGTTATTTCCTGTAAACTGAGAAATCTTTTGAGAGGGTGTGGTAGTAGGATAATGACGTGGACAAGCCGGCTATTCCAGTCCCTGTGGCAGTGGCTATTTCTAATCCTATAAGTAGGGGTATTAGTTGCACGGCTCTTCGCTGACGGACTTGAGCTTTGAGGGGTACTGATGAGGTCTGATTCCCTGGGGCAATGTCAATGTGGGGGCTTAGAAAGACTAAGGTGCAGGTGCCTGTCCAGTTAGTGGGGAGGTAGATATAGGTTGACATTCCACATAAGAAGAATATGCCTTGGCTGGGTAGACAGAACTCGTTATGTATGTTAAAAAGGTGTGTGAGTTTGTTGTTTTCATTCTCCCATACTCCTAGAGTACTGGCTAAGGTAGCTCCAGTGAGTGGCTGGAAAGGGGTGTTGGGAGCAAACTGAGTGGCTCCCTGTGTTTTATTTTCCCATTGGAGGAAAAAACGTTTTGTATCTACTAGGAGCCATTCAAGAGAGCGATTGAAAGAGGGGATAAGAAGGCATTCACTAGTGGTGGGGGTGCTGCTGCAGGGAGTCCAGGGGTGAATGGTCACTCAGGGAGTATGTCTGCCATTACAGAACCCGGACTGTTTGTTGAGTAGGGAAGAGGTGATGATTTGGGGGGGCCCAGAGAAGCGGACAGGCTGGTTGAATGGAGCTGTTTGGGTGACTTGAAAGCTAGCATGATCCATTGGGGCTTGAAGTTGTAAGGTGTAATTACACTGATGTGGTGGTAGGTGCCCTAGAGGCAGGCCAGATGACAGGTTGCATTGTATGCATAAAGGGGCTTGGAAAGTTAAAATAGTATTTGTGGTTACAGGGCCGTATATGGGCTTTTTATTGTTTGTGTAACGGGTGATGTTGGAAATGTAAGAAAGCAAAAGTTGGGTTGCACGTCCTGTCATGGTATTTTTGGTCGTATCAGAGATGGGGAAGTCGGCTAATGACTGCATGTTTAGAAGTTGGAAAAGGTCTTTTCCTTCATAACGAGGGTGGTAGGTCAAGTTGGTGAAGACCTAGTTTTTTGCGGGAATGGGAGTGGCAACATAGCCAGAGGTTGATAGAGAGATACACAGCCAACAGTCATTTGCCAGGGAAGGATTGGACTGGTTTAACAGAGTGTGAGTTGAGAGTCTTGTAGAGGTAATTAGGAGCTAGTGGAAGGGGAGAGGTGGTTGTATGAGGTGTTGAAGGAAGTAAGAGGGACACATAGGCAAAGAGTAAAAAGGAAGGTAAAGAGGGTGCTCTGGAAAACGAGACCATTTTATCCAGTCTGAGTTCTCTCACCTATGTTTTTTGGAGGAAGCGTTCGTTCCTCAGGGTCGTGGTAGGAGCCTTTAGGCGGGGTAGTCGTTGGGCATATGGTCTGGCCTCGTGCCTGGACTATGGGAGGGCCAGAGGTGGAGACAGCACCCCAATACTCCTGCAGAACCGAAAAAGTACCTCCGGTATTAAGGAGGAAAATGACGAGACGCCCATCCACTGTAAGAGGCACCTTGGGCTCCTGCCGGGTGATGATGTGTGTCGGGGAAGAGGTCCCAGGGCCCCGTCAGTCATAGGCCGCTAACCCAATGAGATCAGCTTCAGGACAGGGGTCTGGCCCAGCTCCCCCGAGGGAGCTGGGACAGTCGGTCGCCCAGTGGCCAGACTGTTGGCACTTGGGGCACAGTCTTTTGGGTGGCCTGGGATTAGGACACTCACGAGCCCAATGACCTTTGTTCCCACATTTAAAGCAGGGTCCAGGGGGTTGGCGGTGAGTGGTGGACATAGAGGCATGGCGTCTGATAGGCTGGGTTGAAGCCTTGAAGGCCTGAGCCAACATCTGGCACTTTTGCCTCCTTGCCTGCTCGTCACGGTTGTGGTAGACTTTGAATGCAGTGGCGAGGATCTCGGTCTGCGGGATAAAGGGACCTCTGTCTAGCTTTTTTAGTTTGGCCCGAATGTCTGGGAAGCTTTGTGCAAAGAAATGGGACATGAGAAGTTGCCTTCCGTCGGGGGCTTCGGGGTCTATGTTGGTGTATTGTTGGAGTGCCTGTGTAAGGCGGGCGAGGAAGGCGGACGGGTTTTCATGTTTTTCCTGAATGATTTCGTGAAGTTTTTCAAAATTGACTGCCTTTTGGGCTGCCTTGCAGAGACCTGTTATTAAACAGGTGGCGAAGTGGTCTCGGGCCGAGAGACCATTCTGGGAGTTATAGTCCCAGCCAGGGTTGTGTTTGGGGACTGCCTGCGCCCCGATGGGTAGGGCTGGGGTTGTTTGGTGAATCAACAACCATGCATAAGTACGGGCCTGCTCCTAGACCAGTCTGCGCTTCCTGAGAAGGAGGGGGTTAGAGAAATTCTGATGTAAGAGGTGGAGTTAGAAGTGTATGAGCCTAAGCGTTGACAAGACAGTCACAGAGAAGGGAACATGGACAGGAACAATATATTTTGTTCGTGTAACTTCTGTAAGAGGGGCGAGGACGGAAAGGTGTGATGTGGAACGAGAGATGGGAGGGCTGAGCGGTGGAGGTTGCGGAGGAAGGGGAAAGAAAAGAGAGGTTGGGGGGAAGTGGTAAGGGGCGGGGCCGCCGCTGGCCGGGCGGCAGCCGGAGGGTGGAGCTGAGGGTGGTGATATGGAGTTAAGATCAGGGGAAGGTGGGGGCAGCGATAAGATGTTGAGGGTTATACGGGGCTGTGGGCATAGGTGATCTCTTCCCATTCTCCTGTTCGTTCACAATATTTAGAGGCCCATAAATGGGTCATTTATTTTGGTTGTTTAAGGGGTTGTGAATTTGATTAAGCGTTTAGGTTTGAGGTCGGCGGCAAGGCCTAGGGTAGCCAGATTGTCTAGAAGGCATTTTAGGGGGGAGTCAGCTGGCAGGGATGCGGAGCCTCCCATAGTGGGAGAAGGGGCAGTGATGGCTAAGAGGGCATCCCCTAATTAGCCGAACACTGTAACCAGGTTCAGAGCCTTCGGTTGGTCATCACCAAGGCGAAGGGACTGAAGGGCCAACAGGATGGCCGAAGGACCGTGAGCCACCTGGTACCAGGATTTTGTACGTAGCCAACGGTATGGCGCGGGGCGGAGGCTCAGGCCGGAGGGGCGAGGAGGAGAGGGAGAAAACTCCGTTCCCTGCGGGTCGAGGAGGGGAAGCGAATGATAGGGGCCTACCACTGCCGTAGGGGCGTCGGGCGAAATGTGTTTGCGATTTGCCCGAGAGGTAGGCCCAGGAGGGGAAAACTTACTGAGATGAGGCCGGTGGTGGGCGAAGAGTGTGGCGAACAGGAAAATGGGCGAAGACTGATTGGGGCCTGGTCTGAGCCTGAGAGGGATTGGGGTCCCACCAAAGGCAGGGAGTCCCAATCCGAGTCATGGCACCAATGAAAGGGTGACTCTGTGGGCTCAGACTCAGACCACGCCACACCGGTTGCAGTCAAGAGATCTTTATTGGAGGAGTCCGAGGGAGAGCTGAAGCGGAAGAAGAAAGAGAGCGAGGGCTTTGCAGCCTCCGTCTTTTATGCCTAGGGACGTTACGTGGGGGTTGCTGGTTGGCTGAGGGGCTGGGTCTAGGCTGAGGCAGGAAGGCGTGACCTCTCATTGGCTCCTTTTGGCGGGCCTGTGTTGGGGAGGAAGAAGAACCCAGAACCAGCGCCATTAGGGTGCTCCTGTTACCTAACATTTCCAAGTTCATTTTGGGTCTTTTTAATGTCTTTCATGTCTCTTTTTAACAGAATACATTTATAAGGACTGTTTAAGTTAACAATATAAAAACTGGTAAATTTTTTATTGACTGATTACTCCATGAATCGTATTTCCCACTTCTCTTCAGCATGGTAATTTGTCTAGCAGACGTTGTGAATTATCCTTTCAGGGTGCTGAAAATTTTTGTATTTCTATAAATATTCTTGAACTTTGTTTTGGGACACAATTAAGTTACTTGGAGAGTTACTCGGGTCTTGCTTTTGAGATGTTTTTAGACAGGACCAGCAGTGTTTTGTTGAGAGCTAGTTATTTCCTGTCACTAGGGTAAGACCCTTCTCAGTGCTCTACCCAATGTCCTATAACTGTGAGGTTTTCCAGTCTGGCTGGTGGAAGCAGGCACTGTTCCCAGCCCTGTGTGGGCTTTAGACACTGTTCCCTTGAATCATCTCAAGTGGTTCCTTGCTGATCAGCACCCTGCTGGATAGTTTATGGGTGCTCTCTGCAGATCTCTTGAGTCTCTCCTCTGTGCCATCTTCTCCTCTCTAGTGCTCTGTCTTGCAAACTCTAGATGCCTCAGTCTCCCTGGACTCTCATCTTTATCTCCTCAACTCAGGGTGTCTACCAGGTTCTACCTGAAACCTGCCTCTTACCCCAGTACCCTGGAAACTCTAAAACAGTATGCTGGGGCAATCTTGGGTCTCCCTCATTTGTTCCCATATCTCAGGAATCACTGTTCTTCACTTTTTGATGTCCAGTGTCTTGAAAAGCATATTTCATATACTTTGTCATTTTTTGTTACTGTTTCACATGGGAGGGTATATGCAGCCCCTGTTAAAAGCAGAATTCATTATTTCTTGTCTAAAAGCAGAATTTATTTTCTCTTATTAGAAAGTTTACAAATTTACAAGGCCAGGCACAGTGGCTCACGCCTGTAATGCCAGCATTTTGGGAGGCCAAGGCGGGTGGATCACGAGGTCAGGAGTTCAAGACCTGCCTGGCCAACATGGTAACCCACAGGTTACTGATGCTCTATTCATTATTTTTCAATTATTTTTCTCTATCTGCTTTTGTTTGCATAATTGGCATTGATCTATCTTCCGGTTTCACTGATCCTTTCTTCTGTAGTGTTTAAGACCATAAACGAATTCTTTATTTCAGATAATAAAATTTTTATTTCTATTTTATCCACTTAGTTCACTTTAGAGTTACTATTTCTTTTCTGAAAATCTCCATCTCTTCACCCTTTGTGCCCATATTTTTCTGTATATTCCCTAAAATTTTATAATAGCTACTTTAAAGTCTCTTTCTGGTTAATAACTAGGCCATTTATTGATCTGCTTCTAGTGACTGTTTTTTCTCTTGATTATAGGTCATATTTGCATTGGTATGTTATAAATGTTTAACAATCAGCTCTCTGAAGAGGCAGCAGCAGCAAGGCAACAATGCAGCAGCCCTGATTTTTAGCATTTGCCAATTATCATTGTATAAATACTCTCACTATAGCTGAGTTCAAGCTACCAGCACAATATAACATGACAGAACAGACAATTAGGAAAAGATATGCACAACTGGCTTTTGTGAACAGAACTGGCTCCAGCACACCACTATGTATTTTCCTACTTCCTCATATATAAGAATATTTTTAAAAACTTTATCTGAATATAGTCTATAAAAAAGAAATATAATTTTTCCTTTATTTGCTTGTTTCTTTCACATAGCACATAAGCATTTTTTCTCTGTTGGGTGGTGTTTTAGTCTGTTTTCATACTGCTATAAAGAACTGCCTGAGACTGGGTAATTTATAAAGGAAAGAGGTTTAACTGACTCACAGTTCAGCATGGCTGGGGAGGCTTCAGAAAACTTACAATCATGGCAGAAGGCAAAGGGGAAGACAGGCACCTTCTTCACAAGGCAGAAGGAAGGAGAAATGCCAAGTGAAGGGGGAAGAGCCCCTTATAAAACCGTCAGGTCTTGAGCAAACTCACTATCACCAGAGCAGCATGGGGGAACCGCCCCCATTATTAAATTACCTCCACCTGGTCTTTCCCTTGACATGTGAGGATTTATGGGGATTACAATTCAAGATGAGATTTGAGTGGGGACACAGAGCCTAACTATATCAGGTGGTTAGGGTGAGGGGCAGATCAACCAGATTCTTCTTGGGTTGAGTTGATTTGTTCTGGGCTTCAGTTGTAATTAGACTGAGTTCACCTATGCTTAACCAACCTCAAGGGCCATGAGCAGCTTTTTGATCTTGTTATGTGAACTGGGGAAGGGTTTGGCTGCAGTCTCAAACGATCTTTTGGCTTCCCTTTGAATTCAAGTCCTAGAAGAATGCCTAGCACCCTGTGATTTATTCATTCATTCTGTCTCTCTCTCTCAAAGGCAAGGTGGTGAAACTCAGAGGCTGTGGAGTCAGATTGCTTGGACTGGGATCAAGCTCCTCTCTTTGACAGTTGTGTGACTTTCAACAAGACACAGCCTGTCCCAGCCTCAGTTTCCCATGTGGGAAATGAGGGTGATGCCTGCCTCGTGGGGTTGCTGTGAGGAGGAAATGAGCCAAGCACTGTGATGTGACTAGCGCAGTGCCTGGCTGTAGGGTAAACGCCCCGACAGCAATAACAAGCATACCCTTAGAATGACCCTGTATGGCAGATGCACCTGAATGTGTGTTCCGAACTAGGGGATCCCAACATGGCCAACCAGGAGATTGGTTCCTTGTCTATGAGGAACATCTGAGCCCCTGGCCTGTCCCGTGGAACACGGGCCATACAGGAGATTGAGGCCCTGAGTTTTGGGTTAAATGAAGGTTACTAGGTGGAGGCTGTTAAGAGGAAGGTGTTAAGTGAAAATGCGATGTAAACTGCATGCTGTTTGCAAGCTGTTGCAGTTTTCCTGTCCAGCTGCTACTGGGCTGTGCAGCTGTGTTGTCCAGCCTGCTGTCACTGGACTGTGGGAAGGTGGATCTCTTTTCCAGGCTGCCGCCGCTGGACTGTATATGTAAGGCAGTTCCCCTGTCCAGTCCACCACCTCTGGCCTCTCTGTGTGTAGGCCCCTAATAACACCCCATGCCTCCTTTGCTGGCTCCAGGTCTCTTCTTCGGCCTCTCAAACCTTGTACCTTCCCTACTGAGGCTAACAGGGGTTCACCACAGCACTGACACACTGTGGCCTCCCGTTAAATGGGGAGTAATCCAGTCCTCTGAGGTCAGAGTACTCCTCTCTTATGGAGGGGCTGCCTCGGGCCCATCTCTTGCCAGTGGCAACACCAAAAGGGGGCCCTGTATGGGGCTTTAATTCTCCCATAATTTCTACCTGCCCTTCGCCAAAGCCATCACCCAAAATAATACTGCTTGATATGGACAACCGGTATTTTTTTCTGAAGCTTATATAACAGTATGATGAAGAGCCCTGGAATGGGTTGAATTGTCTTCCCCAATTGTCTCCTTGTTGATGGTGTGTCTTTGTCTGGGGCTAGAGGCTTTGTCTGTCCTCTCATGGCTGAATCTCCAGCCGAGAGAATAGCACCTGCACACAGTAGGTGCTTGGTCAGTCATTGTTGTTGGAGTTGAATGGGAATAGCATGCTGGCTGGGTTAGGAGGCAGGGATGGGGTGGGGGTGGGAGGTGAGTTTGTAGGGGAAGCTTGGCTGCACTGGGTGAATCTTGCCCACATCAGTTGCAGAAAGTTATGAAGTTGGTAAAGTTGGTCTTTGATTCTTAGGCTGTTGACTCTCTAGACTGGAATCCCAATCCCATATCTGCCAGATGGCAGCTCTTGCTCACTAAGGTCTTATCTGATGAGCTGTCTCTGCCTCTTACAGATACACACCTGTAGTTTAACAAGATCCAAGGGGAACATAAAGTACTGAGGATCCAAAGGGAAGTGCTAATGGAATTTCAGACATTGTGAAACACTACGGGAGACATATTTTGGGGCAATTAGTGTGTAAGCAGGTGCTCAAAGCCCTCCAGGTGTGCAGTGACTCACTCCAGAGGGAGGACAGCTACCTGACGTTCAGACCCACCCATCTCGACCTTCTCATTTGACCATAATGGTTCTAAAGCCCAGAGAGGGCAGTGACTTGCCTGAAGTCAATGGCAAGACAATGGCCTGTGCTATTTGGCCCAATCCTTCTGGCTCCCAGTCATTTCTGCGCTTCAGTTATTTTTCAATCTGCGCTGCCCAGAGAGGGCTGCGGGGAGGGGTGTTGAGTAGGAGGATTCTAGACACCCCACCTTCCTCCTTCAGAGGAGCTGGTTTACACATTGGGATCTGTTTAAAGAAAGGGTCCCACTACTAAACGTTTGGAAACTACAGTGAGCCTGGGTAAGGGGAGTGCGTGGTTGGGGACTTTGGAAAGGTGGAGGGGCAGGAGGCTGGTCTCTTTGTGAGGCTGTAGCATCCCTGAGATGGTTTGGACCAGGGAGGGAATATTTAGTGGGTGACAACTCAGGGAAGACCTTGGTCTATAGAGGAAGAATATGCTCAGAATCTGGTGTAGAGGAAAAATTAGAGTGTGCTTTAGGAATTGTAAAACTTTGAAAAATTGCATTTTTCATCATAGATGTTTTTGACTGAATATATTAGCAAGATAGGTCTATTCCTATAGAGAGACAGATGAGGTGCCCCAAGTGTTCAAAGAGAGAGAAGTCTTTGAAGAGAAACGGGAAGCAGAATGTTAGCAACGTTCCCTTACCATCTTGATTTGCAAAACCAGCTTGCCACAGGACAGCCGTCTTCTTTTCTTTTCTTCTTCTTTTTTTTTTTTTTTTTTTTTTTGAGGCAGAGTCTTGTTCTGTTGCCCGGCTGGAGTACAGAGGCATGATCTTGGCTCACTGCAACCTCCACCTCCTGGGTTCAAGCAATTCTCCTGCCTCAGCCTCCTGAGTAGCTGGGATTACAGATGTGCACCACCATGCCTGGCTAACTTTTGTATTTTTAGTGGAGACAGGATTTCGCCATGTTGGCCAGACTGGTCTCAAACTCCTGACCTCAGGTGATCCACCCACCTTGGCTTCCCAAAGTGCTGGCATTACAGGCATGAGCCACCACGCCCAGCCAGGACAGCCATTTTCTTACTGGGTCTGGGATCCAGCTGCCAGGTACTGAGAGCTCCTATCTCTGCATGCTTGCACACACAGGACTTTTTTTTTTTTTTTCCCCAGCTTGCTTTCCCTCTGTAAAGGTGTGGGACATAAGAGGGGATTCCAGGAGAGTTTTCCTACTTGGTAAAGCAGGCACAGAGAAGCCAAGTGACTCTCCCAAGGCCACCCAACAATTCCAGTCCAGCTTTCCAGCCCCTAGAAACTGCCTTGTTTAGAATTTCGCCCTTTAGATTCTCTCCTTGTGACAAGGACCAGGTCAAAGGTGATTTCAAGGACTGATTAAAATCCTGTGCCGTGAAAAGGATCCACAGAAACTGGGGACAGAGAGAAATGTAACAGGCCAGGGAAGCTGATGTGGTTCCTCCCTAGACCTGGGGAAGGGGGATGTGGCCCTAGCTTCATCTTCCCTTGGGCAAATCTGTGTTAGGCTGGGGAGCTTTGAGCAGAACTGGGAGCCTGAGGTGGGCTCTACATGCAGGTGGCCAAGCCCAGACATTTTGAGACAGGAACTAGGGTCATATTTTACTGGCCTGTGTCTTCCTTCTGTGGCATCAGAGCTAACAGGTCTGATGGGTGTCACCTTTGACGAGCTATCCCCAGCTTTGTGCTCCCCTGGGCGCCCCCTGCCAGCACCAGCCGCAGGAAGCTTGTAGAGGCCTATGCCCATGACGCCTGCCCTGGGCCTGCCTGAGCTGAGATTAGGCCAGGGGAAGGGAGGTGGGAAGGGTGGGCGATGTCTGCTTTCCATGCCTGGCTGGACCAATGACTTCTCTGGGCACCATAGGATGGGGGTGGGGGACACCGCAGCCTAGAAACAGAACTCCAACTCACACATCTTAGTCACAGACTCTAGGCATCTTGAATAAAATAGACTTAAAGCCTTAGAATCATAGCACCTTTTTTTCTAATGTTGAGGTGAACCTGGGGTACTCCGAGAGCACACAGAAGGAGTCCTATTTACTCTTGGGGAGCAGGAAGACCTCCCAGGGCACCTACATCTGAGTCACTTAAGGGCTTGTACAGATTCTAATGCTAAATTCAGGCCAGCATTCAAGACCTTCCACAGTGTCAGTAGAAACATAATGCAAGTCACATATGTGATGTTTTTAATCTGAAGGTATTAATACATACTTTAATGAGGAAATAGTTTCAATATGTGACAAATCTTCTAAAGCATAAAGAAGACACGAGCACACTGCACACATTTTATCAGGCTAGCGGGAGACTGACCACAAAATCTGTCAAGGACAATAGGAGAAAGAAAATTCATGGATGAATCTTAATTATAAGCATACATGTGAAACCTTAGGAAAAGATGAACAAAGTAAACCTAAGTTAAAAAGAAGGCGTAAAATAATAAAGGGTAGAACCAAACAAAATCAGAACCAGACAAACAAAACAGAAAATTCACAAAGTCAAACGGAAAATACCAATTGAATAAACACATAACTATACTGATTAGCAAAAAAGAGAACACATACCACCAAAGTTAGAATTTAAAGAGGTATTATCAATGTAGGTTTCACAGATATTAAAATAAATTAGACATGTAATATTACATTTTGTAGTTGCTACATTAAAAAAGCAAAAAGAGTTAAGGTGGAAATAATTTTGGTATATTTAACTCAATATGGTCTATATATTAATATTTCAACATGTAATTGATGTAAACATTATTCATCATTATGACGTTCTTTTTATACTAAGTCTTTGAAATTGCATGTATATTTTCACTCTTAGGGCACATCTCAATTTGGAGGCTAAATTTTCTTAATACTTTTTTTTTTTTTTTGAGACAAGATCTCTCTCTGTTGCAGAGGCTGGAGTGCAGTGGTGTGATCCTGGCTCACTGCAGCCTCAAACTCCTGTGCTCAAGGGATCCTCCCACCTCAGCCCCCTAGAGTAGCTGGGACCACAGGCACACACCATCAAGCCCAGTTAATAAAAAAAAAATTTTTGTAGAGACAGGTCTCGCTGTGTTGCCCAGGCTGGTCTCAAACTCCTGGACTCACACAAGCCTCCTGCCTTGGCCTCCCAAAGTGCTAGAATCACAGGCGTGAGCCACCACATCTGGCTGGATGCTAAATTTTCATTAGAAATGCTTGATGAGTGTTTAGATTTCATAAAATTTATAGCAAAAAATAGTACGCACATCGTTCCAAACTTTTTAAAAAATTTTCTAGTAACTGACTCAGGTATCGGTTTTAAAACTTAAATGAATTCAAATTAAATAAAAGTAAAATTTCAGGCCCTCAGTGACTAGCCTCACCGCAAGGGCTCAGCAGCCACCGTGGCCCCAGCTACTGCACTGGACAGTGCAGACATCGCCAGGATCTTAAATTTGCCTCCAGCTGCATGCTCACTGGTTCCCTTTCCTCCTGCCTCTCTGGAGCTTCCTGGTCACCACCTTCCTGTCTCTTCACAGACCATTCCCCAGGATGCCCTGTCCTCAACCGCACCTCTAGGCCCCGCCCCTTCTCAAACCCCACCTCTTGCAGGAATCCTTCTCTTAAAGGACCACAGAAGGGGCTCCCACCCCTACTCCCATCTCTGAGCTGGCTTTGCATCCATACAGGAGGGGGTTGGAGTAGCTGGGCATCCCCACCCTGACAGTCCCTGCCTCTCACTGTGCCTCTGTGACTTCCTGACCCTACAGCCTGTGAAGACAGTCTGTCACTGCATGGCCAGTTGACAGCAGAGCAGGGGCAAGACCCTCCCTTCCCTTTCCCAGATCTCTTCCCATGCCCCCCTGCCCCTCACCCTCCTGGCGCTATGCCAAGGTATTCAGGGAGGCAGATACAGTTATGATGCTCTGAGCACTGATGCCATTGCCCTTCCCGATCTCCTTCTCTGGGGCTTTTCAGGCTTTGCCATGGGAGGGGGACGGGCCCACAGCCTTTTTCCCCCTCTTCAGAGAGCTGAACTCAGGAGCAGAAAAGGAGCTGCCAGGGAGTCACAGGAGGATGGGTCAAGTGCACCAGGGCTTGTCCAGAGCAGGAACGGTAACTGCTCCAGGAAAGACCCTGCCTTGACTCAAACCCTGAGCCTCCCAAGCACTCTGAGCCTGTTTTCCCATGTGCCCAAAGAGATCTCCTAATTCTTTAAAGATGGTGACCTTTGAGAGGACAGCAGGGTGAGCTTGCCAAATTTAACACACCCCTGGGCTAACTCTTGGAGCACTTGCTCAGCCATGCCCTGGGGCGTGTTCTAGATGCCGAGTTCCATCCAGCAGGGCTGTGTAGTGCCCTAGCCTCATAAAGACCCCACAGCACCACCTGCTCCTCTCCTGCCAATTCCCCACAAAAGAAGGGCCAGTTCTCTCTGTCCCTTGGTTTCTTTCCCTTCGGAGACTTTTTGCCCTATTCTGTCCTATGAGCTCCATCATTGAATGGAATGTTGTTTCCACCTCCTTTGAGAAACACACTCTCCATCTTCTGCGGCTCCTGCCAGCCAATATCTCCTCAAACCTATCTTTCTGCAGTTTGCATTGCAAAAACAATAGATATGTTACATGTGCATTTCCAAATTGGACAGGTCTATCCCATCCCAGATAGAGACCTATGTCTGTCCCATTCCTTCCTCTCAGAAAAGAGTTACATACCCATGTCAAGATGAGGAAGTGGAGACACCCAGCATAGTGCCTGGCACACACCAGGGGCTCGAGCTGTCGAAGAAGGCATGGACGAAGAGTAGGTCAGAGGGCCCTCTCTTCAGCATGGGTCCTTTAGGGCACAGAGTGGAAATGTGATAGAAGGATCCAGAAAGGGAGGTGAGCATTTAAAGGTATCTGACATAATTGTTTGTTGCTGTTGTTTTTGAGACAGAGTCTCGCTCTGTTGCCCAGGCTGGGGTGCAGTGGCACTATCTGAGCTCACTGCAACCTCCGCCTCCCAGGTTGAAACTATTCTTGTGCTGCAGCCTCCCGAGTAGCTGGGATTACAGGCAGGTGCCACCACACCCTGCTAATTTTTGTAATTTTAGTAGAGATAGGGTTTCGCCATGTTGGCCAGGCTGGTCTCGAACTTTTGGCCTCAGGTCATCCACCTGCCTCAGCCTCCCAAAGTGCTAGGATTACAGGCGTGAGCCACCATAACTGGCCTTGATATAATTGTTGAATGAATGATCAAATCTTCCCAAAGACAGGGACAGTTCTGCAAAGAAGTCCTGGGCACTGGTCCGTGGTGACCACCGGCCAGCGGTTGCCAAGGGGTGTGCCTGATACTGCTTGGAGAAGGACACCATCCCAGGGCAGGAAGGGCCACAGGAGTGTTCCACATCTGATGTGCAGTTGCTGTGAAAGTCTGGAAGCGTGGAGGTGCCCACCATGTTCTTTTTTTTCTTTTCTTTTTTTTTTTTTGAGACAGAGTCTTGCTTTGGAGTTCAGTGGTGCAGTCTCAGCTCACTGCAACCTCTGCCTCCCGGGCTCAAGCAGTTCTCCCACTTTGTCATCCTGAGTAGTTGGTACTACAGATGTATGCCACCACACCTAGCTAATTTTTGTATTTTTGGTAGAGACAAGGTTTTGCCATGTTGCCCAGGCTGGTCTCGAACTCCTGAACTCAAGTGATCCGCCCTCCTCAGACTCCCACAGTGCTAACATTCCAGGGGTGAGTCACTGCGCCTGGCTCATGTTTAGTTTTTTTTGAAGTTTTACTTATTATGAGTAGGAAAATAAATAACCCATAATCTCATCACCTCCTTTTGGGATTATGTAAAACGAGATGAGTTAATGTCCTCCTGGCCAGCTCTTACCCAGTCACCACAGATAACCAAATTCTTAGCCTCTGTTAACAGTTCGGGGGAACGTTTCTCAATCATGTCCTAAGATTATAGCGACAGGTCAATTTCTATCAACATAATGAAAATATCTATTTTTAAAAACAAAAATCGGTACATGGGGCCAGGCGCAGGGGCTCACGCCTGTAATCCCAATGTTTTGGGAGGCCAAGGCAGGCAGATCACCTGAGGTCAGGAGTTCAAGACCAGCCTGGCCAACATGGTGAAACCACGTCTCTACTAAAAATACAAAAATTAGGGCCGGGCGCGGTGGCTCACGCTTGTAATCCCAGCACTTTGGGAGGCCGAGGCGGGCGGATCACGAGGTCAGGAGATCAAGACCACGGTGAAACCCCGTCTCTACCAAAAATACAAAAAATTAGCCGGGCGTGGTGGCGGGCGCCTGTAGTCCCAGCTACTCGGAGAGGCTGAGGCAGGAGAATGGCGTGAACCCGGGAGGCGGAGGTTGCAGTGAGCCGAGATCGCGCCACTGCACTCCAGCCTGGGCGACAGAGCAAGACTCCGTCTCAAAAAAAAAAAAAAAAAAAAAAAAAAAATTAGCCAGGTGTGGTGGCAGGCACTTGTAGTCCCAGCTACTCGGGAGGCTGAGGCAGGAGAATCAGTTGAACCTGGGACGTGGAGGTTGCGGTGAGCCAAGATCCCACCATTGCACTCGAGCCTGGGTGACAGAGCGAGACTGTTTTTCAATAAATAAATAAATAGGTATATGGAATTTTTTTTTGCAACCAACTTTCTCAGGTTAAAGTATTTGCTTTATGTTGGTGTACAACTTGCTTTTCTACTTACTATAACATTGATGCTATTCTAAGTCAACATGCAAAAATCTACGTCCTCTTTTCGATGCCTACGTGGTAGTTTATAGAATTGGAGGCACCATAATTTGCTCAGCCAGTCACCTACCAATGGGTGTTTGAGTTGTTTTTAGGTGTGGAGTGTGGGTATGAACATAAACAATGCCTCAAGGCCATCTAGGCCAGGTGGCTTTAGGAGAAATGCCATCTCTTGGCAGCACTTGGTGCCCCTGCCACCAGCTTTGTTGTAAATCCCCGGGGGGCTGGAGGCCTGAATAATGAGAGTGTGGAGGAGGCAATGCCTTCTGCCCACTGCTGGGGAGGTGGCAGGCTGTGTGCAGAGTAGTGGTAGACCCCAGCTTTCTCCTTGAGACTCTATCCCCTGTCATCGGTGCTGGCCCCCTCCTGCCCTCCTCACCCTAATCTTTCCTGGAGAGAACCAGGAGTGGGCAGGCATAGGAAATCTCTTACCTGGAGCTTGAGGATGAAATAAAGTGCATCCTTGTGTGGTCCCAGTCTGGGAAGACGAACTAATCCAGGGAGACCTGGTACCAAGAGAGGGAGACGGCCTTCCAGGAGGCAGAGGGAATGCTGGGAATGGCTTATGACAGTCCCTTCTGTGGTACTAGCCTGGCCCTGGCCCAACTACCAGCCCAGCTGCTGTAGCCAGATAGAGCTGAGCTTGTGGGGTAGCTTGGACTGACCCCCGGTCCCTGAGGAACCAAAGGAGAAACTGCCAGGCCTGGCAGAGAGGCCGGGGAGGAGTCCCACACTCAATGCCCACAGCTACCACTCTGGACTTGGTCTAGGTGGAGAGAGGAGACCGCACCATGATGACGTCCCTCCCACTCCCTGCACTCCATAGGAAGGGAATAAATTTCGGGTCAGCGGCCTTCTCCTCCCCTCTGCTGGGAGGATGGCCCTGGGGTTGCTAAGGAATTGGAGAAGGGATAGGTTAGAAGCATCTAGGGACTTGGGAGGAGGAGAGATGCTATTAAAAATATAATTTGTTATGTGTGTTTTTTCTGATTACAAAAGCAATGCATATTCATTGTAGAAAATTTGGAAAATAGAGATAAGCACAAAAAGCAAATAAAACCCCCTCGTAATCTCCCCATTCAGGGCCAGCCACTCATATATCCAATGTGATGGTTAAGAACACAGGCTCAGGGCCTGAACACTGGCTCGAATCCCAGTTTTGCCACTAACTAGCTGTGTGACCTTGGACAAGTGCCTTAACCTCCTGTACTTCTGAGAATAGTAATAGCATTTCTCTCCTGGCATTGCTGTGGGGACTAAGTGAAATGTCTGAAGTTCTTGGCTGAAGTGTGTTAGCCATGATTATGATAATGAACTCCCTCTCTACCTCCATCTGATGGCTGACAGTTTTCTCAAACTTTTTTTGTTTTGTTTGATACAGAGTCACTCCGTCACCCAGGCTGGAGTACAGTGGTGCAATCTTGGTTCACTGCAAACTCCACCTCCCAGGTTCAAGGATTTCGCTGCCTCAACCTCCAGAGTAGCTAAGATTACAGGCACCTGCCACCATCCCCAGCTAATTTTTAGTAGAGATGGGGTTTCACCAGGTTAGCCAGGCTGGTCTCGAAATCCTGACCTCAGGTGATTCGTCCGCCTCGGCCTCCCTAAGTGCCGGGATTACAGGCGTGAGCCACTGCACCTGGCCAGTGTTCTCAAACAGCCTAGCTATAACAGGACTCTTGGCACCACCCATTATCCACCCAAAATGTTTGCCCTTGAGCTTTCTGCTCTCTTGGAGAAAGGTACCCCCAGTGCCTGGATGTCCGGGCACTCGGGGTTGCCCTTGAGGCTTCTTTGGATGTCAACCCCTCCACCAGAGGTCTTCCAGGTCAGGGAGGAAGCGGAGGAGAAGGAGAAAGAAGGAAGATGAGCCAGAGAGGGAGAGGAGAAGAGTGGAGAAGAGATGTTGGCACCCAGGAAAGGGCAAGTTGAGGAAAGAGTGAGCAGCAAGAGAGAAACGCTCTCATATACCCTCCTTCCCAGGGGCGAGCACATGCAGACTCCTCCCCGCACCTCGGGCCCACCTGCCCAAGCCCACCATAGCCACCCTCACAGGCACAGTGCAGGATCTGGCCCCAGCCACCCTCGGCCTAGGCCACAGCCTCGCCACTCTCTCTGTCCTGTCGATAATTTATTGCCTGCAGGGTACACTATCAATAATGCACAGACAATAATGCTCTACAGCTCTCTGCACAATCATGTTACTCCTAATGTATGCAGGGCTGGGTCCTGGCTCCAAGCCTGCTCACCGTTCCTTCCCCAGAAGGACCCCCAGTGGCTCAGGAGAAGAGCGGGGCTGGCCCAGGGGGAGAGTGTCAGGCGGGGTGGTCAGCTGTGTCCCACCTCACAGAACTGCCTCCTCCAAGCCGTGGGGAGAGGCCAGGTCGCATGGTCCCCCAGGAAGGGCCCATTTTTTTCCTGCCTCTTGGTTCTAATAGTCAAACTAGAAGGCAGGGGGTGCCCCAAAGCCCACCCAGTGGGTAGCTGCCAGTTTATTTAGTTCTAATCCCACCACCTCACTTGCTAACAGTTTCCTCATCTGTAACAGGACAGCTAACCCCCCTCCCCCGACTTCACGCTGGCTTGGAAATCCGTGGCAGCACTTTGCAAGCCCCCACTGTCAGGACCGATGGCTGGGCGTGGTGATTTTCGCCATCTGGGCAGCACCTGGGCCAGACATTTTGGGGGCTGGATAGAAGCAGAGTGGGGACACAGAAACGCAGACTCTGCTCTCAGAGGACTTGCTGTAGGAGACAGGCAGGTAACTGTGAGGCTGTAGGGAGCGCTGGGGACTGTGGAGAAGTGGAGATACAGCTCCTATCTAAAATAGGTGCTACTGGACAACAGCAGACAACAATACCACGTGGGTTCATGGGTCTAGTGTTGCCACATTTACTTCTCTGTCAAGGAGAACTGAGAGTGTGGATGTTTATGGAAAACTCTCTTGATTTTTAAACATGGGTTGAAAATTTAAAATATTGATTTATTGGCAAAGCAAATCTACCAGTGGGCCATTCAGGCCCCAGGCCCCAGGCTAGCCTTCGAACTTGTTGTTTTCTCCTTTTCCAGGAAAAGAACAATCCTAGCAGCAGGGAGTGATGGAAGGAGCTTTGAGCTGGGAGTCAGGAAGCCTCAGCTGTGGGAGTTGTGTGGCTTCCTTCTGTGTCTCGTTTCCTCCTCTGTAAAATAGGAGTGCTGGACTAGACGGCTCATGAGCTCTTCCCAGCTTTAGGGCTAGTGTGGGAATGTGTTGATATTATTCCTAGTTCCAGACAGAGCGGCTGACATCTAGGGGCTTGGCTTTCAGCAGGTGTCACAGGCTGGGCAGTTTGGGGTGTTGGGATGGTGGAAGGAAAGGCTTAGGGGTGCCCCTAAAGGGCAGGGCCACAAGCACAGGCTTCACCAGGGTCTGTAGGACACAGCCCACGGGGTCACTCTTTAATAGCGTCTCATCAGTGGACCACCTGGGTTCAGAGCCTCTTTGATCTTTGGTAGTGAGGCCATCTGGGTAGGGTCTAGCCAAGCTCTCCATTGCTAGACTTTGTCTATGGCAAATTGATGCTGCCAACATCAGTCAGTGGTCGGACTGCCACCTGTTCAGCTTGTTATTTCACTATCATGTTGAAGCCTCACAACATCCCTGTGAGGTAGCATTATCCTCACATAAGAGAGAAAACAAAAAAGTGAAAAAAAAAAAAACCAGCTCACTAAGGCTCAGAGAGGTTAAGCAACTTGCCCAAGGTCACATAGACAATGAATGTGGAAGCCATAACTCAAATTTAAGTGTATGAAACTCCAAATCTGAATCCCACACTACACTCCTCTGCTCCAAAGGGGGTATTATTATTTTGAGACAGAGTCTGGCTCTGTCATCCAGGCTGGAGTGCAGTGGCACAATCCCAGCTCACTGCAACCTCAGCCTCCCGGGTTCAAGTGGTTCTCCTGCCTCAGCTTCCCAAGTAGCTGGGATTACAGGCGTGTGCTGCCACACCCGGCTAATTTTTGTATTTTTAGTAGAGGCGGGGTTTCACCACGTTGGCCAGGCTGGTCTCAAACTCCTGACCTCAGGTGATCCATCGGCCTTGGCCTCCCAAAGTGCTGGGATTGCAGGCGTGAGCCACTGTGCCTGGCACCAAAGTGGGTTTTAGAAGGCTCCTGGCATGTGGCTTTCATGAAATCTGGAGTGGTACTCGCTCCCATGGCTGCAGGGGAGAGGGAGCTGTGGAGTGAAGCTTGCCCGCTGCTGTCTGCAGAGCTGGGATAAGCCACAGGGAACTTGGTGAGGTTCTCAGGTCACCCCTCCTGAGCTCCTCCTGACCACCCTGATGAAGGCTGAGCAGAGCAAAGTACACGCATTATCTAGGGACACTTTGAGGCCAGGGAGGAGCTCAGTCCTGCCGATGGCAAAGCTGTGGACTGCTGGGGAAAAGCACAGCCCGGCGTGGGGATCCTGGCTCTGCCCTTCTACAACTCCAGATCAGCGGCCCAGAGTCTCAGGTGTGCCTCTTTTGCTGGGCTATGGGGCAAGTGCAGGCAGAGGGCATCGTGGAAGCACCTGGCTCCTTTTGAGCACTTGAGCGTGTGTGTGAAGAAGAAAACAGAAGACAAACTTCTTAATCACCACGCTGTTTCCTGCTATCTTGGTTAGGGGACAGGGGCATTGCAGTTGCTACATTACTATGACCTGCACTGTCTGATGCTACTGTAGATTGTTGTTGTGACCAAATTTAAAAAAGAAAAGCAGCCAAGTTGAGGCTGTGGTTCTAGACCCTCAGCAGAATTGAGGGTGTGGACATAGGGAAGTGGAGCATGGGAGGCTGGAGTGTGGGTCCGGGGCCTGACAGCCTTACCCATATTCCTTGGCTCCGTAATCACCAGTGGGCCCATCCTTGGGGACAATAATTTCACCTGGGGAAAGCCAGTCCCTAAAGCTAGGGCTTAAAGGGTGGACTTGTCCCAAGCCAGGAACTAGAGGTGGGCGGGTAGGACGGGACCAGCAGCTGGGCTGCCCTGGGCTGAGCACCTGGGCGGAGTGGGGCAGATCAGAGGCTCAGCACCTGAGGTTGAGATGGGGCTGGGAGCCAGGAATCGCTTTGAAGGACACTTGTTATTTAAATTGCTCCTTCATTTCTCATCACCCATCTTAGGCTCATCTCACCACTTTGCACCACCAATTTGATCAGAGCAATGTCTTCATGACCCTAGCAAGGGTCCAGTTCTTACCTAATTAGGGGGAACAGGTAAATTAGCACTAATGAGGCCCAGAGAGGTATCAGTATGTTTCCAGGTCACACAGCAAAATTGGGACTTGAATTCAGAAGAAGAAACTCCTCCTCATAACCCTCTACTCCATACCCCCCCTACTCTGGTTCTCAGGCAATTCTCCTTAAACGTGTGCAATTGCATCTTTCCAGATAGGCCTCATCTGGGAGGGGCCCCTGAGGGTCTGGCCTCCCCTCTCCACACCTGTGGCTGGGCCCCTCCTGAAATTATTATCTGGCTCTTTCCAATGTTTCATCTGTTTTCTATTTCACATCACCCCTGCTACCTCCTCACATTTGAGCTTGGGATCATGAAAAATAGATGTGCTGACCCTGCCTGTCCTTACGCTTTGCCCAGGTTTGGGACTTAACAGGAAGTGATCTTGTTCAAATGTTCTTCCAGTCACTTGATTCCTTGGTCCCTTAGCCCTGCCTGTCCAGCTGGGCTTATCAAAGGATACTAAGGAAAGAAAACAACAGTTACCTGAGGAATGTGAGCCTTTTCAAATTGTTAGGCACAGCGCCGGGCGCAGTGGCTCACGCAGCAAGTGGATCACTTGATGTCAGGTGTTCAAGACCAGCCTGACCAATATGGTGAAACCCCGTCTCTACTAAAAATACAAAAATTAGCTGGGCATGGTGGTGTGCGCCTGTAGTCCCAGCTTCCTAGGAGGGTGAGACAGTAGAATTGCTTGAACCCGGAAGGCAGAGATTGCAGTGAGCTGAGATCATGCCACTGCACTCCAGCCTGGGCGACAGAGCGAGACTCAGTCTCAAAAAAACCAAATTATTAGGCACAGAGAGGCACTAAAATGAGACAGCAACCATGCCCTGCTTCCCCTGTTTTCAGCTATTTTTTCCTCTGTTGAAACTGCTTGCTGTTGCCCCAAGTAACTATGAATTAACCTAAAAATGCCTCACTGGACACTACGTCCCACACCCTATAGATTAATGTACAGCCAATCGCTAATCAAGTTATTTCTGTAAACTAATGAGAATTCGTGACAACTTTGTATCAGTCCACTCCCTGTTCTCTTATCTTTTTGCCTTTAAAAACCTGCCTGTAAGAAAGGCAAAAGGAGCTCGTAACCAAGCTTCCTTTGGTCTGAGTCTTCCAGGCAGCTGTGTCCTCGCTTTGGCTCAAGTAAACTTTTTGAAATCACATTTTGTGCTTTAGCTTCTTCCTTTTACGTTGACCTTGCTTCTGAGTCCAGCTCTCACCTTTTCAAAGCGCACTTCTGTACATTGTGTATTCCTGGGCAGGCGGGAATTTGGCCACCAGGGCTGAGAGATGCTGACCTACTTGCCCAAGGCCACACAGGAATTGTCAATGGTTGTGAAGGGGCAGGAGTCTGGGGCCCCCTTCCTTTCTCGCTGGTCCACCAATATACACCCCAAACGTTCATTTTCTAACAGAAGGGGCTGCAAGGCCCAAGCGCTTTTCTTTTTGTCACATGGTGGAAGTCGAATCTAGGAGTAAGGGAAGAGGCAGGAGGAAGCAGAGGCTGCCATGGCTGGTAGTGAGCTTTGAACATGTCATATCCTTCCTTGGGGAACTTCAATGGCTCCCTATTAACCACGAAAAAAAGCCTAGCACCTCAGTTTTGTAAGGAAAGTCCTTGGGGAAACTGGCTGAAGCCACCTTCCCATCTGCCTCTCACTCCTCGCCCGTCTCCAGCAGTCACATGGGGTGCTTTACCTTCCTCGGACCCCTGCCAGAGTTGCACTGCCTCTTCCGGGCTTTTGGAAGACTTTTTCCTCCCAATCTAGATCAATGGTTCTCTAGCCAACCAAGGATTCTGCACAGAGAACCCCTTGATTCTGCTTCTGTTGCCTTGGGCTGGAGCCTGGGCATCAGCATCTTGACCTGTGACACTTGGTAGCCAATAAACAGATAAATGATGAAAACAGACCCAGCTCTCGCAGGCTCACAGTCTGCCTTAGATTGAGCCTCCCCGGGGTAGTAGAGAGTTTTAAAAGCTTGATTTTGCATCTCATTTAAATATTACCCCATATCAAAATATCTCATAGGCTACATACACATATATACCTGCTATGTACCCATGAACATGTTTTTTAAAAGTCAAAAAAATATATATCCCTCTGTCCCTGTGAAAGGTGGTGTGGGTGTTTTCCAGAGCTGGGGAGACTCCTTGCCCCACACCAGGTCTGGGGCTGGAAAGAACCCCAGGGGGCCACAGGAGAGCCTCCCCAGGGCTCTCACCAATGCACTCCCCACCCTGCATGGATCCTGATCACTGCTTCCCTGTCACGCCCCCACCAGGCTGCAAACTCTTCCAGAGCAAAGGGCTCCATCTTTTACCTCTACCTCTTAGCACCAAGCACAGTGCTTGACACTCAAATAGCACTCAATAATAAATGTTGCCTGAACTCATCAAAAATATGGTCCAGTCTCAGCACTCTGCCTGAGGCAAGACAAGATTCAAGGAAGGCAAGTAACTGACAGTGTCCCCAAAGGTGTTGGTGGCAGAGCTGGGCCTAGACCCCAGCTCCTGCATTTCCAGGATGTGCTCTACACTCCCACAACCTCTTCTGCCTTCCTTCTCCCACCTGCCGGGACCCTAATCCAGGAATCAAACAATCAGCACTGCCTTCCCATTCCCAAGAGACAGCAGGACTCCCTGGGGTTTGCTGAGGTCCTAGGGGACCCCAAAGCCCTTCAAAATCAAGGCGGGCCCCTCTCCTTAGCCAATCCCAAGGAATCACCCCTAAAGTACTAAAGCTATTCCCATGAGCCCAGCTCCACCTGTGCCTTCATTAAAGGGGCGGCACTGGCCCTTTCCATCTCCAGAGGCTCCAGAACAGTAGTTCTCAATGTGTGGGCTGCAAACTAGCAATATTGGAACCACGTGGGAGCATGTTTGAAAAAAATTCTCCAGGTCTAGCCCATACTTACTGATTGAGAAACTCTGAGGATGAGGCCCAGCAATCTTGTTTTAACAAGCCCTCCAGGATATTCTGATGCACGCCAAAGGTTTGAAACACCTGATCTAGAAGGAGGCACGGGATCTGGGCCCTATAAAAACCTTCATGCAGCAAGTACCCCGGCTGGGCAGATGGATGCAGGGGCTGCTTGCCCAAGATACATCCTCAGCTGTCTAAATTCTAGGCCAAAGCGGGTCTCTGATGAAGGGCTGATGTGGTCTGTGGCTGGGTGAAACCAGTTAGGTTCTTAGGCTGAGGCCCACTGGCAGGAACGAACTCACTTGGGAGGATGGCCATACCTCCTGCATCTGGAGGTGACCCCTGTCTCCAGGAGAACTGTGAGGTTCCACCATCAAGCGTACTGCTGGCTGATGGGGATGAAGGTCTGACTGAAGACTGTGTCCACCAGGCCTGGTGCTCTGGCAGGAGGGGCTGGGCCTCGGGCTACTTCTCCAGATGACACCCTCACTCTGGATGGGGTGAGGTCTGCTGGCTTGGTGACTGCAATGCTCTTGACTTGGGCCTGGGATAAGGACTGTGTGGAAGCTCTGAGGACCAGTCTGCCCTCAGCATGGGGTTATCTTGGGGCTAGGGCTTGCGGGAGGTGGCTACTTGCTGGTCCCCCACAGGTCCTGAGGGCTTGTGGGGCCTGGCAGCCTCCCCTAGAGAAGGAAATTGAAGCACCCCTGCTTGGGGAAGATGGGGTGGATGTGGTGCTCAGCCAGGTAGCCACTGGGGAGAAAGGATTGGGGATGAGACATTTCTAGAGTGCAGCTTCGCACCCCCATTACTTGATGAAGGGTGAAGTGGGAGGGAATGGGAAGCTGGTGCTTGGGTAGCCTCTGGTCTGGGCTAGAAAAAAACCTGATATTGGCTGTGGATTATGTGACAAAAAGGGAACCCCAGAGGTGAGCACAGCTGTCTTTGTTCAATCCTGAGCTCTGGGTCCTGGGCTTGTCTGGGTTCCTGAGCTGGGTGGATTTTGGATGATTTGGAGGCTGGCTAGGAAAAGAGGCAAGGTCTTGGCCTTGCTCATAGCAATGAGGCCCCTATGCCCTGCCTCCAGGGCCTGGGAGGGCTGCACCTGGCTGCTGCCCCCACTGTTTGGGCAGTATAGCAGGCAGGATTCTAGAAGAGGTCACTGCTAGATCTGGACTCACGTACTTTGGGCCTGGCTGTGGAACTGAGGGCTTTCTTTGAGCAGGGCTGTGTTCTGGAAAGGAGACCAGAGTCTTTAAGCAGCAGCTTGGCTGGCTGGGAAGCCAGTGGCCAGGTGCTATGAAATCCTTTGGCAGCCTCTGCAGCACCTGACCCCTTGGAATCAGAGTCTGGCTTGGGCTGGTGGCTCAGGAAGGAGCTAGCAGGCAAAAGCTCCAAGTGCTCGTGTGGACAACATGAGCTTGGTGCGCTCCTAACCTCTCACTTTGGCTTGAACTTGTCCTACTTGGGGATGTTGTCTACTGTCCCATGGTGCTTATGGGGAGATGCCAGAGCCCAGCCCTTCAAGGTCTCCCTAAGTGCAGGAAGTCACAGGGGGATGAGCCCTCGGAGAGAACACCTAAGTGCTGGGGACAGGTAAATCATCCTTCGTCACCCCACACAGTGACTTCCTGGGGCAGGGCCTCCTAAGACAAGGATGACTAGGATAGGGTCCTACTCAGCTCAGGGCCTCTAGTCTAGCAGGGGTGGAGGGAAACAGGAGAGAACAGACACTGGCCCAGCGCTGAGGGGGAAAGAAGGCATACTGAGTCGTGGGGAGGTGGGTAGTAGAAGAAGCGTGGGCTGCAGGTGGGAAGCAATGAGGATATTGACGTCTCCCTTGAATTGGAAAGAAGCTGGGCTGTGATGAAGACTGGACCCAGGGCTGAGGAGGCTGGTGGCTGTCTAGGGAGGGAGGAGGGGTGGGCCAGGTATGGAGAGTGAGGGGCTGGAGTGGGGCTGGCACCAATTAAGTGGCAGCAGCTGGTTAAGTGGCTGTGGAGCAGCCTTTAATTGGGCTGCCCTGGCTCCCCACCCACATCCAACAGCTGAGCTTTGTGGGCCGGACAGCTCTGCCGAAACTACTGTCCCCGCTGCTGCAGCTGTTTTGGAGGGGGGGCTGGGATGCTCCTGTCCTGTCCCAGGACACCTCCATGAGAATCCTGTCCCCATGTTGGGTCCTGTCTCTACTGTGCCCTGGGATCCTGTTCTTGTCTCTGCTGCTCCCTCGGGAGGCAGTGTCCCCAGGCAGGGGCCCTTCTGTGTACCCCGAGAGCAGCCCCTCCTGGCTCTGGCCTCTGAAAGGCTACTTTCTCCAAAGAGCCTCAGCCGTCTACCCAGGGCCACTGATCTCAATGGTCTTTTTGTTCCTTTGCCTGTTGTCTGCCTTTCTTCAACTTCTTTCTCTTCACAGAAAATGTAAGAATGTCAGAGCCAACTCACCTAGGGAATGGGGTTTCCCTTCTCTCCCCTCTGTAGGTCTTTCCACTCCGCCTTCAGTCTCTCTAAGCCTTGGGATGTCCCCCTCGGATGTCTCTTCTGAGACCCCTCTCCTCTGGATGCCCATCCTCTGTGCCTAAGCTGTGCTTCTCGCATGATCTCTGCCCTCTCCTGGGAGATTTCCTTGATCCCGACCTCGGTGAGCTACCCTGTTCCTTGGTTAGATCGGTCCTGCTCTCACAGCAGCTGGATCCTAGCTACTCATGCCTAATCTAGTGTTGCCAATATCCTTAATACCCTTGGCCTGTTTTAATATTTGTGCCTCTGGAATCTTGATGAGGTAAATAATGGGAACTAGTTACACTCCTGGTGTCTGGCTTGTACTCCCTCTTCCTGGCAGTGTTGGCCACTGTCTAGTGATGCCTATGGGGGAGGGCCAGACCTTAGTCCTTGAAGGACTCTTGACCATAGTGAGGATGAGTGGGGTGGGAGTGTGGTGGAGAAAAATGAGCCATAGTGTAGAGCACCTGGGGGTGCCAACAAGCTCGCTAATACTGCTCTCCACCCCACAAAATGACCCCACCTCTGCTTTGCCTACTGGGCAGAGGCAGTGATAGGAAGCATCAGCCTGTGACTCCAGCCCCAGGGAGAGAGTGGAAAAGGTGGGAGGTTTCCTTGCCTGGAGACTGGAAAGCAATTCCCCATCTGTGCCTTCTTAGCTCAGGGTTTATTTTTTTTCCTCTTGTGAACTTGCATAGAGAATGAAGCTCAGGACTCTTTGCCTGGTCCTGATTTTGGTCCTGAAGACACCTGGCCCAGAGGTGGGTTCCTGCAGGTATCAGGCAGGCCCCGTCCCAGTGTAATGGGAGAGGCAAGAGCAGAACTCAAATACCTTGGCCCCTAATTAATCTTCCACAGCTGTGCCAGGCTGCTTTCTGCCCCAAGACAGAGCCAGTCCCCTAGTGCCAGGTCAAAGCTGCCCCTATGCCGGAGACTTCTAGTCTTTTTTCCCCTGGTTTGTTGTCCTCCTTTCTCTCGGCTTGATCCTGGTGGAAGAAGTTAGCAACTGGGGTCAGCTTCCTTAGAGCTAGGAGTGGATCCTATCTCCTTGTTTCCCAAAGCTTTAAAGTACTCATAGGTTACAACTTTGGACTGATTTCATTTTTTGGTAGTCATAGTGAATAGAAACAAACTGAGTATGCAAAATGGACCCAGGAAGGCCATGATGAAACTCCTGAATCCATGCTGCTCTCAAAACTGTTCTTTCAGGCTGTGTGTTCTCCACATCCCTTGCCTTCCCTGCCTCGTTGCCAAGGCCGTCTGCTCTTGGTCATCCTCCAGTCTTTCCTTGCTTGCTTTACTTTCTCTTCCAATATCTTCCTAAGTCACCCTTTCTGGAAGAGCTGTGAGTTCATCCAGACCCACTCCTGGGATCATCTGCCAGATATAAAGACTCACTGACAGGTATTGGGCTAATGTACAGACCAGAAAGGGCTATACTGCAGAAACTCACCTGTGCCACCAGGCCCAGCTCTCTTAGGAAAGATGCCAAGTCATTTGCAAGATCCAGAGTACTTAAAAGTGGCCTTTCCTGATGCAAGCCTCCTGGAGTCTCCTGCCAGACCTGTTGACCCGTCACAGCAGCTCCCATTCCTGGGAGATGGGAAGTGATTCTAGTAACCAGCTACTGAATATGCAGCTTGTCAGCCTTAACTAGGGACTGCTGTGCTCAAGCAAGGCTTCTTTCGCCTTGGTTTTTGTACAGACCTTTCCTCTGAATCTCGACTCATTTCTTCTTTCACCTTTCATGTGTACTTGATTCCTGCCGGCTGACCTGCCATTCCATCTGGAATGACCTGCCTTCTCACTAAAGAATTTCCCTCAGTATTAAGTATGACTCTGCTGGTAACATCCTAAGCTTTAGTCTGTGTCTCTATCTCACATCAACTTCTAAAGGGGATTTTTTTTTTTTTTTTTTTTTGGTCTGATATAGAGCTCTGGGTTCTCTCCCTCAGCACTGTTTAGATGGTTACTGTCATCTGGCTTCTTGTGGGTTTGAGAGATCAGCCATGATCCATAGTGTCTTCCTGGCTGTTCCTGGGATTTTTATCTTGGTGGTTATCCAAGCTGACATGGCCTATCTTTTATTAACCTACTTGGTTTGAGGTTTGAACTTCTTGGGTCTCTGGGTTTGTGTCTTAGTTGGAAAACTCTTGGTCACTCCCTTCAAACTTTTGTCCCACACTTTCCTCCTTTTGAGTCGGACTTTACTAATTAGGCTATCTGCTATGATCCCTCTGGTGTAGAGCAGTAGCTTATGGGAAGTTACTGCAGGCATGAAGAAGGCAGCCTCTGACCCTGGTTCTTGCTGAGCCTGTCTCCTTGAGGATGAAAGATGGCTAGCCTCTCCCTGAGCCATGCTTCGGCTGTGATACTAGGGCAAGCTTGGGGATGCTGCGAAGCTCAGCTTTGTGCTCAGAGCTGCTCTGGCACCTGGATGGCACTGTTGGCCCGGGAGGTGCCCCCCACTGGGAAGGCATGGAGGGAAATACAAGGTCTAGGCCCCAGGTCCAGTGCCTCTGGAGACCATGGGAAATGGCTCACTTACCTGCTTGTCTTGGTTTCTCTAGAGAACAGGTAGGGTAGAACAGAAGTCCTGTATGCCTGGTGGGACCCAGCCTTTCAAGGAAGGGGAAAAAAGGTTAGCACGGGCTCAACTAGACCTCATGGGCTTCTTCCTGGGCATTTTTAGGGAAGGGGTCAGACCATGGCATCTGTGACTGAGATCAGAAGTCTCTGGATCAATTCAGGGTCTATCTCTACTCATGAATGTCCCTGGTCCCTACCCAGGGGTATCTATACCAGGCATAGAAGATGGTCCTACCCCAAGGTCGCCTAGCTCAGGTTTTGTCAAGGACTAGCCCTCCTCTCATACCATTGACATACTGCTTCTTGCTCTTAATACCTGGAGGAAGACTTTCCCATCTAAAAACACTGGGCTTTTAAATCTCCAAAGGCACTGATACTTCCTAATTCTTACCTTGTTTATCTTGAATCTTCCACCTTAAGAATTCCTGGCTTTTAAAGTCAGATCATAGGTGATCTGAGATGCTGCCTTACTGACAAGAAGGGCAGATTCCTGTTGCAAACTACAAGGGTATACTAGGGAAGGGGACTGGGTTAAAGTCTCTCAGCTAAGACTTACGGCACCATTCTTGGTGACTCCTGGCCATCTAGCCATCCCTTGCTTTGAGAGGGGCTCTGGGAAATAGTGTGAGGTATCTCTGGGCCTGTCTCAGGCCAAGCTTCACAGTGGCGCCAAGCTGGCCCTAGTACCACAGCCAGAGCATGGCTTAGAGAGAGGCTGCCCATCATTCAGCCTGTCAAGGAGACAGACTCAGCAAGAACCAGGGCAGGGCTTGAGGGCATCCTGGTAGAGTAACAGGTATATGTAGGGGTAACTTTAATGGCCTTGGAAGGCACTTAAGCCTTCCTGATATCATCTCAGGGGAGGATGCCTCACTGGGCTGGGAAGGCTTAGGTGGCAGTTCTGAACTTGTCTCAGAGTAGGAGGCCTTACAAAGGCCTCTGTTCTGCCTTCTGAAGAAAAGGCTGGCAGAAAATAGCCCAGCCCTGGCCAAAGTAGGAGACCAGGGCTTGGCAGGGAAACCAAGCTGGCTCCCAGGTATGGCAGGAGGGACAGTGATATGTGGAAAATGAGAAGGCTCTAGAATTCTGCCTCTGGGCAGTGGACAGGACTTGGCAATGCCTTGGATGAAGAAGAACCTAATATGCAGGTGGTCCAGGAATGCTAAGTCCATGGTGGGGGGGAAGACTAACCCTGAACACCTGCTAGAATTTGGGAAGCCAAGCCTGCCTGTCAGAAACCCTAGTCAGATTAATTTCTCTGTGCCCTTTACTTTGAGAATCTTCTACTGCAGTAGTTTCAAGCTCACTAATTCTTCCCTTGGAGGTGCCTAGTCTACCGATCCCATCAAAAGCATTTTTCAGTCTAAGAATCTGACTTCTAGCATTTCTTCAGTCCTTTCTTAGAGCTTCCATCTGTTTATAGTGTCCATCTGCCCTTGTATGTTGCCATTTTAAATTCCTTATCTGATAATTTCAAGATCTGTCCTAAGTCTTACAATGCTTTTCTCATGTCTCTTAGCATATGCTGTAGCATTCAATGAGCTGGGTTAAATAAGTTAGCTGTAGGGGCAAGAGACTAGCTTCCTCTGTCCTGTCTGAATCTTCCTAGGAACCCCTTAAGTAGGATCTGTATCTTGGGGCTCACTTGTAATCCACTGGTACACTAGAGCCCTGTTGAGGTGGTTGGGTGTAGGGGAGGAAAGACGGTCTTCTAAACCTCTGCCCACCCCCTCTTTCCCTTGTGAAACAGGAAGGCTGGAGGGGGTTGAAGCTAACTATCCTTCTCCCAGGGCAGAAGGTTCCAGTAATATCGGCTTCCTCAGAAAATGGCTTCATAATGGAGAAAGGTCTGAGCACAGTTTAAAATGTTTGCTACCCATCCTGGCCCACAACCCTGAAGGTCTGAAATAGGGTTTTCCTCTAACCCTCATCATAAGAACCTGATAGGGCTCCTCGAGGTAGAACCAACAAATTTATAAGCCTTCTACCATTACGGTCCCTGGAGTTCCTCACTCAAGCTGGTTCAGAAACCCCACCTCCAGCAACCTCTCAGTTACCATTCAAGTGTCTTTTGTAAGCTACTGGCTTCAGCTTCTGCAGAAGTTAATCTTGGTTGAAAGTCCACATATTTGCCTGTCTCAATTTCCGGGTGACAGTATGTCCTATGACCACACTCTTAAGAGAAATTGCTTGTTCAGTGTTCTTGTTGGGAAGGGAGTGATCTCAAAGCTCACAGCACATTGGGGCTAGTTTCCATCTAAGCCTTTCTCTGTGCAGCTGGTCACAACATCCTGCAGTGTTTCCCACCATGAACTACTTAGGCCTCATATAGCAGAAGGACCGTCAGCTGTCTAGGCTGTGACTTTGGGCCTCTTGGGAGTGGTGGGCCTGCCTTTGAAGTCTGAGACAAACCCATAGCTTAGTCACCTGTAGGCCTGTTGCAGAAGCTAGTGCAGCAAGAGGTGTTCTTGCCTCCTACCTAACCCGTGGCATAAGACAGGCCCAGTCCTGGGTGTAGCATGCTGACAATACTGGGGCCATGATAGCGCTCACTTGGCTCACTCATGAAGTAGAGGTTCCATGCCAGGAAACCCAAGCTAAGATGATCAGATACTGTTGCTGTCCCTGTCAAACATCCCGAGCCTTTTGGATAGGGTTCTTCTACCTATGATTTTAAATTTGAGATCGGAACCTCCCAGGTCAGTGAAGGGAAGAATGGATTCTAGATTGGATGGAGTTGGCCTCCTCAGCTTAGTGTCTTCAGAGGATCTGGTGTTCCCTGCTGATCCCACCTCCTCCTGTGCTCTGGGTGAGGCACCAAGCAACATGACATCAAACCAACTTCAAGTACTTGGTGACTTGTTTGACAGCAGGTGAATTTATAAATGGGTATGGGGCCATCTCTTGCTCATGCCATACGTGGATTCACTTTGAGATTCTGGATTCTAGGGTCCAACTGGTATGGTCTAGATGACTCTATTTCATTAAAAGTAAATTTTTAAATTTAGTTTTATTCTTTTATTATTTTTATTATTCAATTATTCTTGACTCCTATAGGAATGTCAGGAATGTATGGCCATCATGAGAACCTCAAATACCAGACAACCAATTTTAGAGACTGTGGTCCTAGAAAGCTGGGCCTGGGTCTGTAAAGCTTGGGCTCTGAGCCTCAGTGGGTTTTCCTCCAGGTTCAATGAAAAGGGCTGGTCAGGTTTGGTCACAGGCTACCCTAGCAACAGGACTGCTGAGGTCTCTCCCTGTTACCTTGGAGCAGTCAGGTATTGCTGCCCCATTCTGTTGTTCCTGGGGGTACTAGAAGCTCATGTGTTGTGGGATGGTGGGGAGTGATGAAATCTCTGCTGGGAAGAGTCCTCTGGACTAAAGGTGAAGCTTTCCCTGCTCTTACAAGGCTGAGGTGGCATGGCTGGGTTCCAATCTACCTGATGTGGGTTGAGTTCCCTAGCAAGCAGACTCAGATGGAGATCAACATGAAGATTTATTAGGACGTGTTCTTGGGACTAATGCCTATTGGAGAAGTGATGCAGGATTGGGCAGGGAAGCTGACTTGGGATGTGGTCTCAACTGAAGCCTCAGCCACCTCGCTGGGCTGCTCTGAAAGTAGAGCACCCATCTTCAGAGCTGTTCCAACTCGGGGCAAAAGGATTAGGCCTTTCTAATGTCATGTGGATCCTTCTATAATTATGGGTGTGGTGGCTCTCCTCTAAGGCAATTCCCAAGGGTGATTGATACTAGAACTTTATACTGGTGGCTGGCGTAAGCCCTACTCCTGAGGAAGGATCTAGAAGCCTATCAGTGTTCAATATGCTTCCTGGCCTGTACCCTGCAGTAGTAGAATGGGTAAACCTTGAAGAATCTCTCTGGGACATAGCAAAATGACTGACTGTAACAGGGCCCTTCTGATACTGCCTTTCCTTTTTCCCAACATCTTCCATCACCATTCACCCTGTTCCCTCGAGCATTGTGTTCTGCCATGCTTATACTGGGGAGTGGTTGGTTGTTAGTGCACTCATCTTTGTAAATGGCACATACCTATTACTTCTAGTTAAGCACTTCTGAGACTTAGCCACGTTGTTGCTATATAAGTCTAGGCAACCACTTACGGCACAGCATGCCATTTGGTGCAGATACATGTGCTTGTCTGGCTATGGTGTGAAGAGCTGACATCCTTTCTCCTATGGGCCAGGCACAGGGCTCACACCTAAAATCCCAGCACTTTGGGTGGCCGAGGTGGGAGAACTGCTTGAGTCCAGGAGCTCAAGACCTGGGCAAAAGGATAAACCCTGTCTCTACCAAAAAATACAAAAATTGGCCAGGTGTGGTGGCATGCATCTGTAGTCCCAGCTACTTGGAGGGCTGAGGTGGATCAATTGAGCCCAGGGATGTCAAGGCAGCAGTGATCTATGTTCGTGCCATGGCACTTCAGCTTGGGTGACAAGAGAGCCTGTCTCAAAATTTCTTATGTACTTCTCAGGCAGAGGTATCTACCTCTCCATGGGATCACTGGGGCACAGGCATACTCAAGGTCACTAAGCACAACTCCAAGCTGAAGGTGTTCATATTTCTTCTACATCTCCACTAGAACCTAGACTTCCTAACTTGATAGGTTAAATCATGACCACAAACCTGTAGTTCTGATTGGTAGAACAACATATTTCACTTGTAAGTCACTTGTCTCTCTTTTCTGAGCTATCTGCTAATATACTTAATATTACTGGCATTTTAATCTCACTTTGTAGATATTCCCTACATCTTCTAGATACCGCCTGCCTTCTGTGTTATCTGACATATCTTCCAATCAAATTCTGATATGACGAGAAGGGAGCAGACCTAAACCCTTGTTCTATCTTTTTATTCCCTTGTCTTATGACTTTAGTGTTGAAGGATTTCTTAACCTCAGGGTCAAACTAATAGCCTGAACTTCCCCATATGGAAACTTCAAACACATACAAAAGTAGAACATTCTAGCTTCTGAAATCCTAACTCTTAGCAGCAAAAGCTAGCTTACAAGCTTCTATGTGAACATCATGTGGTTTTTATTCCCTATGGGGGAAAATGTCAGATTCTGTTCAAACCAGAGCCTTTTGAACAGAATCTGTAGCACTTTTTTCCATCAGGGAGAACCAGAATGTCTCTAACCCATAAATCTGGGTTTAGAAGCCACACCCAAAGGAAAACAAGGGTGAGAGAAAAGACCCTCTGTAAATTCTGGGAAACCCAGAGCTATTGTCTTGAAGTCCCTTGGGATTAACAGTCTGAAGGCTCTTCTGTAATTCCCACCTTGTTACTGTGCTACAGCCCTCACCAGACAAGCCCACGACTGGGCCACGGGCAGGACTCCATAGCTCAATAGCTAGCAATCGGCTACAAAGGCAATTGAAGGTATTGGAACTTGCATCCTTTTCAAAGCACCTGTAGGCTTCTATGACTTGGATCTAAGGACAAAGCAGAGACTGGCTACCAGCCTTTTGAGCTCTGACTCCTCCATTTGAGAAGTCCAGCCTAGGCTGACAATGTGGGCTTCTGAGGGGCCAGGGAGAGGTGTGCTATGGGATCCAAAGGCCTTGGAAGAACAGGGCCCCCAGCATGTTGGGGTGCCATGGCTTGCTTTCATTTATCTGGGTAGACTTGAGCTTGAAGGCTTATTTTCTCACTTTTCATTTAACTTGACAGTTCTTGAACCAAACACTACCTTGAATTGTAAACAGATTCTTGACGCCAGCAACTTCTGGGTGAAATAATCAAGTCAAACTAAACAGGACTTCCAGCTCTGCCTTCAGATCAGTGGTGACTGAGTTACCTTCTCAGCTTCAGTTCAGCTGGTGAGAGGGCTGCCTTTCCTGCTTGGCCAGTCAGGAGTTTCTGTAGGCATGCTATTTGCCTCAACTATGGTTCCAGCTTGCCCTAGAACTTATAGGTATTAGGATAGAAAGATCCTCTATTAGCTTCTGGCTGTAACATCCCAAATGCTCCAGCTCAACGCTGGCCTTCTCATCTTCTTGCTTACTGTGAGACCTGTATCCAGTATCTTACAGATGTTTCCAGAGTTTGCCCATCTCTAAGTATGATCCATTTCAAATAGGTCACAGAAACATGGACTTAGTTTATCTAAAATGTCTTTGGGCTATGTTTTTCTTTGAGCTTTAGGAACTTATTTAGGCACCTTAGGCCTGTGTAAGAGTTAGATTTCTGATATAACATGATATAGGACTTGGATGCACTCCATCTGTAGGAAAGAACACACAGATCTGACTCTTCAAAAAGCTTACTGTTGGAGACTAGACTGTCCAAAGGTCTAAAAAATCAGGTCTCCTATAGTAAAAACAGGCTTACGTCCTGTCTTATTCTTTAATCAATTTCTATGAATGCAGTAGGCTATAAACCTCTTTAGTCTACGGAGTGACCAGAAGGCTAAAGAGCTCAGTCTTCAGACCACCCATGCCACAAGCATCAAGACAAAATATCAAGCCCCATGAAAGTTTAGTTTTCTTCTAGGTGTACCTAGTGATTGAAAGTGAATATACTAAACTGTCCTGTATCTCCCACCACTTGACCTGCTCTGCCAGCTTAAGTGAGCTAATCTTGTAAGTAGCCAGTAGTGGCAAGCCTTTGAAATAAGCACGTAAACTTAAGATACAGTTCCAGTGAGCAAGGCTGCAGGGGCTGTGATGTGGTACCTCCCCTGCCTGTCTGCTTGTTCACATGCAGTAATCCATAACCTGTTTAATGACTGAATCCTTCCTTCACTTTGGAAGTGCTTGAGGAACAGCTTAGAGAAGTCACAAGAGACCACTTGAAAAGCACATGAAGGCCACTGAATCAGGTAAGTGTGATGTCTGGGCATGCAACTCCTCCCAGCATAAATTAGCTTTTGTCCAGCTTTTGTTTCTTACCAGTTAAACTCAAAGGCAGACTATCTAGATTTGCATTAGAAGATATGACCCTACACAACATCCTGCCTGCCTGAGGTTGAGATCTTATACTACTTTCATTTAGAGAAAGAGAACATTAGATAATATACATTTAAAGAAATACACTGCTATAATAGAACAGGCTGGGAGTTTTATAGGTCTTTCCCTGCCTCTTAAAATAGAGGTCAGCAAGCCTTGACTACAAAGAGCCAGATAGTTACTATCTTAGGTACTGCGAACAAGAGACAAAATTGCAGATATTATGGAGGTACTTCTGGAAACCTCAAGACTTCTATTGATCAATTCTAAGACATAACTGAATACAACTTGCCTTATAGGTCTAATAAGGAAAAATAGAACTAGTTGAGATACCTACTTGAGTTCAGTTGGTGTTCCTCGTAATATCAATTGCAAATGTTCATCTGTTGGCAGTTTATTCTTCATTGTGTCCAAAGACCTAAAAATGAGGTCTCATTTGTAGTCCAATGCTCATCTACAAGACTTGATGTATTTTTGTAAGTCTTCAGGCAGGAAGGTGCTACCAAACCCTAACTTATTAGTAGACCAGTATTATAAGATCACACACCATCCTCTTTAATGTTAGCAATAAAATCATTTAGCTAAACTTGTCCCTTAGGAGGAGGGTTCAGGAGCACCGCAGATAAGAAGGCAGAAAGGACAGGGATAGAACAGAAACAAGGGGCACATGTACTGTGAAGGATCCAAAAGGACTGACATAATCTGAGCACACTGCATAGCCCCCAAATAAGACAGTGAGTGTTGGCAAAGATATAGGGTAGCTGACACCTTATTTTACTGGGAGGATGTAAAATGGTACAGTTGCTGTTAAACAGGCTGAAGTTCTCTAAACAGAACTGCTATAATTAGAAAGCATCTGGGTATCTCTGACCATCAGGGTGAGGTCTTTAGATAGCTCTTCTACCCCAAAGATCAGCAAAACCATAACCACCCCAGGCCATGGAACAACTATTGGATTGCCTGGATCTAAAAGACCAGTCTAAATATAATAGGACACTCTGGTCTTTGACCTAGTCTTGCTGGTAAGTATTAAGGTTATTTGGGAAGTCTCAGACACCCCTACTTCCAATCTTCCAGGCTGGTCCAGTCACTGACTTTGAGAGTTCAAAAGCCAATCTAACTTTTATCTCAGGTATAAAGATGCTAGGAGTGCCTATGTTGGGAGTAGTGGTGGCAGCTGTATAAACTAGAAACTTACAAGAAGCACAAATAAAGCTAAAATGCAGATAGTGACAATGTCAGACCATATAGTAAGTATGGTAAATCACCTTCCTTGTTGACCATGTCACCTTCCCCTACTGATGGAAGACTTATTTTCCAGATTTATCTTCCTACATTCTTATAGCTAAGATTAGATGCAATTAGATTCTGCCAACTAGATGCACTTGAAGCTACCATCTAATGGCAAGCCAGTAATGGGGATGGTCTCTTGTTTGCAGAGGTGTTCTACTATTCAGCAGTAGCTTTGGAGTCGAGGAAGTTATGGCAATGACTTCCTGCTTCCTCATATCCTAAGTCATGACAAAGGTATCGGCTCTTCTGGTGGGCAAGTTCTATGGTGCTACTCTGGCAATAATTCTTGGAAGCCAGATAAACTTACAATAGCATGTTCTGCTTAAGAGATCTAGGTGTTAGGATCTAGACAGCCTAAGTCTTAAGGCCATGTTAGAAATACATAGCTATTTAAACAAGTAGATGTCAGACTTCTTGAAGGTTGCTCTAGTTGGGGAAAAAAAAAAACATTGTAGGGGTAAACACAAGTTAAGAAGCCAGTTAACCAAAAATGGTGATTAACAATGGAGACTAGACCGTACGAGTTTAAGACTTTGGTAGAAATGACAGGACTTGGTAATCAGGTCATGGAGAAAAGGAACAAATAAGCCTAAGTATCTGGCAGTCACAACTAAGTACACAAATGCATTGTTATGTGAGTTAGAGAACATTAGAAGAATACCAGTTGGGATTCATGGGAAAAATTATCTGGCCTTGGGTAAGCTTGGTCTGCACTGCTTATGATATAAACATCAAACAGGTAATTAGGGGAATGAACTTGGAGCTCCCAAGAACAAGACCAGTGCTGTGAAAATAGACTTGGAATCCACTGGCTAGGAAAGATACAGCTATCAAATAACTTTAATAACTGCCTGTATGACAATGGAGTACCCTGAAGTGCCCTAACAATTAATGTCTAGGCAGAAACATAGGCAAAGGGGGACTGAGAAGCAAGAGATTGCGGTGATAAAGCAATCAAAGGGGAGCTTCAAGAGTCAATCCTTGAAGGGCTTAGTAAGGCAAACATAGAATAGAAGCATCTGTCCCATTTTCAGGAAACAAATAACTGGTAACTTGGTGTCCTTAGCTGTTAATAGTAAAAGCAAGCTTGACTATGTAAAGTAATGAATATGGAGTACAGACAACTTAACACTTTAAGTTCAGGGGTATGTGTGCAGGTTTGTTACATAGGTAAACTTGGGTCATGGGGGTTTATATAGATTTTGTCACCCAGGTATTAAGCCTACTACCCATTAGTTATTTTTACCTGATCCTCTCCTTCCTCCCACCCTCTATTAGGCCCCAGTGTGTGGTGGTCCCCTGTGTCATGTGTTCTCATTTAGCTTCCACTTATAAGTGAATATGCAGTATTTGGTCTTCGGTTCCTGAATTTGCTAAGGATAATGGCGTCCAGCTCATCCATGTTACTGCAAAGAGCATGATCTTGTTCTTTTGTGGCTGCCTAGTATTCCATGGTGTATATGTACCACACTCTTTATCCAGTCTATCATTGGTCATTTAAGTGGATTTTGTGTCTTTGCTATTGTGAAGAGTGCTGCAGTGAACATACATGTGCATGTGTCTTTGATAGAATGACTTATATGTCTCTGGGTCTATACCTGGTAATGGGTTTCCTGGGTTGAATAGTATTTGTCTTTAGACCTTTGAGGAATCGCCACTGTCTTCCACAGTGGCTGAACTAATTCACACTCCCAACAGTGTGTAAGCATTCTTTTTCTCCACAATCTCTCCAGCATCTGTTATCTTTTAAACTTTTTAATAGCTGTTCTGACTGGTATGAGATAGCATCTCATTGTGGTTTTGATTTGCATTTCTCTAATGATCAGTGATGTTGAGCTTTTTCATATGCTTTTTGGCCACACGTATGTCTACTTTTGAAAGGTATCTTTTCATGTCCTTTGCCCACATTTTTTTGTTTTGTGTTTTTTTTTTTTTTTTTTTTGAGATGGAGTCTAGCTCTTGTCATCCAGGCTGGGGTGCGATCTTGTCTCACTGCAACCTCTGCCACCCGAGTTCCAGCAATTCTCCTGCCTCAGCCTCCCGAGTAGCTGGGATTACAGGTGCCCGCCACCGTGCCAGGCTAACTTTTTGTATTTTTAGTAGAGACGGGGTTTCACCATGTTGGCCAGGCTAGTCTTGAACTCCTGACCTCAGGTGAGTCACCCACCTCGGCCTCCCAAAGTGCTGGGATTACAGGTGTAAGCCACGGAACCCAGCCCTTTGCCCACTTTTTAATGGAGTTTTTCATGTAAGTGTAAGTTCCTTATAGATGCTGGATATTATCTTTGTCAGATGCATAGTTTGCAAGTATCTTCTCCCATTCTATAGGTTGTCTGTTACTCTGACAGTTTTTTTGCTATGCAGAAACTCTTTAGTTTAGTTAGATCCCACTTATCAACTTTTGTTTTTGTTGCAGTTGCTTTTGGCATCTTTATCGTGAGACATTTGCCTGTTCCTATGTCTAGAATGGTATTGCCTAGGTTGTCTTCCAGGGTTCTTACAGTTCCTAAGTTTTACACTTAAGTCTCTAATTCATCTTGGGCTGATTTTTGTATATGGTACAAGGAAGGGGTCCAGTTTCAATCTTCTACATATGGCTAGCCACCAATTATCCCAGCACCATTTATTGAATAGGGAATCCTTTCCCTTTTGCTTGTTTGTCAGGTTAAAGATCAGAAGTTGTAGGTGTGAAGCCTTATTTCTGGGTTCTCCGTTCTGTTCCATTGCTGTACGTGTCTTTTATACCAGTACCATGCTGTTTTGGTTACTGTAGCCCTGTAGTACAGTTCGAAATTGGGTAGTGTGATGGCACCAGCTTTGTCCTTTTTGCTTAGAATTGCCTTGGCTATTCAGGCTCTTTGTTCCATGTGAATTTCAAAATAGTTCTTTCTAGGTATGAAATCTCAATGGTAGTCTAATAGGAATAATACTGAATTTATCAACTGTTTTGGGTGATATGGCCATTTTAATGATATTATTTCTATCCATGAGCATATAATATTCTTCTACTTGTTTGTCATCTGACTTCTTTGAGCAGTGTTTTATAGCTTTCCTTGTAGAGATCTCTTGCCTCCCTAGTTAGCTGTATTCCTAGGTATTGTATTCTTTTTGTTGTAAATGGGAGTACATTTCTGACTTGGCTCTTGACTTGGCTCTTGGCTTGACTGTTGGTATGTAGGAATGCCTATGACTCTTGTACATCTTTTTTATTTTGAGACTTTTAAATTTATCCACTTGAGCTTTTGGGCTGAGACTATGGTGTTTTCTAGACAGAGGATCATGTTTGCAAATGGGGGTAGCTTGACGTCCTGTCTTCCTACTTGGATGCCCTTTCTTTCCCCTGCCTGACTGTTCTGTCTGGGACTTCTAAAACTATGTTGAATAGGAGTAGTGAGAGATGGTATCCTTGTCTTTTGCCAGTTTTCAAGGGCAATGCTTCCAGCTTTTGCCCATTCAGTATGATGTTGGCTATGGGTTTGTCGTAGATGGCTCTTATTCTGAGGTATGTTCTCTCAATACCTAGTTTGAGTTTTTAACATGAAGGGATGTCAAATTTTATCAAAAGCATCATCTATTGAGATAATATGATTTGTCTCTAGTTCTGCTTATATAACGTTTATTGATTTGTATATTGAACTAACCTTGCATCCCAGGAACAAAGCTACTTGATCACAATAGACAAGCTTTTGATGTGTTGCCTGGGTAACCCCAGGGTTTCCTTGTTCTTACTCCTTGGCTCCTTGCTAGGCTTGTTGCTGGTCATAGGATCTTTTCTCCTGGATTCTTCCATCCCTTTGTTCCTGTTCCTTCTCTCTAATGGGAATGCTCATTGTTCTTAGATATATAGTATATAGTAGCTGGTTTAGTGGCCACATCCCATGGTACTAGGTCAGGTTATAAGCTGGTGACTGGCCCAAGTATGGGCCAAGTGCCATCAGTCAAGGTATTCACCCCATTGGGTCTGTTTCTTGACATGTCTCCACTGGCACTGATGTCTACACTATAGATAAACTGAAGCTTTGGTATCTGGAGTCTGGCAGTAAGATGAGTTTTCCTACTTTCCCTGTGTGGGCTGGGAGTGCTGCTTATAGACTAACTTGGAACGCTTTCCTGGCATGTGATACAGTAATGGTCTTCCTCTTAACATCTCTCCTGTCTGGACCTTGGTCTGTCCTAAAAGCCCTTAACTGCATCTGCTTGAGGGCAACGTCCCTCACCATTTACTCTGACCAGAGACTTTGGGCAGGAACTTCTGCCTTCTGACCTCTGCTTTACTCTTAGGTAGCCATAATTATCCCTGGGATCTGTTTGGTTCCCCTCTGCTGGGGTCTATCACTATTCATGATTGGAAGGGTGACCTGGTAAACTAGCTGGCTATAGGCCTCCATCATGCTGAATAACCCTGGGATTTGGCTCTAAGCATGTCTGGCAGAGGCTGGCCGTGTGGGAAACCTGGTACAGTAAGCCTTAAGACAAACACGAGTCTGCAGTCTATGCTTAGGATCTCCATCCTGGATACCTATAGTCCTTGGGCTATAGGTGTAAGTCATGTTGGGCTCTTATATAGTTTATGGTTAGATCTAATGCCATGCTGGGCTTGCTCGCAAAGTTTCCTAGGACCTGGTAGGGCCTTTTTTCTTTTTTTTTTTTTTTAAACCTTTCTCTTAATAAGAAGTAGTATTCTACCCAGGGGCTGCAGACAGATTCTGGCAGTCTTACTGATCACACCCTGGGTCCTCAACTTGATCCTGTCTGAAGCATCATCTTCAGAAGCCTTTCTCGATTGATGGCCTATTACCCCTTCTGCCTGGGATGGCCATTCCCATCAACTAGGCAACAGAATTACAGTGGCAGCTGAAATGATAATAGTCAAGGCAGTAGCCTCCTTGCTGTGTCCAGGATCTACTGTCTGTTCTCCAGTGAGGTCTTCTGATCTGACAGCTCTTGTCTTTGGGCATGAAGTTTTGATAGTGAGGTGTCTTGCCATACATACAAAGATATCTGGGTCTTATGAGTAGTCAGTATTGGGCATGATGCCTGGCTCTCTTGCCACATCCACCTGTATGGCTAGGCTCTCAGCTGAGAATGGTCTTTGGGCTACTCTAGAGACTTAAGAGCCCAGAATCAAGGTCTCTGATAGCCTCTGGTCCCATACTACAGAGGCGACCCCTCTGTAAATAGGTTAGACTCTCATCCCTCTCTTCTACCTACTTTCTTTTCTAATGATTGTACATGGTCAGATGGACAGCCTTGGAAGCCTCTAGGGGGGCCATCCCTGCACTGGAGGACTAGAGAACTGTCAGGACTTGGCAGTTAGAGGCCCTGAAGCCAGCTGCTATTATGTAGGTCCCAGGCAGAAAAGCCTGAGTGAGAAACAGGGTGGCATATAAGAAGTCAAGCTAATACCTTCTCCAGTCTGTGCTTGGATCCAAGCTCATATGTAGAGCCCAGTTCTAGGTCTTTCCAAGACCAGATAGGACCATCTTCTCCATGCTGAGGTTGTTACTTTTCCCACTGCCAGCAGCTATAGCAGGATGTCCTAGACATTCCTGCTACTCATGTGCTGGGCCCATGTTCTGTTCTGTGTGTAGAAATCCTTTCCTGGTCTAAGACCTATCCCTTCTCTCTCCTTCCTGGGACCTCATCCCTGGGATTTCTGGAGAAGAGCAATGGCACCTGAAGCCGCTGGCGTCAAGGACAAGGCTTATGCTCTGATTCTTGCTTGGTTGAACACAGGACCTCTTTCAGGGAAGTTTCTCCTGGGTCCTGAGAAGACTGTTTCTTTGACCTTTGATTTTAAGGAGTTTGTTTTCTTAGAATCCAGGCTCCATTTAACATACTTTTACAGAACAGGCTCTTGATGTCTATCAGAAATGACTCAGTCGGGTTCGTGTCTGGCTTCTCTGTCATTTGATGCCCAGGAGTCTGGCCAGTGCCCTGCTGAGAGGGATAGGTATAAACAGAGTTGCCTTTGCCATAGTTCTCCTGGCTGAGCATGACAGGGGCTCTCTTCCTGTGGGTCATTCTCTTCTGCATGCAAATTTGCTAGGGCTGCCATAAAGTAGCATAAACTAAGTGCCTCAAACAGAAGTCTGTCTTGTTCAGGAAGTTAGTCTGATATCAAGGTGTCAGTGGGGCTGCTTCCTCCCAAGAATGTGAAGGCATATTCTGTAGCTCTTACCTAGCTTCGGGTGGCTTGCTGGCCATCTGAGCGTCCTTAGCTTGAAGCATCACTCCATTTGTCCTTACCTTCACATGGCATCCTCCATGTATGTCTGTCCAAATATCTAAGGAGGATATCCTTCATATTAGACTAGAGCCTACCATAATGACTTCCTTTAACTTCTTTACCTCTGTAAAGACCTCATCTTCAAACAAGGTAATATTCTAAGGTATGGTGGGTTTAAGGCCTCAATCTGTTTAGAGGGACCTGATTCAACCCAAAACACTATAATCGCCTTCAACTTAAAGCCCAAGGGTCTGCTAAGTCTAACTGTAACCTAGAGTTGAACTCATAGGTACAGCAATAAATGTTAGGCCTCTTGTTTAGGGACTACCATATTAAGGCAGTGGGCTCAGGTGAGTTGACCATCCAGTCTCAGTCTAACTCTGGTCCTTAGTGGTTATTCTGTAACTCATCTGGCTTGACTTTCCTAGGTCGGGTGGCATATAACCCTAGATAGTGGTATGGTGTATGTCCAAGGGCGTCCCCCACAGAGCTAGGATCTGCTTGGCTACAGAGTTCCTGCGGCTTGAGCAGGGCTCATGTTTTCACAGAAGGTGGCTCAGACATCCCAGACTGCTATCTGGATGCAACCTGAGTTGGAGTTTAGGAGATACTAAGAAACCACTAAGCCATGGAGGCTGGTTCCTGCCAGGCTTCCCAGAGGGCTTAAAAACTTCAGGGGCTTGATAGAACTGAACTGCTTCCCTATCATTCTCACCTCTCAACTGAGGCAGGATTGCAGGACGCACCAAGATGAGGGGCGGCATTGGGATTCTGGTGGACTGGGGTCACTTCAACTTAAAAATTCAGGGATCTTCTTCTAAGCCTCTCCTTCCCAGGGACCAGAGCTGGAATTAGTCCTTGGGAGGGGATTTAAACAAAAAAACCAAGAGTCTGACTTGTGTCAAGTCAGACATCTATTATACAAAGACCTCAGATAGGATCTAAAGCTCTGCCAGAAACCAGACCCTCACCCTACCTGAGGGCATCTTAGCAGCTAGATAATTAAGCAAGGGTAATTCTAGATACCTTCTAAAATCTTGGGCTAGATCTGTCAGTTGGCCTCATTGGGGTAGCTCTTAGACTAAATAGCATGAAGAAGGAACAAACTTAACCCAGCTGAAGTCGTGGTTTTTTGGGAGTTTGTCTTTCCCATCACCCAGATAAGTCAGGCTTGTTTCAGAAAAACAGTTGTTTTTGAGAGCTTATATTTAAACATCGACCCTGCTGCTGAGAACAGATATGAAATCCAATGGATCACATGGTGGTGTTAGGCAGGGCATGCGGCTTGTGGCTGGTTGTATAGATACCTCCAGAAAGCGTCATGTGACCCTGACATCTTACTCTTAGGTCACTGCTTTTTCTCCCCTTTTGTCAAAAAGGCTTCCTGAGGGATCTGCCTTTGTGTGGCATGGTGGCACTACCTCTCTTCTGGAAGACGTAAATCCTAAATGGCATTTCTCTCTTCCAGTTCCTCTCCTGATCCTGGGGCCCATCCCACCAGACTTTCCCCCTCCTGGTCTGCTATACTCCTGGGCAGCATGTATTCATTTCAATTTCTGTGTTTAAGTGGCCCCAGGTATGCTGCAGGTTTTTAGAATCTTCTTAGCTTTGGCCTGGCCTTGAGCTGCCTATCCCAGATCCTGCAGTTTGCCTTCAAGATATTTGACCTTGCCTCAACTCAGCTCTGGCTAGCTCAGCTCAGCTATAGTCACCTTACTAGTTGGGTTAGCCTGTTCCCCAAGCTGTCTATCCTCATCCTGACCCTGCAATCTACTTCTAGGATCTAGTATCTTATAAAATCCTCTCTACTTGTTCTAAAGCTATTATCTACTCACTGTCTAAAACTACTCGCTGTTCATCTTTCTTACTATGATCAGGGCCTTCTCCCAAAACTAGCTATTAGTTTATCAGTCAGACTCATGGCTATTGAAGACTATTGAGGCATTCCTTTGTGTGGCCTCGGAAGGACTGAAGTGATGAGAACCTAAGGAACAGGTGACCCCAGGAGTATCTTCTCACCATCTCTTACCCTCCAAATCTGAGGTCTATGGGAATAAGACCAGCTATGAAGTTGAGATGCTGCTGGCCTAATAAGTCAGTGATAGCATAGCAGGTAAGACATGGTATGTAGAAAGAATAAACAGCTCTGCCTTTGAAACCCTAACTGTATCGGCAGGGTAGAAGAGGCTCCTGGTACTCTGCCAGGCCCCTAAGGAAGCTTGCCAGTAGGTGAAATACAAGTCATTTGGCTCTACTTGTATTGACTCTGGCAATATCCTTGGGACTGTCATAGGCTTGAGATCCCAGGATCTCTGGTACACCTAACTTTTAGGTGTTAGTCTTCTAGTATACTTGGAAAAGCAGACATAAGAGAATTCCTGGATATGTGGGACCCTATAAGAAAGATGTCATGTTTAGGCGTATTGCATCAACAGGAAAAGGCGAAGTTTGAGGCCAGGGATCTTTGGGAGATGGGTGTTAATTTCCTGGGTCTAGACATACACCAGACAGTCCTAAGTCCTTAAGCTATCACTTTGATCTGTGCACCTACTGACAGCCATTATCTGGCTTTGCCTCAAACTAGGGATCTATCCAGGCCTGAATGCTTCTAGACACTATCTAGAAGCTAGGTGGAAATAAGCCAACCCAGGAAGGCCATATTAACCATAGAGGTCAACCAGGGACAGGTTTCACTCTTATTCCCATCCTAGCAGCCCTGGGATTCTGGGGGTAGGTGTCAGGGTCAACCTTTAGGAAAAACCTGGGACTTCTGGCTCAGCCCTTCCTCATGGCACCATTACAGGAAAGTTCATAGAGGAAAGGCTGGCACTAGTCACTAGAGGGAACTTGTGCCAGCCAAAGGAGTCCAGGTATCACAGGTGCCAGCTCTTGCAGGAAGACCATGGAGAAGACCAGGACTTGCATAGCAAGGCCAGGAATGGGACCTGGGATTATCCTTTGATAGGGTTATAACTTACAGGTATATATGACCCTTCCTGGGTCAGTGGAGGAAGAACTTAATTCTACAGTCCTTTCCCAAGCTTGGCTATCAGGTCTACTGGTTAGCCTGGCCCAGTTAGGATATCATGTGAGTTTCTCTTGTCACACCTGAAGGATGACTTCCAGAATTGGCATCTAGGGATGACAAAGTGGGTGGTGAAGCAGACCTGTCCTTTGATATCCTTGAAGTCCAGTCTTAAGTTTTACCATCGACTCGTTCCTATCCTCAAGGTGGCCAGTTGTATGGCCAACCCCAGAGAAGTCCTGAGGTCAACAGTGTCACTCTTTCCTTTTGGGCCATAGGTGGTTTGCTGTAGATTTCACTTGAGCCACTGGGTCTCCTTATTGGTTCCTGACCTATTTCCAGGGAAGTCTGGTGGGAAGCTTTAGTCTGCCGATGTCCCAGGGTGCCTTCCCCATTCTAAGGCCTGTCCTACCTGCATTCCCTACCACCGTATGAAATGGGCCTGTTGAGGCCATTGTCTGTTTTCTCAGATTCTATCTCTAGTCTAGAGATGTTCTGCCTTGGTGCTGCCTCTTATAATAACCTCCATGTTTAAACTATGCAGTCTTGCCACTGCCTGCTTTAGGCCAGCTGCAGCCACCTGTTAGGTGAATGTGACCGACCTTGGTCCTGCCTGGCCGCCATGCTGTAACCTGGCAGGGGCTCCCCGACCATGTTGAACTATCATTTTTGTGCTCCCTGGCTCAGTCCCTTAGGCCTGTGAGTCCCTAACCTGAGTCTACTCTCCCAGGACCCTGTCTACAGTGTCTACCACTGTTCCCTGGATCAACTTTCCTACTGCATCTGCATATGAAATCTTTTTCCATAAGAAACCACTTATTTTCCAGTTGTGTGAAGCTTTCCTATGACTGCTTATAATATCATTTAAGGGCAATCTTCCAGTGATGTTGACTACTATACCAAGAATATAACATGACATTTTTTATATTAGAAACATCTGTGTCATGAATATGTTCCCCTTTTTGAGACAGTCTTGCTCTGTCACCCATGCTGGAGTGCAGTGGCACAATCACGGCTCACTGCAGCCTGATCTCCTAGTGATCCTCCCGTCTCATTCTCCTGAGCAGCTGGGACTACAGGTGCATACCACCATACCTGGCTAACTTACTGTGATTTTTGCAGAGGTGGGGTTTTGCCATGTTATCCAGGCTGGCCTAACTCCCAGACTGGAGTGATCCATCCATCTCAGCCTCCCATGCCTGCTGGTATTGTAGACATGAGCCACTGTGCCCAGCCAAATTGTTTTCTAACTTCAAGGATGTATTCGTTACAAGCTCTTTAACAGCATGTACTACTACAGTGAAAGAACAGAATGCAACTACTTCCATGTGGAACATGCTCCAGACCTAGTCCTAAACTTAGTTGATATAAACTATGATGGTGTGGTGGTAGATATCTGCATGTATGCTAACCATGTTAATCTTAGTTTGCAGGTGATATGTTGACAGATTGTATTGGTGTTGGTTTCTGTGAAGGGATAAACATGCTTATAAACGTTTTCCTATCTCTTATCTACTTTACTGAGTAGAAGAATGGCCTGGGAGCTGGCCATGGGCCTCCTTCATGACTGAAAATTCCTGGGATTCAGTTGAATACCAAAAATTTTCTCCAGACTTAAGACCTCACAGAATTTCTCTCAGCAGCTTTGTGACAGTTTTATATCACAAATCATTGTGTGGTTTGACACCTAATATATTCAAAATTGTATAATCACTGCAACTCTAGAACATTTATCATCCCCATATAAACTCCATGCCTGTTAATAGTCACTCGTCGTTTTTCCCACCAACTTCTTCCCTGCAGCCATGAATCTACTACTCTGACAGAACTTCTTTCACTTTCACTGGGGCCTCATTCTTCTGGAGTGACTAGCCTCACTTGGCAACTGTGGAGCTTGGGCATCCTTGCCATTTAGGCCCTGGTTTTTTGCTTTTCTCCAGGCTGTTTTTCTGCAGGGTTGTTACCTCTGATGTAAGGACTGCTCTTAACTCCTCTGAGGCCTCCATTGCCAACAACTGAGGGGAACAGACAAAGTAGCTGTGGCCACTGACATTGAGACTGGCTATGTTGTTCCGAGCGTGGGAACTGACCCTTCTCCAGGAATATCCTTAACCTGATAAGGTTGGTCTCCTTTAGAACTTTGAATGTGGGATCTTATTTTTTCCTTGGAGTCTAAGACCCTATTTACATTCTTGCCTATATATAGGCAAGTTACCTGGATCTGCCATTTCTGGCTGTCGCAGGGAAAATACAAATAAACCTTTATCCCTCACTGCTGTGGCCATCTTCTCCTGCCCCTGCTTGACTGGATCTTTCCTGCTCTATAGCTTTCAGTCCCCTGTAATACAAGGATGTCCTTGGGCTCTTGCCTCCATGGAGTTGAGCTCACAGGTCTAGTGGGGACCACTGCAGTGTAGTGGCCTGCAGGTTAGTGATGACCTGCCCTGTCACCTGGTTGACTTTGATCTCCATTCTCTAAGCTGCTGCTTGGCTCTAGTTTCCTGGGCTCATAGAACAAGGGGCTCATAGAACGAGGGACACATAGAAATAGTATCTGTGTCTGGTAGAATTTGGGGCTTCCCAAGTAGAATTCAAGTAGCCCATGGCTTGGCTCTTTTTTTTTTTTTTTTTTTTTTTAATAGCAGGTGGTCAGGGTTTCAGGTTATATGAGAAGTGAAGGATTTGTGCTTGAAGATGAATGCTGTCAGCTCATCATAATGCCTGGTCACTTGTTATGAAGGCATTGAAGAATTGCCTAGTAGGTGAGTCAGATTTAGGCTGTTTCACCATAGACTTTGATATGGAAACTGCAAAGCACCGTTGGGGTTCAGGGCATAGTCCAGATCAGGCTACATCTGGGAAGAAGGGACAAACCAAGGATCCTGCTTTGGTCCCTCCCGGGAACATGGTATAAAAGCTGCTGGGAGAGAACTGGCATTGGCCCTCAGGGGGGACATACTAACCAAGGAAGCCAGCCAGGAGGCTCACCTTCAAGTTAGCCCTAGAGAGGGGTATTTGAGCTCCTGCAGCAGAGCCCAGGTTGTGACCAAGGACAGGACTTCTTGGGCCTTTATCTCTTGGGGATGTAATGTACAGATATATAGATGTCAGGTGGCCTGTCGGGGGGCCACCTTAGTCCTGAATCATGGGATTCCTATTCCTGGATACCTAAGCTTGGGCATTAGGTCTGCTGGTCAGCCTGGTCAAGTTCAATTTGGACAATATGGCACATAGGAGTGAACATTTATCCCCTACATGCTGGCTCAGGTGTGATAATACATAATACATAGATGTTCCTTAGATCTATATCTTGGCCTATCTGTCTTGGAAGGTACTACTCAATAGTTGCATGGCAGTATGGGGATGTGGCCACAGTGGCTCCTAAAAGGCTTCTCTTTGGACTTGGTCCTGGAGGGATGACACACATCTTAGGTTTTTGTCCCTCTAGCTTCTCCTAAAATCCCCTTCTCCAGCTTCTGGTCCCTATGCCCTTGGGTTAAGATGGCTCTGTCTCTTCCTGTCACTTCTCATGTGGCTCCCTCTGAATTCCCACAGACACTAGAGTCTGCCACAATAATCGATGGGGAAGGACAGCCTCTGCTTAAATTGACCCAAAGGTGGGTAGAAGACCAAGGGTTTAAGGGGGGCATTCCTTCTGTGACCTACAATGCTGATGAAAGCTAGAACTAGATGAGAATGTGTTCATAGAAAAGCATGGGATGTAGTTGTAGGCGTGTATAGAGTATGCTTGGTCAAGGTGTCCATGCTGAGAATAGCACTGTTTGGCTAGGGGACTTGGACAGATGCCAAGGACAAGGGGCCTGGGAATCTTAGAATAAGAGATAAACAAGTCCATAGCATAGCCTTATTTCTGTTAGTATCTTCATGCTTCTGAAGCCTGAAAATCTCCCAAGAGGGTAGCTCTTAAGTTTCTGGAACCTACAGTAGAGATGGTTGAATCAATGATGCTAGTTGGTTTATTTACTTTTTGGACAGTTTGGCTCTGTTGCCCAGGCTGGAGTGCAGTGGCGCGATCTCTGCTCACTGCAACCTCCACCTCCCGGGTTCAAGTGATTCTCCTGCCTCAGCCTCCCAAGTAGCTGGGATTATATGCACGTGCCACCACACCCGGCTTTTTGTAATTTTAGTAGAAATGGGGTTTCGCCATGTTGGCCGGGCTGGTCTTGAACTCCTGCCCTCAGGTGGTCTGCCTACCTCAGCCCCCCAAAGTGCTGGGGTTACAGGTATTGAGCCACTGCATCCGGCACAATGATGCTGTTAATTTGTGGTATGCTAACATACTTGGACTACAGGTGAGTGCTTCTACTTATTCCATCTCCCTGCTGTCATTCCCGCCAACCCCACTCACCCACAACCAAATATACAAGGTCTATTCCCTTGCACTGTCAAAGTGTCATGTGCATACATTAACTACACACCATCTCTGCCCTGTTGGGTCACACCTGACACACACCTATGTAGACATCTAGTCTCTACTGCATGTGGTACTCCATGGCATGCTGCCACCACACCATTTCCTGCCACTTTTCCAGGAACAGGCACCCAGTTACCACCATCTCTGTCACTACAAACAACACTGAGAACAGCTGTATATAGGTACTCTTATTTACCTCTAGTACAAATTTTTTTACTCCCAGGCATAGAACTGCTTGACTAAGTGATACCAGACAGTTCTCCAGAATGTTCCCAAGACGATGCATGAGTATTCCTGTACCCCGACTCCTCCATGTAACCCAGCTGTCTAGCATTTGGTAGCCTAATGGGTGTGAAGGGATCTTATCGTGTTGCTTGCATTTGACTTTGAACACTTTCTGATGACAGCAATTTGAGTATCCCTCACTTTTATTTTGGGGTTCCCCTCTGTCTCATTTTAAAGGAATCCTTCTCAGAGAATTCCTTATTGGCTTCAGATATGACACCTTAATCTATCTGAGCTTTATTCACAGTATCTTCCATTGAACAGAAGCTTCATTTTGATGCTGCTCAAGTCTTTGCTTATGGCTTGTGCTATGAGGGTCTGATGAAGCTGTGTCCTATCTTCAGGTCACATCATTTGTATTCTCTATTCTCTTCATTTTGCAGAAATAACTCTGGCTAAGAAGCTTTCCTCAAAAGATTAGGAACATACAATGTGGTAGTATCCAGTTATATTTTTCTTCTAGAGAAGCTGGCTTCCCTATACAAATTTGTCCTTCACCATTGATTCATGGTAGCTCTTTCATCATAGTTAATGCCTGTGTACACTTGGGCCTTGCTGCTTTGATCCATTTGCCCTTGTGCAAATATCACAGTAGCTCTAGCATGACCCTAAACTGACAGGGCCAGTCCCCTTCATTCATACTGTGGTTGGTTTTGCTACTTATGGGTTGTCTTCCTCATGTGAATTTTACAGTAATTTTGTGCTCTTTAATTTAGCAAGATCTAACCTCACTGGAAACAAAAAACTAAGCAAGGATTTTAGAATTTAAGGTTATAAACTTCTCTAGGAGGAACTAAGTCTTAGTCTGTATTCTAGGAACTGATTTTACCTGGATTGTCCTATTAGAACCTTTTCTAACTCCTAGGAGAACCATATAGGTAAGAACACTCCCTTTTATTGACTTGCTAAGTCTGCTAGATACTGAATGGCTGGACTACTTAGATCTTTGGAAAGTGCCTTTTCCTTCTTCACATATTAATGTAGTAAGACACTTGGGTAGATTTTTCCGAAGTCCTAAGATAAAAGCTACTTGGTCATGGTATAATTCTAAATACACTGTTAGACTCAGTTAGCTCACTTCTAGCTTAGTTTTTTATATCCATGTGTATAAGTGAAATGGGCCTAAGACACTACTTCTGGCTGGGAGTTGTGACTTCTGTAGTGGTGAAAGAATCATTCTGCCACAAAGCACTCTGCAAGCTCTATCTTCTGGAATGACTGGGACACAACCAGGCCTGGAAAGAATTTCTTCCAACTCCTCACACAAGCCCAGGATGGACTTTACCCATCATGGTGATCTTCCTGTCAGCAGAGCTGATGTGTCCAAGTCAGGCTGATTCCAGAGCACTTCCCCCCCGGCACCCCCCAACACCCCTCCCACCTCAGGGGTTGTCTGGCAAATGTCTTCTCCAGCATTATCTCCAGAGGACTTTTTCAGGTTCAGACATAGCAAGGGTCTGAACTTACGGGACCATTTAAGAGCTTAGTGCCTATTATGTCTCTGGCTTTAGTCAAATAAGAACAGACTATGCTTTTCTAGATCATTCTGTACTTACAACTTTTTAGTAGCTTTGTTATAGCAGTATATTACTACTACATAAAGTAGACAGGCAAGAACATATTCCTATCACTAGAGATCACCATTATAGTGGCTTAGTACTTTTCATTTATAAAGATATCTGAAATGACACCAAACTGCAGGTACTCTCCTAACCTATTTATGTCTTTCACATCAGGGAGTGCTCATTCATATTCTAGACTTTCCCACTGACCTCCTAAGTATCCTTTATGGTTCATCCAGTTCTCAATCCAGTAACATGCTTTAAATCTGGTTCTATCTAGTCTCAATCTAGTTCCCTTAGATCTTTGGAGCCAGGGAAATAGTCCTGCAGGTGTCTCACCTTCTAGATTGGTTTCAATGCTGCTCAATGTTGTCTAGCTTGTCCTTCTCTTATATCCTAGAGCCTAGAATTAGCATCTAAATGCTGGATGTAGTCTAGCTGGAAGTCTTGAATGTGAATCTATTACAGATGTTAGTGTTCTGTGTTGTATTATGTTAGACACTAATGACAGTACCTCTACTGGATTAGAGGACCAAGAGTCTGATCCCTCAGTTTAAATCATCTCCACATGATTAGGAAGAAATTCAAAGTGTTATTCCAGCATTGGACAAATATCCAGTGTCCAACCTCTGGCAAGCTATCTATATAAACTGATGATCCTTGCCTGAATCTGGGGTGCTATGCTTTTTAGAGACAACTCTGGCCCCAGCTACTTCTGCAGAGGGTTTGAGATACCTGCAGAAAGAGGTACGTCCTGGTTCTCCTGGGCAATTTACCATATTTCCTTCTTCTCCTGAATGAACAGTAGCTACTTCACATAGTGATCCAATAGTAAGTGAATCTGCTCAGACTACGTGTGAGCAGAGGCCTGATAAGGACCTAGTTGACTCCCAGTAGCCTCTCTTAATAGAGCTTCTCAGTGGTTTTTATGCTTAAATTATTGCTGAGATTCCCAAGGGTGCTCTCCTAGGGAAGACAGCTGCTTTGGAACAGATGGTTGCTTACAGCTGACTGTGCTACTCAACATCCTCTAAACATGGAGTCTCCATGCTGGAGTACTACTTTGTATGTGGTGGGGAATGGTAGGCCTGTGCCTCAGGTGAATGACTGTATGGGAATTGCAGACTTATGATCATGCCACTGACTCGGGTCAAGCCAACTTTTGAGAGTTTCACAGAATTTCACTCAGATCTGCTGTGGCTCACATCAGGCTGGTGCTCTGATTGCACCTATGAAGCCTCTGTGGCTGGTCCTCATGACTCTGACTTCAGGTCCTGATGCTTTGGGAATGAGGACCTCTCACAGAAACTGCTGTGAAGCAGATGTCCCTAGTAAATGACATAGGCTGCAAAACTCTGAGCTTTGCCTTGATAGTGACTTATCCCTGTATCAAAGGGAGGAACTTTCTCTTTGATCTCTGTACAAGGCTATTCCTGAATGTTTCTGGCCCTCAAATGTCTTCTGTGCTGGTATTTCTAGTACTTGGTGATGGGTAAAGCCTACCATGTATGGGAGGCCACCGTTGGTAGCCCTGCCTGGCTTTTGGGGGCTGTTCCCCAAGAGCTGTCTTCACTGATCCTTCAGTGTGGTGGTAGTACTGTTTCTTACAAGTCCAGCATGTAGTGGCTGGGCCAAGAGAATAAGGACCTTGCTGTCATTGATCTTCATGACCATCTATATGCCTTCTCTATTTCCCAGTCCCTGTGTTTCTGGTCACATGACTGATCTCCCCCAACACAATATGAGTAAAGGCAATGTTGCTTCTGGCTTGAGGAATTGGAGTGGCTCTGCCTTCCCCAGGCTTTTGCCATGCAGAAGTGACCCTGCCTGGAGGCTCCACCTATTCTAGATAATGCAGCTAAAGACAAGCTATTCCTAGGCCTACACTAGGAAGAGCCTTGTGCATACCAACTTACCCCTTGATGTGAACAAAAGAAACCTTTGCCACACTGCCTGGATCTGAATCTGTTATGACAGCACTGCTTACTATTACATGGACTGACGCTTGTCCTCATGGACTGGGAAGTTGTCTCCCTACCAACATCATCACTGCCCATCTCCTTGCCTCAGCTGTGACAGGGAATCATCGCTGTTCCTGTGATCCTAGTTGCTCCCTGCAGCTATGACTTTGGGGCCCTTCTGTGCTTGGGGGTTGAATGCCCCAATGAGACATGTCTCCTTTATCAGGCCCCTCCCATCCATGCTAGATCTCTGATGCTTAATTTCTTTCTGGCCTTTGTCAATGTTGGGCCCCAGAGAACTACTTGTCATATTAACCTTGCTTCATTTGACCTATGTTCCTGGAAAACACTGCACAGTCTTGTTTTCCTGGGTTCTTTCTTCTAAGCTCTTAGGCCACTTTCAGAAAGAGTTTAGACATTGTCATCTTCTTTCGTACAAACTAAAGGCAGAACTCCACTGGTTTTTCCATAGATACCTTGAGCTAACAAATATTACTTTCTCATACTTCTAAAGATGTCATCTTTTTCTGTTAAACACCAAAGTTAGACCTTGGATTAAAATTTTTAAGGGAAAACACTTGAGGTTTCTGCCACAAGAATATTGATAGAAAAGCACACTGTTTAAAAACTGATACTCCATCCGCTTGATGTTCTGATGTTGCTTCTAGCCTTCATTTAGCATATGGGGACTTAGCCAGGCACGGATCTGGTTCTATGATACACATGTAGACCTGGGGGCTGTTCAGCCAGTCATAGGAGCCCAAACAGTGCTCTTGGCCATTTGAATTGGTGTCTTGGCCTTATCAGAGGTAAAGACCTCTATCAGTACCTCCTGACCTGCCACTAGCTCACTGCTGCTCAAGGTTTCTCCCTGGGGCCTGCCCATAAGCTGGCCTGGGGCCTTCCTGCTCCATGGAGAACTCCTGGAACTCCACTGATGGAGAATGACTGAGGCTGGATAACCAGGTCAACCAGCCCCTGCCTAGAAGGTACCACAGAGTGTGTACTCTGTGCCCCAGGGGCCGTCCTGTGGCCCAGGGCAGAAGAGCCTTTAGAAAAGCAGGAGGCCATGGTGGGATTCCCGGGATTACTGCCTAGAGCCTTGCTATTGGGAGCCCCCCCCAGCTGCCTGGGTGTAGGGGTAAGGGGCTGGGGATGCCCCGGGCTTGGATCCTTACCTCGCTCTTCCTACACCATGTTTGGAGCCCTGCCCAGGCAACTTCTCTCACCTTTCCTTTGAGTCTCCGTTCCTTAAAGCGGGAGGGCAGGAAAGGACACAGCAGGCAGCACCTGGAGATCCCTCCTTATGCCCTGGCTCACTGCCCTGCTCAGCATGTATGTGTATGGGGGCTTGTCTTTGGGAATCATTGTCCTGGTCACCCTGGTCTGTTCTGTCTTCTCCCAGGGGGGATTTCCTGACATCCCCTAACTCGGAGTTATCTCCATGGCCAGCAGCATGGAGGAAGGTGTTTTGTGTGTCTTTGTCTGTGTTCTGGGTCTCCCAGTGACTGCTCTCCCTAATCTTGACAGGCTGCTGCTTCACTTAGACTCTAACCTCTCCTGTTTGCTCATGTCAGTATTCATCAAGACTGATCTGGATGTTCCTTGTACTGGTTTTGGATGTCTAGGTACTAAACTGGCCTTGGACTACTAGGGTATGGGGCTGTGGTGGTTGTGGATGAGATACTTCAGTGTTTTCTCTGAACCCACTCTGAATACACAGATGGGGCAAATGTGGGTAAGACCCTGCATTTGTCATGGTCTCACTCCTGGTTACCTATACGCAAACTTTCTTCCTCTTCTTGACATCACTTACCATCCTGAACTGTGCGTCAGAATGTAGCTGAGCACTCTCCCCTCCCTGAAGGAGGCAGTTGTGTGACTGTAGCAGGGAAGGATTAATCCTTAGGCAGGGAAGCATCCCTAGGCAGTGGCTCACCAGCCTTCTTTCTGGCATCTGGCCTGTTCTGCCCCATATTGTTGAGGTTCTTATCTCTGGGGTTAGGGTACAATGGTGATCAGGGAAAATAAGCTGAGTTGATGGGATACTAGGAGTCCCCATCACTCCCTGAGGGTGGCCCAATCAGCCAGGTAGGATATATGGACATGCTTAACACTATATGTATAGTGATGCCAGGCAAGCTACCCACAGGACTCCTATAACTGAGGCCACAGATCACCTACGTATAGAGGTTCTTAGACTAAGTCAAGGCATAGCACTATCAGATGCAGAGAGAAACTAGGGGTGATATTGGAGAAGGAGCTTATTTCATTCTTTCCCAACTTACAAGATTCACCAGAAGATAGGTTTAAGTGCTCAAGTCCTTCATCTTAAGTCTCTTTGGAGAGACTGAGATGTTCTGTGGCAACTCCAGAGGCTTGGAAGGCTTTGGAAGCTGAATGTCCACTTGCTGGCACTTGTCCTGAGCTGGTCCAGACTTTGGGACTCCTCTGAGATCCAGTGTCTGATTTCATGGGCATCAAGTCATGCCCATGTAAAACATACCAATCTTGTGTCTAGGCTGTCATTTCTATCAAGAAATAAGGCTGAAATTCCATATGTCTGCAGGGAGAAAGCAAGTTATAGCCTTGCTGGAAGCACTGGTGGTTCTGAGTGGCATAAATCTTTTCTGTGACACTAAGTCAGCTGGTGCTGGGACCCTAGCAGCTAAAGTTTTCCAACTGGGCTATCCAGGGAGGACTGGGGCCAGATACAAAGGGGGCTGGGTATTAGTCAGAAATCTGAGGATGTCTTTATCACATTGTATAAGGGGAGAACAAACGGTCTTGCCTGTATAGTATCCTTGGGCCTCTTGAGTCTTGTTCCTTCTCTTTTCTACCACCTCACAGGGGAGTGGCCTTGGGGATATAAGAAAGAAAAGTGGCTGTGAGGATGGGGTTGCCGAACAGGGCTACATCGAGGTGGAAGCTGCTTTGCCTACAGCGTTCTAGACTAAGATCCTAGGAAACAAGCATGAGAAGCCTAGAGGGTTCTGGGAAGATGTTAACTTCTGTGGCCTTCCTCACCCTAGCCCTAGGATGTGCTGAGGTAGAAACAAATGACCCAGGCAGAGGGCCTCAGCTGGGCATGGGTGATGAGCAGGAGGCAGGGTGGTAAGACACTGGATCTCATGGGATCTGACTCTGGGTCCAGGCAGCATTTCCGGGGATGATGGAATCTGTTTAGACAGCAGAAATGGAGGAAAGAAAAGGGGAAAGAGGCCAGTAAACACCCAATGGTGGTTGTAGAAGTTTGAAGCTCTCTATAAGGACCTGAGGTCTAGCTTAACACAAAATAATGCAGAACTGTGGCATGGAACTAGCTTCAAAGGGCTTGAGCCCAGACGGTTTTGTAGAGAAAACTATGGGACAATTGGGTCCATTTAGGTTCTCACGTGGCCCTCCCAGCCCTGAGACCTGTTAGTGACAGACATACTTTAAGCAATATAATATAACATCATAGTCTAGGAGATGGGAATAGGCTCCCAGGGCCAGACTGTCTATGGAGAGAAGTCTTGACGTATCTCTCCTGGGTACTGTGGTCTCCCTAACTCTCTGCCTCCTCACAGGGAGATCTGCGCTAGTGGGAAGCAGTGACTGTGCTCTCATGACATCCTAGTAGCATGGCTTTGGAGCTGGTCCTCTGTCCTGAGCAGAAGGTGGCTCTGCATGAGGCTGTCCAAGCCATCACTTGTTCCTGACCTGACCGCATCTAAGACTAGGCGGAGATCACAGGTACATATATCCCACAAATACAAGGGTACCTTATTTTCTCCAACTTGAGCCCCTTGAAAGGCTAAGAGGCCCTGTGGGGAGAACAGGTAGGAGGCTATAGGTTAGAGTAGGGAGAACCAACCCCCTGCAACAGCTAGGTCTGAGGGTAAAGGCTAGAATGGTGGGGTGGGGGGAAGTGGTGCTGTCTTAGACTATCCTCAACTTGTGGGCATCCTTCAGAGCCATGCAAAGACTAGGTGGACTGATCTGGTCTGAAGCACTGGCAGCTATGAGATGCCACCCAACGTAGAACTTTCCAGATTCTTTGTAAAAGGTTTTGGTGTTTCAAGTCAACAGTACGTGTTCCTACTTGAACCAGAACTTGTATTGGACCAAGCTGGATTTGAAGCCAGACACTGCTGAGCTTGGGTGGCGGCCCTGATCTGTATGTAGACCTCAGCAGAGGATGACACTGGCCAGTCGTGGCCCTGCAGCTGGGCATCCTCACCCTGACACTGAATGGAACACGTGAGCAGTAGATTCCCCAACAGTCATTGCTGTGGAGCAGCCAGGAAATGTTCCCAGCAGGCATGCAGCTGACACAGGAGAAAACTAGGGATCTTTCTTATCTTTCTCTGGGAGCACCAGCCTTTCCCACAAGTGGCATCTGATTCTCCCCTTGGAGTCCAGGACACACAGGGAACTAGAGACACACATGACTGAGTAATGTGGGCTCCATTCAACTCTGAACCTGTCCAGGCTGGCCCATGGGATGGCTGGGGCTGTCTGGCTCTAGGAAGACATGCTGAGAAGACCAAGCCACCTCTGCTCAAAGGACTTACAGTTCTTGCATGGGGCTCATCCCTATACTACATGACTTGGTTACTATTCCTTCTGAGAATCTGCAGTTGCCTCACAGACTAAACCTCTTGCTAAAACAAGGCTTCAGCCTCAAGGCCCCTGGTTCATACTCAGCAGAAGTATCTTCCCACATCTGCCTTAAAGCCTCCCACATTCTTGTTACAGCTCCTGGACGTCTGTCTATTCAGGTAAAACCTCCCCTATCCACAGTGGCATTTCGGTTTCTGCTTGTACCTAGTTAGGTGTGGACCTACATTGAGTACTGTCGCCCATTCTATCAGGGGCCCTGAGGGCACTGAGCAGCCCCTTCAGGCTGACCAGGCCAGTAGCTGAGTCCTTGTCTCTACAGAACCCAGGGATCTACCAGGGGTGACTGTTCTGACCCCCCTTTTACCTCTGTAGGTTCCAGGACTTCTGGGGAAGAGTTGGCAGACTTGGGCCAAAGCCAACATGAAGAACCAGAAGTAGCAAACACGTATGTCTGCTAGAGGCAGATCAGGGCCTAGACTACTTATGCTACCCACTGGCTACCTGTGACAGGTTGAGGGGTGGGGTGAGATGTGCCTACAGGGCCTGAGGCTGTGATGTAGCCCTGAGGGCCCAAAGCCTTCATGCCTTTGCTGTGGCTGAAGGTCAAGCCTCTTCTCTTGGGAGAGACGAGACCAGGAGAGTAGAAGACAATGTATTATATACTCCTGTTCCTGGACTAGCCTCTGAGGCCTGTGGCAAGAAGGGATGCAGATGATCACAAAGGGTAAAGGGATGAGGGGAGCTGACCATTGCAATCTAGACTCCAGTGTGCCATCCTAACAAAGTCATGAAAGGCTTTTTCTTTTTGCTCAGAAGCAGGTACTGCCCCATTACCCTGGTAGCAGTAGCCCTGCAGCCCAGGCCTGTGTGGAAGCTGGCCTTCTCACAGTGGCTATGCTTTGGCATAGGGACATTCCCTCGGTGGCTCTTGAATGAAGGTACTCCCAAGCATTTGCCTTTGAGACTGGATTATCTCTCCCTTAGCTGCGGTAGAAGAGACCTCAGGGCTTTCATCCTATGTGAACAGGTAAGGACCAAACCTGGGAAAGTCAGGGTTATATAGACAAAACTAGCCTTGCTTGCTATCCCTGGCCATCTGGATCTGAGTCCCTCTGCCTGTGTTTGGGGTATTCTTTACCCTCTGTCTTAGTGGAAAGTAGCACTCACTTGCTCTTATAGCAACGGAAATTCCAATAACCTTTCTCCCAGTCCCTCTTGCAGGTAGAGAATAGACACATGACCTAGGCTTCATGGATCAGACAACTCCTTCCCAGACTTGGAATAGAAGCCAATGAGGCAAAGGTTCTAGGACTGGATACCTTCCCAACTGACAGTTGCAACAGGACCAAGCTTTGGGCAGCTCTGGCAATGGCCACATCTACATCCTGCCAGTGGGACAGCATTTAGTGCTTGGTGGGGCCGACGTATCCTCAACCAGGCGGGTCTGTGGTGTGGCCTCGGAACCTCAGGCCCCAGTACTCCTAGGAGTTCTGCGGGCCACTCCTAGTTTTCATCATGAGTTCTTTCTGCTTAATCTGGCAAGACTGTTTTGTTGCTGGTGACCGACAATCCTGGCTGAGAAGTTGCTAGCTGGGCTGGCTGCAGGAAACTGTCTTCAGGGAAATGACTGGTATGCTAGCCTGGTTGGGGCTGAAGTTGGTGACAATCTGGCTGGTACTAAGTTGAGGCTCCCACAGCCTGTGGCATGTGGAAACAAAACAAATTCTCACTGAGAATGAGATGTCCTTAAAGCTGTTCTGTCATCACCAGCTTAATCACCTTTGTCACACCTTTCATGTTTTAAAGGAGTAGCTTGCCACTCAAAGCCTCACCTTTAGTAGACAGGTGGCTGCTGGGCCTCGCTTCTCCTTAGAAGGCACCACAATACCCTGGGCAGCTTTGGTTTTTGAAAATGGTGTATGTAACACTCGAGCCTCATGGGTGGTGGTGTGACAGACTGGTAGCTTTGAGTGGTTCTCAGAGTAAGCAGAGACTTGGCCAGGACAGGATGGAGCTGCAAAGCCCTGCCACTTGGTTCCTGTGTCCCAGCAGGATGCTGGCATCCAAGCCTCTAGCGAATGAGGCCACTGTATGGAACTTCCAGCAAGCCCCCAGCAGCAGGCCTCGGTGGAGGCCTCCAAGGTTTGAGGGCAGAGCCAAGCTGCCTTCCGCCTGTAGCTGCTCTTGAAGTGTGGTGCTTGCTATTTGGTCCCTACAGAAAGTGAATACTGCCTATGTGATCCGGGTATGAGTTGACACACCTAGCCATCACCGGGCATACCCAGTGGTCTCAATTGAAGTCTTTCGTAGGAGGGCACCAGCAATCCCTAAAGACATGTAAGTAGCATGAACAGTTGGCTGATGTGTACGCCTAATTCTATCGCACTGTTACCCACCCCTACAACTTGTGGAGAAAGCGTAGGGACTCATAAGTGGCTCTAGACAACACACTGGTATCAGCTGGATAGACTGCTATGGCATTCTAGCCCCATTCAAGGTGACCTTGAAGGACCGTTGGGAAGGGATCTTCCTAAAGGGAAGGACTTTTCACAGGCCACTGTCTCTTGCCTAGAAGGGTGCAGTCTAAAATGAAGATCTACGTAGATCTATGGTTGGAGGCTAAAGATGTGACTGGCTGGTCATGGACTTTTGGAGTAAGATTACATGAGTAGTGACAAGGAGGTTTAGGAAAGGAATGTACAGATTGGGGGCCTTAGAACCAATTCCAAGTGTGAGATCTCTTGTGAAAGCTCATGAAGGCGTGACTCTGGACAAGGATCTTGCTAAATGATTGGGGCTCCTGCCCTTAAAATGGTCAGCTTCCTTCCCTAGTCACCCCTGTCCTTGCTTGAAGGGAGTCATGGATGAGCAACCATGGAAGGAAAGAGTTAAGTCACCCTGCATGGCATCTGCAACTTGCCTTTCTCCCAAGGGCTGAACTGTCAGCTGCTAAGACCAACTTGAAACAGCGACCCTCGGCCCCCCAGTAAAGCATCTTAATACTGGGAGATCCAGCCACCTATCAGTCCCCATTTGACTTCTACCATGGAGTGGGAGGGTACTGGCCATTTGCCATGACCCAGTATTCCTTGGATTTATACCTGTTCCTGCCTGACAGGCTTGCTTGAAAAATACTATCTGTGAATTTGACATTCAGCTTCATTGTTCCCCATACAGCATTGCAACTGACAAAGGAACTCTTGTCTCAGCACAAGTGAATCAATAGGCAGAAGCCCATGGCTATTGTACACCTCGACTCCCAGGAGCAGCTGACTCTATAGAATGGTGAGACGTCTTCCGAAACCTCCATTATGGTGCTACCTGGGATCCACTGCTTTGGGAGGCTGCAGTACTGTCAATAGAAGGGGTGGCATGTGTTCTGAACCAATGACTGTGATAGTGTCTTCCTCATATCCAGACTGCTTGGACCCAGATACTCAACAGTAGACACAAGGTACCTCTCAATGTAACAGCTAAAGTCCTACTCCTAACTTGACTTGCCCTCCTGAGTTTGTAGATTCTGCTAGTTTTAGAAGTCTTAGTAACTTAGGGAGGAATGCTTCTACCAAGGGAACACAACTTTATCACTAAAGTAGAAGTGGGGACAGCCTCTGGTCACTTGCACCTGCCACTTTGAACAGGTAAATGATGGTCACAGAGCGGGCTGGGGAGTTTGTGTCAAAGATCGCCCTCTCCATAGTAGAGGCAGGGGAAGTAGTCCAGGGAGTCCCAGGCCAACCTGCCACTCAGGGGTGGGTAAATAGATGACAGCCTAACCCTGGCCATACTACCAAGGGTATACTTACATCAGTAGAAAGACTTCAGATCATTCCACCACCTAAATTAGCTGAAGCTGTAGATTAAGGGAAAGGAAACAAATAACCATACCCTTGTAACTGCTCTAATAAAAGGTCTCTCACTTGTATTTTCCTTATGGTAACCAGTATATTTCCTTTATAAAAGGTAAGGTGGAGGTGGCTTGCATATTCTAGTTCATAGGTCACAATATCACGATAGGATTGGGATAGCTCTAAAAACAGAATGTCTATCACCTTGTATTAATCTTTTCTTACACTGCTGTAAAGATACCTGAGAATAGGTAATTTATACAGAAAAGAGGTTTTAATTGGCTCGTGGTTCTGCATCAGCTTAGCTTTTTGGGAGGCCTCAGGACACTTTCTTTTCAATCATGACAGGCAAAGGGAATGAGGCATCACAGATGGCAGGAGCAAGAGGTCGGGGATTGGGGGTGGGTGAAGAGTCTCAGAACTCACTATCATGAAGACAGTACCAAGAAAGACGATGCTAAACCATTCATGAGAAGTCGCCGCCTACCACATTCCATCTCCAACATGGATTACAATTCGACAGACTTGGGTAGTGACACAGAGCTAAACCATATCACACTTGATACTGGATTAGAGCAGAATGTAGCAGACCTGGGTGTTCTCCCAGGGAGTAGGAAGCTGGAAATGGGGGATGGGCAGATATGAGTAATTATATCACCTCCTTGAAGAACATGAAGAGAAGATACTGCTGTAAGAGGGGGTGGACTGTAATGAAGAGCTAGTGTTTTGTTGCTGTGTGTGTGTGGGTTTTTTTTTTTTTTTTTGCTCTAGACTTGAATGTCCTTTCTAGCTCCCTCACATGGTCAATGAGCCTTGGTAGAAGTCATCTACCATACAGTATCTTAACTTCTTCAGTTAGTTCTATAGCACATGTTTGCAGGGTGGCAGCAGTGAATCCCCAAGCAGTTCTGGGCTGTGCTATCTTTTCTGGGGGATATTTCTGGCTGAGCCTTGTTCTCTGGCCCTGATTCTGTGGACTATGTATTCCTTAGTAAACTCCTTTTCTGCTGAAATCACACAAAGTCTGTTTCTCATAAGGCCACTGGGTAAAAACATTTAAGATGCTCCAAATATGTGATCTTTGGCTTTGACTAAACCACTGTCTCTCTAGATGTGCTGGGGGGGAACCCGTTGGCCCCTTCAGCCTGTGTATCCTGACTTGCCTTAAAGGCTGATTCTTTGTTTAGCCTTGATACCTACCTAGGGGCAGCATCTGTAGGATCATGTTGGACCTGCTTGTGAGCTTCCCTACGTGGGTAGGTGGCCTTAGCCTGCTTCCCCATTACAAAGGCAGCTTTCTTTGGAGTCCTCTGTCCTGATCTTGCACCTGTCTGTGCTTGGAACCCCCTTCCCCCACCCCAGGCTTAGCACCCTAAATATCTAGCTTTCATCTAGAGAAAGCCCACCAGGGGCTATATGACACTTATACCTGATCCTTCTAGGTTGCTGGGCACCTCTGACTCAGAGGCCTATTCCTGTGTCTTTCCTGCATGGCTCAAAGTCCTGAGCAAGATGCTGAGCTCTCTTCCAAGCCCAGAGGGGAGGAGTGGTCTAGTATGGTCCTAGTTCCTGTCTTGAACTGTTCCTTCTAAGGCTCCTGGGGGTTGTGGGAAGTTTGAACAGTAAGAATCCAGTATCCTTTGCCTCCTTGTCCTGAGGAACAGCCAGGACAGTGCCTGGCCTGCCCCCCTCACTCCAGCAGTGCATTTCTTAGTCCCCCAGACACAAACCTACTTTGGCCTATGGTAAGGAACACCACTCCTGTCTTTGACCTCAGTGCCAGGTGGGCTACAGGGCTCTGATGGAACTTAGCCATGGCGTGAACTTGATTGCCAAACTTCAGCTGGAGACAGAGGTACCAGCTGGTGATAGGGCCTTGAATAAGAGGATCCAGGAGAGTCACATGCTCTCTATTCACTGCTGCCTCTTGTGTCTGCCCTGAATTATCTAGGGCAGAGCTGGATAGAGCTGCCCAGATGCAGCTCATGTCCTTAAAAGCTTCCTAATTGGTCTCTGGGTTTTCATTCCTGTTCCCTTCCCATCTATCCTCAATGTTTCAAGTGTAATTGTGTTATAAGCACACAACATGGGTCTTCCTGAGAGCCCATGACTCCTAGTAGAAATTCAGATACTGTCTAGCAGAGCCCTGACTCCAATCACTTGCTTCCAGAAAGTTGTCTCACCCCTTTATACCACCTGGGTTATTCACTGTGCATAGAACTCCAAGGCACCCTGGTGCCCAGGAAATAGGAGCAGCAGTGCTTAGTATGGGCTGGGTGTGAAGTCTAGAAGGCTCAATCCCCTGTTTCCGACTGAGGAAGGTAAGGTAGGAATTGCACCATGCCTCGCTGTGATGTTCCTGAGAGTGGGGCTTGTCGAGAGAAGGTGACTATTGGCAGGGTGTGGTGGCTCATGCCTGTAATCCCAGCACTTTGGGAGGCTGAGGTGGGTAGATCATGAGGTCAGCAGTTCAAGACCAGACCGACCAACATGGTAAAACCCCTTCTCTACCAAAAATACAAAATTTAGCCAGATGTGGTGTGGTGCGCCTATAATCCCAGCTACTTAGGAGGCTGAGGCAGGAGAATCGCTTGAACCTGGGAGGCAGAGGTTGCAGTGAGCTGAGATCATTCCACTGCACTCCAAGCCTGGGCAACAGAGACTCCGTCCCCAAAAAAAGTGACTATCGCTAATACCTACCTGGCAGTTAGGGTGCTGTTATGCATTTCCCATGCATGAACTCATTTGGTCCTCACAACCACATGGACAGTACCGCCCTCTTACAAGCGAGGACACAGAAGCCTAGAGGAGTCATTTGCCTAAGCTTACATGGTTGGGAAGTGGTAGAGCCAAGACTTTATTTCAGGCTGTCTAGTCCTAGGGTATATACTTCTTCCCCAATATCTTATGAGAACTCAAACATAGAGTCCAGTTGAGAGAACCTTAACACCCATCTCTCAACATTTCACAAAGCTTGTTTTGTCAGTTTACGCCCTATCACCCATTAATCTTTTTTTTGTTTTTGAGATGGAGTCTCACTCTGTCACCCAACCTGGAGTGCAGTGGTGCGACCTTGGCTCGCTCCAACCTCCATCTCCTGGGTTTGAAGTGATTCTCCTCACTCAGTCTCCCGAATAGCTGGGATTACAGGCATGCGCCACCATGCTGGCTAATTTTTGTATTTTTAGTAGAGGTGGAGTTTTGCCATGTTGGCCAAGCTGGTTGCATTTCAAAATAAGTTGCAGTCATCTGTATACTTTTCCTAAATACTTCAGCATACATATTAACTGGAGTTTGAGATTTCAGTTTTGTTTTTTCATGTAAAATTGACGTGAACGTATGCTTTCAACCACCATGCTCTACTGCTGTGCTCAGGGAACACAAGACAGACTAGGCCATCAAATGGTTATTTTGCGAGTGTTCACTGAACTGTCATGCAAGAGGACTCATGGTTATGAAGGTACAAGGAACTCCCTGCTATGGGAGCTCACACCAGATGCAAAACTGAGCAGCACCCAGTGAGGAACACGGAGACACAGTGGAAGAACAGGCACGAGGCAATGCACACAAAATCAGGGAAGGTTTCGCGGAGAAGGTGCTGGGTGGAATTTTGAAGTAAGACACAACTGGCCGGGAATGGCATCTCAGGTGGCAGGCACTTGCAAAGCCAGGGAAGTGTGAAGTGGGGTGGCTTACACAGCTGCAGGTAGCCTGGTGTTGCTGGAACATAGAATGGGCATGAGAATGTTGGTTCTCTATTGCTGCAAGAAATTACTAACGATGACTGCAGACTTGGCTCAAAACAATATGAACTTATAGTTTTGGGGGTCAGAAGTCTGAAGTGGGTCTCACTGGGCCAAAATGAAGGTGAGAGGAGAAATCTGTTTCCCTACATTTTCCAGGATCTAAAAACTTTCTGCAGTCCTTGGTACTCGGCCCCCTCCTGTCTTCAAAGCCAGTGATGCTGGTGGCATCCTATGCTGCATCATGTTGGCATTGCTTTCTCTGTCACATGGTATTTAGCTCTCTCCTTCCATTATGAGGACCCTGGTGATTACACCTCGGGCTCACCTGGATAACCCAGATCATCTCAAGATTTGAGCCCCTTTTGCCATGTGAGGTAACATAAGCATGGGTTACAGTTATCAGGATGTGGACATCTTTGTGGGAGCCAGTATTCCACTGGCCATGGAGGGACTGGGTGGCAGGGACTCTTAGGGCTTTGTGAGCTGGTCTTGGGCTGAGCCTCCTGGGAGGAGGCAGCTTTGGATGGACTTGACCTGGCAGAGAAAGGGCTGAGTGGCATGAGGAGAGGGGAATAGTCCAAGTCTTTTCTACCTGTCAGGCTTGGCACAGAAGATGAATTTGCAAACTGAACAAAGAATGAGGTGAGCCTGGCTGGCGGCCGGGGGCAGTGCGGGGAGCAGCCAGTGTTGAGCTGAGTGGAAATCCTCCAGGGAGTGAGCCGGGGACCACAGCAGGAGGGCGGGGGCTCTCCACTCTTGAGGGTTAAGACAAGTCTATTACTGTTTCCTTGTCACTCTGTCACCCATCTAATGGCTATCGATAGTAGTTGAATGAGAATTGATGGGGGAGATAGATTTAATTAACCCCAGTGTCAGCGGCTGCTGGACCACCAGTTTGTGTGTTAATAGAGCTGCTGCCTGGCCTCTCCTGGGCTCTGGCTGGGAGCCCGAGGCCAGAGGAGCAATTCTGCTCAGGAGCGGAGGTGGCCCGGCGGAGGGAGGAGAAGCAAGAGCTTGGCTTGGGCTGCTGCTGTCTTCCACTGAGACCTGGCAGCCACCTTGTCGGTCATGACCGGGCCACCTGGCTCTGCTCTCTTAGCTGGAGATCTGAGCAGGGTGAGGAGGAGGACCCAGAGCCCACTGTGCCTCCTTGGCCTGAAGACGAGCGCCCTGGAGGTTCTACCTGGCATCCAAGTCACCCAGTGCAGCTCTGTTCTTGGTGGCCCCCTGCTCAGTGCCTGGGACTGAGAACCCCAGCATAGCATATTCTCCATGCCTGGCTCTCCCTCTTCCTCTGTTTTTCTTGGTCTAGATGCCACCCATGTTCCCAGCATGCCCCTTGGGTTCCAAACCCTCCTGTGCTACCCACCCCGGCCCCACCTTCACTTTATTTCCTGACGGGCTTTTTCATAGCTGCCTTATGTGCTGGCTTGACCCCTCAGCTGTGCAATCTACTGAACATGACCATGCTGGCAGTGGTGCCAGGAGGCTGCCCCTGCCTTGGACACTCATCCTTCATGTAACAGCAGTGCCCATCTTCCCATTCTATAAAATGGGAGTTTGCATAAGATGAGTGGCACCAAGCAGGTAATGCTGCTGGGTACCCAGCTCCTGAGGCCCACTGTCTGGGCTTCTGACTTTCTCTTGTGTAAGGTCCCATGGTGGTGACTGGTAATGAGGGGACAGGAGGGGAAAGGACTCTGTTCTCTTTGGGATGGTAAACTCTGAGCACAGGAACCCTGTTGGTTTCACTGAGGACCATGTGCCCAGCATGGTGGAAGCTCCATATTTGTTGAATGCACACTGTGATTGGGCCTGCCCCAGGGGCTGACCATGGAGAGTCGGGCCTCTCGAAGATCTGGATCACAGCTATGGCCTGGATGAGACTGGCTCCCTTGGCAGGGAGAATTGATTTCTAACAATCTCAGCTTTCCACTACCGGTTCTGTCCCTCCATAGCTGTGTGACCTTGGGCAAGTCACTTTATCACCCAAAGTCTCAGGTTGTGGGCACAAAAATAGTCTTTCTCCCAGGTGTGACACAAGATTCAATGAGATGGTGAATAGGCCAGGCTGTAGGATGTGTGCTTTGGTCAGTATTAAGCCCCTATTCCCTGGAACTGGTTCCCTACAGTAACTGCCACCCACCGGCTTTGGCAGGGAGGGGATGTTGGAGCCTGGAATCCACAGCCCACTCAGGCTCTGTCCTCCAAGGACCCCAGACCACTCCTGATGAGCAAGCATTGGCCCACCCTGTGGCATCACAATAGGGAATATCTGTGTGTGGACTTTGACAGTGCTTGAGAACTGACAGACTGATGCATACATCTCCTTGTCAAATCAGGCCTGGGTCAGGGCCCTGCTCTTTGAGTTGAGAGGTGTGCTTGTAGCTCCCACTGGCCACTTGCTTCCTAGAGTATCTGGGCACTAGGGCAGGGGCCACACTGACTCTGAGGCAGGTGTGTGGCAGCGACCACTTGGCCCGCTAGCACCCAGTGTCTGTCTGGCAGCCTCCTTCCCTGCTTCACACCTCTGCTGCCTTTCATTTTCAGCTCTGATTGGTTTTCTTGTTTTAACACATACCCCAGGCCCTGTCTTTGACCCCGGTGATGGATTCAGCTGCTCCCTGGGACTCCAGCTGCCAAGCTCGTCTGGAGCTGCTGGGAGTGGGGGAGAGAGGGGCAGTGGTGGAAATTACCCTCTATTCCAGGCTCAGTGGGGGTGGGGGACGCCTTCCCCAGAGTCTGGAGGTGGCTTGTGGCAGAGCAGTGAAGAGCAGGTCCCCTGGTGTGGAAGGATGGGGTTGGGGACTGTCAGGCTCTGTCACGGGAAATGGATTTTCCCTCCCTGGGCCTCCGATCCCTTTTCCGTACAAGAGGATGTGGTAGTTGTGGACTGCTCATGTCTAAGAGATGGAAAGTCAGAGTCCTCGAATGAATGGGACATTGATTTCCCTTCATGCCCCCTGGATGTGCCTGCTGCGAATGTCTGCCTGCTGCCGCGGGGCGGCCTCTGGAGAATGGGCCAAGCAACAGCATTAAATGCCCTTGGGCTGCAACCGGAGGGAGGGCCTGGGCTGGGGAGGGCAACAGGATGACCAGGGGTGACCTCCTCTGGACGATCGGCGGGAGGTCAGGGTGTGATTTGCATGAGTAAAACCCCTCCTGGACCTGTAGCCCTCAGAACAAAATGGAGCCCCTGTCCTGGTTCCCGCCAGGCTGAGGATGGCTATACCCAGATGTGGGGGCCGGGGTGTCCAGTGCCCCATGGTGCTGTGGAAGCATCGGGTATCTGGCTGAATGGCCTCTCTTCAGACAGGTGTCTGTGCTGTCTGAGCCTGGAGACCAGGGAGGTCAGTAAGTCTAGGGGGTGGGGCTTTCCATGCTTCATGTTCTTTCCCACTTCTCTCCTGATTTTTTTTTTTCCTTAAGTTTAAAAATGTATAACCAATACATTGTTGTGGTAACAGATGAAACAATCCAATAATAAATAAAAGCAGTTGAGAAAATACCAAATTCACCCTTAAACACACCACGGGCACACACACATGCTGGTTATATATTTGTTACAGATCATTTATGTCCCCTCCAAAATTCATATGCTGAAGCCCTAAGCCTTTGTGTGGTTGTATTTGAAAATGGGGCCTCAAAGGAAGAAACTAAGGTTAAGATTATAAAGGTGGGGCCCTGATCTGATAGGACTGATGTCCTTGAAAGAAGACACAAGAGCTCACTCACAGAGGCAAAGCCGTGTGAGGACATAGCATGAAGACGGCCGTCTACCAGCCAGGGAGAGCCCTCCCAGAACTCGAATTTGCTGGTACCTTGATCTTGGAATTCCCAGCCTCCACAGCTGAGAAAATAAGTTTGTTTACACAACCTAGTCTGCAGTGTTTTATTGGAGCAGTCTGAGCTAAGACAATGTGTGTGTATATAAATAAAACTAAATGGGAACATACTTTATCCTGTAACGTGCTTTTGTCAAGGCAATAGTAAACTTGTAGGCATTCATACATTCTGATGCTTGTCTTCTAATGAAACACCCAGAGACAGGTGCTGTGATACACCCTTGGTTGTGTACACACGTCTCACAACACCCAGGAGTAATCTGTCATGTGCTCTCCTTGTCTCCTGTACATGATGCCCCTCTCCCACACTGCCTCTTTCAGGCTCTGCACCTGTGGTAATAACCCCGCAATAGCGGGAAGCCGGCAAGAGCCCAAGTGCTTTGAAACTCTGCTACCAGTTGTCTGGCCTTGGGCCAGCTGCTGCCCACCCTGGCCTGTTTCCCCATCTGTGAAGACCCTTCTGTGTCTGATAGACTATGATTCAACATGCACAGGTGTGTACTTTTGAAGGTATTTCCCACAGGTGAGCTGGGCCAGCCCTGATCTTGGGGACAAGGGACTGGCGTTGAAAGCTATGTGACCATGCAGGGGCTGTGACAGAGCTCCAAGCGAGTGTGGGGAGCAGCTGGGCTCACGTCCATCTGAGACCCTGCTCAATTTGGCAGTGGCCCTGAGCAGCCCATGCTCAACCCTCATCCCTTCTGCATGTGGGGCTGGGGCTGGGGCTGGCCACTGGGTTGGGGCCCAGGGACAGAGAGGAAAGAATCTGAGAACTCGGTGTTCTAGACCAATTCTCTTCTAGCTGTGGGACTTCTGGAAAGCCTCTCTGAGCCTCATTTACTTCCTCCTGAAAGTTGGAGCATTGGTGACGCATAATGCCCAGGTAGTTACTAAATGTCTTGTTAACTGCAAGGGGCCATTTGGCTATTTGCTTCAGTATAGAACCTCGGTGGCAGCACCATGGTCTCAGGTGGGGCCCAGCTGGCTTTGTCTCCTCCCTGCTGTGGGTCCTTCAGTAGGAACCATGATAATGGCAAGAGCCCCAAATGCTGAGTCCTCACATGTGTCGGGGACTAAGCTCAGGAGGGGGGTTGCCAGTGGGATGTCGGACAGGCTCCTGCATTCTGGGGCTTGATGCCTGACCTAAGAGGCCAGATCTATACCCTGAGTTGGCAGAGAACTGACAAGTACAAGATGTGCTGTTCCAATGGCCCAGCCCTTAGAAACTCAAGGAGATGGAAGGGCACCCAGGCCAAGGAGGCTTCTCGGTGTGGGGTAACACTGAGCTAGGGCTTGAGGGACAAATAGCACTTAGACATGGGGAAAGAAGCAGAGAGAAGCCTCCTGGTAGAGTGGGGAGGCAAGTATATCCCAGGCGGGCCTGGTGGTGGAAATGACATGGCCTGCTATTCATGCAGAGAACAGAGAAAGGCTTATCTCATTAAGTCCTGGAACTGTGGGGTGCCTTGGGCTTGGAGGATGAAACCAAAACTCCCAGCTGTCCTCTGCTCCTCAGCAGGACTGTCCTACCCCTCATGCAAAAGGACCACCCCCTATTCCTGGGCCCTGGTCCTTCAAGCCCTTGCCTCCAGGAAGCCAGTCTACCCTACCCTGCCCCTCCCAGGGCACATGTGCAGACTCTGTCAGAACATCTCAGTCCAAGTCAGTAGAAAATGGCTGAAAAAGTGAATAATAGCAACAAAATCATGTCATTTTGAAAGATGAAAGTAAACACCAAGAGAAACAGCTACGAGCATTAGATGTGGCTGCCTCTGGGCAGCTGGACTGAGGGGCGGGGTAAGGGGGGAGCAGGGGGCCACCCCCTGGTGTGGCTCAGGGAAGGAGATTCTCATTAACTTCAACAAAAATTAACAAACCTCTGTGGTTAACCTAAATCCCTATTAGGTGGGAAGGCCATCTCTTGGTATCCTTCGAACAAATTTGGGTGGCAATATTATAGCTTTATGGGGGGGTCCCTTGGAGACTCTCCCCTGGCTGACAATGGGGAGAAGTCCTCAGACCTTGAGCTTGGGGCCAACAGAGGGAAGAGTTGCCTTTGCTCTTCTAGGCTCCAATCCTGATCAACACAAATAAGGTGGAAGCCCAGAGCTCAGGAATCTCCTGGGATCCTCCCCAAGCCTAGCTGTGACATGGGAGGGCTGTGTGGTCTTGGAGCCATGCCATACCTGGCTTCAGCCTCAGTTCTCCAGCCACCAGCTCATTCTTCTTGGGCAAGTTATGTCACTGCTCAGTGCTTCCTCAGTTTCCCCATGGGTGAAGCAGGTCTGCTCACATTCCTCCCTCAGGGTTTCAGGAGGCATAAACAAGATGCAGCCTATGACACACGGAGCCTGGTACGTCACAGGCACTTGACACATGTGAGCCGTTTGCTCTCTAGATTTTGGAACTGCAGATGTTTATGAAATACTAAGATACTCGATGCTGCACATAAAAGGAATAGGAGAGATCCTCTTCATTTTGTATGGAGGCAACCAAGGTTCTGAAAATCCTGAGGAGAGGAACCTGGAGAGCCATCTTCAATCCCTCTACCACACTCCCCAGCAGACAGGTGGAGCCAGGAGTGCTGGGAAGTGACTTCAGAGCTGTGCGTGGACTTGGGGCTGTCCAGACGGGAGAAGAGGGAGGATGGAAGGGAGGGAAGGAAGCAGGAAGCAGGTGCCACGGAGGGTGGAAATGGTGGTCTGCCCTGAGCTTAAAGGATGCTGGGCTGCTGAGTGTGTGGCAGGAAGTGACTGTGAGGCAGGACATGGCTGGAGGGGGTGTGTGCTGCAGCCTTTTCAGTGCAAGGCCAGAGCTGGCTGGGCAGACAGAGCCTTCCCAGCTGCCCACACCCTCAAACTATGCCCAAGCCTGGGATGGGGACTGAGCAGCAGCTACGCCGGGGCCTGAGGGGCGTTGTGGGCAGGTGTGGGTGTGTGGTGTGGGGGCTGCTGTCACAAGTTCTGAAGGTTGCAGAGCACCCTGGGGGCCTGTGGCCTGGGGGTGTCACCTGATGTGAGTGGCCTCCAGCCACAGAAAGGGGTGCCTGTAGGGACAGACGTAAATTTCCTTCAGAAGTCAGCTGCCCTCCCAGCCAGTCCCCCAAGGCCTGCCTAGTCTCAGAGGTCAGAAGACAGGTGCTGGAGTCTTCTCTGTGACTGGGCCAGTATCAGGCCCCCAAGTGTCTTTGGGACTCCCAAAGTGGGCAAGGAGGAAAGAATGTGTCTGAGAAGCACAATGTGTGTAGGGCAAGGAGGGGGTCCAGGATTTCTACACAGGAGGGTTCAAGGGCAGCAGCTGACCCTGGGGCTGGTAGATGCTTGTCTTGAAGCTGCATTTGTATATTCATTCAGGGGGACTTGGGGACCTGATGGAGATTGAAGAAGATAATGGAGGCCACTGGAGGGGAAGGGCTTTTATATATGTCCCGAGTACTTGGGTGAGGGCTGGCTTTCAGATCTCCGGAGCTTGGCAAACCCTCATGCTTCTCCTTGCCTAGGAGCTAGGAGGAATCTGGCTGGTGGGAATGGGTCACTCCTCCCATGCTGCCCTACCCTTCAGGGCTGGCCCCACCTTATGGGGAGGGAGAGCAGAGGCTGCTTGGAGGTGGGAAGAGGTGGCTCTGTGCTGGAACTAAGAACATTTTGCCACCCACTTGCTCTGTGACCTTGGGTTTGTCACCATCCCCCCGCACCCCACCCTGGGACTCTATTTCTCAGACTGTAACATGAAGGCAGGTACACTTGAATACCTCCAGGAAATCTACCAGTCCAAGTCCAGCCCAGAGAGGGGCACCAAAAGGGACAAGGCAGGCCCAGGGCACGACTGGTAGCTGCCCACCTTGCAGGCATCTGGAGGTAGGCAGGGGCAAGAGCCATCTGTGGGCTCATCTGAGCAGGCACCTTCTCTTCCTGGAGTCCTCGGGAGATTTAGGTGACTTTGAACATGAATCTCAGAATCATGGAATCCAAATCGATAGCAGAATGATCTGCTCCAGCCTTGTATCCAGGCTGGAAGCTAGCCAGGCAGCTCCCAGCCTGGGTGTGGACCTTGTAAAGCTTAGGCAGCCTGCGGCTTAGAAAGTTTTCTGTGAGCCTCAGCTTCCCTTTGGTAATTATATCGGCTGAGTCTCGTCTAGTTGGCTGCAGCCAGAGGCACTGGTCTGATCTCTTCTCAGGCCAGCCCTGCCACAGCTAGTATCAGTGTCACATCCCTGGAGTCCTCTCCAGGTGAACATCGGGCTTTTCCTCATGATGACAGCAGGACGGAGTGGAGTGGAACCAGTCCCTTTTGGGACCTAAGACTTTTCCTTGGCAACCAGGCACATCTTGAATTGGCATGTATTTTTCCGCATAAATTACTGCTTTTAACTCGTTATCTCTCCCAAGCTCTGCTTATTCACATTCTTTCCCCCAGAAAAGTGCAGGATTTTACATTTACCCTTCTTAACCCTGTTTCAAGCTGTTGATATTTTTTTTGTATCTTGATTCCAGCATGCCACTGTATGAGCTTTTTCACTCCTAGCCTTGTGTCCTCTGTAAATCTGATAAGTGGCCTTCTGTGCCTTTATTCAAGCCACTGATGAAAACATTAAACAAGACCTGGTCAAGTTCATAGAGAGCCCTGTCATCTCTAGAGAACCCTCCAATTTGATATTGATTCATTCATTAGGTCTCTTCAGACATGGTTGTTCAACCAGCTATGGATCTGGCTAACATCCTTGACCACAGGAAAATCTTGAAAGACTTTATCAAACACCCTGCTGAAACTCAGAAATTCTGGATCTATAGCAATCTTCTGATTTATGTGTCCAGTGACCTTAACAAAAATGGGGACTGAGTGGGTTTGGCGTGACTTCCTCCTGATGTCTACATGCCCTTTGGTCGCTGTTCCTGAAGTACCAGCTTAGTGATCAGTTCTACAGTTTTACTCAGAACTAGCATAAAATTAATTTGCCTGACATTTCTGGAATCTATCTTTCTCTTTTTTAGAAAACTGGGACATTCATTGACCTCCTTTTGCCCCTTTTGTTTTCCATGTTTTTTCAAGCATTGTTGTTTCAGTTTCTGCAAACATGTCTGCTAGTTCTTCCCAAAGCTTCAAAGATAGCTTATTCATACTAAGAAGCAAACTTGTTTAAAGCAGCTAGCTGTCTGGCAAACAAAAAGAAAAAAAAAAAAAATTGTGTTTGGCTCCACAAACAACTTTAAACACATTGATGGAAAAAATGCCTCTCCAAAATAAAACATTGTTATAACAATGTTTGCCTCAAATATGACAAGTGATTGATTTTTCTATCATACAAACAGATCTTAAAAATCGGCCGGGCGCGGTGGCTCACGGCTGTAATCCCAGCACTTTGGGAGGCTGAGGCGGGCGGATCACCTGAGGCCAGGAGTTGGAGACCAGCCTGGCCAACATGGTGAAACCCCATCTCTACTAAAACATAAAAAAATTAACCAGGTGAGGTGGTGCATGCCTGTAATCCCAGCTACTCAGGAGGCTGAAGCAGGAGAATTGCTTGAACCCGGGAGGTGGGGGTTGCAGTGAGCTGAGATCACGCCACTGCACTCCAGCCTGGGTGACAGAGCAAGACTCCATCTCAAAAAAAAAAAAAAAAAAATTAAAGATATACAACCCATGAAAAATGGATAAAGGATATGAATAGAAATACAAAAGGCCAATAAACATATGAAAATATGTTCAATCTTTCATGATTAATGCAAATCAACAATGAAATTCAATCTGTAGATCATCAGATTAGCAAAAATTAAAATCTGATAAAACCTAATGCTGGCAAGGATATGGAGATGGGGCACTTGGCTATATGGTTGTTGAATGTGTAAATTGCCATATTTGAAGTGTAGTTTAATAATATTGATCAAAAATTTAAATGCCTGTGCCTTTGCCTCTAGGGATCTGATCACATAACACAAATATACATGTACTAGGATATTCATTGCAAGATTGAGAAAGCATTAGAAACAAATTAAAGATGAGTCACTAGGTGGCTGGTCACACTGGCTTACCTGTTAACTAAACTAGCATTAGCCGCTAGAAAGAATGAAATAGACTTACCTGCTCTTATATAAAAAGAGCTCCGACACATTTGGTGGAAAAAAGCCACAAAACAGCCTGGCAATATGGCTGTGTGTGTGTGTGTGTGTGTGTGTGTGTGTATGCTATGGATCTATAAAAATATATATCTTGAAAGATATATAAGAAATGCAAATACCTCTGAAGAATAGGACTGGGGTTTGGGGAGGGGGAAAATTTTGATTCTTTAAAAATATCTTTGCATATGGCTTTGATTTCTTTAACCAAATGCATGCATTTGTTTCATCATTTTTAAAAAGTTGCTGCCTTGTGTCTTGTCCTCCCCGCCATTCGGGTGCTCACCAAAGGCCCTGCAGGTCTCGTCTGTTCTCTTTATTAAAGAAGGATGCAAGACAGGATTCGAGGGTTCTGCTTTCCCTGTCCTGGTTTCACTCTGCACCATCAAGACCTTCCAGTCTGCATGTGGTTAAAAGTCCCTTTGTGGTTGTTATTTTGTTATTTTTTTAGTGGAGCTTTTTCTCCATAATTTATCCTCATTCTGGGTGCCAGCCTGCAAACTACACATCCATTTTGGCCCTTTTGCCTCTCGGTGTTGATTGTGTCTCTCTTTCCAGCCTCTGCCTGGGTCCTTAGTAAATCTGTAACCACCCGACAGGTTCTTCCTGCCTGCTGCACAGACAAAATCTACTCACTGAGACCATGGCATTGCGGGAAAGAGAGTTTAACAGACATGAGGCCGATCACACTGTGCAGAAGACAGAGTTATTACTGAAATCAATCTCCCTGAAGTCTCAGAGGTTAGGGGTTTTCAAAGATAGCTTGGTGGGCAGGTGGCTAGTGTAGGGGGCATGTTTATTTCTTAGGTTGGAGACAAAATCATAGGGAATTGAAGCTGTTCTCTTGCACTGAATCACTTTCTGGATGGGGGCCACAGGACTAGTTGCTGGGTGGGGCCATCTGGTTGTTGGAAACATAAAAACCTGAAAAAGACATCTCAAAAGGCCAATCTTGGGTTCCACAATAGTGATGTTATCTGCAGGAGTAACTGGGAAGTTGCAAATCTTATGACCTCCAGAATAATGGCTGGTAGTTATTTAGAATCCAAGCGCCTCTCATTTTCCTAACCTGTTGGCCTTTCATTAGTTTTACAAGAATGGTTTAGTTTTTGGGAAGGACTATTATTTAAACTATAAACTACACCCACAGTTAGCTTGGCCCACACCCACAGCCAACCTGTGAGGCTAGAAGCAAGATGGAGTCAGCCATGTCAGATTTTTCTTACTGTCATAGTTTTATAAAGGCTAAGGTTTCAAACCATAGTCTACATGTTAGAACCTCTCCTTGTCTTCCTTGATAGCAGCCGTGTTCCTAGGTCAGTATCAGAGCACAGGATGAGGGGCTATATCCGTCTTTGCTCTGAACAGGTTCATCTCGGTTTTCCTGAAGTCCAAGGGATCTTTATTCAGCACAACCCCACTGGGCCCCACGGTGCTAGGGAGCCACAGCAGGGAATCAGACAGGAAGCCAGCCCTCAAAGGATGTGAATCACACCAGGAGCGATGTGTATGCTGATGAATTATAATACAGATTATTTAAACCATCATTGTATCCAAAGTAATGCCTCAACACACCCTTGACTGTCCTTGCACAGGTTTAAGTCTTTCAGGAGGTGGAAGGGCAAGGAAAATGTATTATCTGGCCTGTTTTCTCCATCCCACTCCTAATCTGATTGTAATGCTATGGAGATAGTATTTGAAAGAAAAGGGTGTTCCATTTCTGGTTCTTGGGAAACCTTGGGCCACAAAGAATCGGAAAGGACATGATTGTTCCATTTCAGTTGGGGGTTAGAAAACAGAGTCATTAAAAGCTCTCTGAGCTTGGGAGACTCGTGTCTGTGTGTATACACATGTGCACATAAGCACACATGTGCGCACACAGGGAAACTGCAAGAATGAGGAGGGGAAATCTGTGCTTTCATGAAGCAGCGGGTGTAGGGGGTGGTGGAGGAATGTAAAAGGGGAGTTTGGAATCCCCTCCCCCACTAGAATCAAAATTGCAGTAACTGCAGATTAAGTGCTGCTGACCCCAGGAGACAAGCCAGTCTGTTTCCAAGGGAACCACATGCTTCAATCAAGGCCCCTGAAAAGGAGGGCGAACCAGGATAGAGCAGCCCTTCAGCCTTCCTGGAGCAGCTGCCCCCATTGCAGAGCCCTCAGTCCACTCCTCCAGCCTGCTCAGGGACCCTGGGCAGGTCACCTCACCCCTCCTGGCTGAACTTTCACTGGCAGGGGTGCTAGGTGCAGCTGGAGTCTCTTAGGCTGTGTCCTAGCAGGAATGGGCAGGTGACTGGGGAACTTGGCTACTCCCATTCCTCTAGGTCTCTGAATAGCCTTGGGATAGTTCCTTGGCTTCTCTGGGTGTGGCTCCTCCAACCCCACAATAAAAGCATTGGACAAATAGTCTCTAAGGATCCTGCTAGCTCTTTGATCACCTCTGAAAGCACCCCCATCTCCTGCCATGTCCAGCTCTCCTGACCAAAAGTGTGACGGGGGGCGGAGGACCCAGGGAAACCGTCCCCCCTTGCCAGTCTGCCCTTACCAAGTAGCTCCAGCTGTTCCATCCCTGGAGCAGTGGAGCAACTCGTCATCTTCATGGAGTGACGAGAGCCCTCCGAGAGGCCAGCAGTGCTTTCTCAGCAGCTTCAAGCAAGAGCAGAGATGGGAGCAGAAGGGTCAGGAAGGCTCTGAGCTGAGGGACAGGTGATAAGGGCCTCCACAGCCCACAGCCCTTCAGTGGGGCCCCTGGAAAGTCAGGAGCCAAGCCCAGCTCCTGTCCAGGACCTCCTGGCCAGGGGCCTGCCCAGCCTCCATAGGACCCAGTGTAAGGCGGCCCAGCCTCTGATCTGCAGTGTCAGAAGACATGGCCGTGCCAGGGAGTAGAAAGAGCTGTTGGAGTCAGGCAGCTTGTTTCATATCCCAGCTCTTCCTCTTACTGCTGGCATGACTGGGGGCGGGTCGCTAACCACCCTGCACCTCAGCCTCCATAGTACCCATGTCATAGGGTTATTATGAGGATTCGGTGAGATAAGTAAAATACCCAGCAGAACGCCTGGCACGTGGTAAGTGCTCTGCAAATGGCAGATTCTTTGTATGAATAGGCGTTTTCATGGATGATCCACATTAACAGTTCTCAATTGTGGCTGCACATTAGAATTATAAAGGGAGCTTTTTAAATCCCCAGTATCATAAGAGAGAGGGCAAAATGGCTTGACTAAACACAGCCAGGTGGAGCAGCTGCCACTGAGAGACCGAGAGCCTGGCGCACTAACAGATCTTCAGAGGGAAGACACTGAGAATGGACGGAGGCAAGAATGAAAGCTGGGCTGAAGCATGAGGAAGCTGGGAACACTGCACGGGGCTACCACACACCAGGACTTGTTCCTGACCCCCAGTGACTCCAGGGGAATGGATGAGTTGAACTGACAAGGAGCAACCTGCTCTCACCATAAGCCTCTGGAATCCCACCAGGAGGAGACCCCTTGACCACCACAGACACTCGAGTTGGCAGGGAGAGCAGCTTAGAGAAGTGATAGGGCTAGCAAGCCAGCTGATATGGAGCCCAGGGGGTTTGATGTGGGAGCCTCTGTAGTGGAGCACAGCCATGGATGGCCATGCCCCTAGGCTTGACTGCTCCAGTAGTACTTAGTACTTTAGCCCAAGGGAAACTGTTGGGGCTGAACTCTGCAGGGCGGTCTTGCTCTTCAGATAAGCCTGGTCAGCCCTAAGCACCCCTTGGTCTGCTGGCTTCTCCTGGGGCCCCAGCCTGGCTGCGCCTGCTTCTAGGGCAGCCTTGGGGACCTAAATCATAGTTTCTGTGCTGGTGGACAGTGCCTTACTGGTGGAAAGCTCCAGCAGGGTGGCCCCCACATCCACGCACCAGCACACAAGCTCCTTCCCCACACTGCAGTTTCCCCCAGGCCCACGGCAACCCCTCACATTGATTTGCTGATGTATGTGTGTACGGGCAGTATTTACTTTCCTTGTCCTGCCAGCGTGCCTGTGTGCGTGCACCCTGCCCAGCCACTGCTACATCAGGAGTGTAGTCTGCCCCCGCTCCCCCTGCCAACTGCCATTGTAGTCAGAGCCTTGGTGGGCACAGAACCAGCCACCAGTGCCCCACCCTTGCACCAACACTGCCATGGGAGTGAAACCAGACACAGAGAACAGTGGATCTTCCTCCACGCTAAGCAACTACCCCTGCCTGCTGGCAAAAGGAATGTACACAGACCTGCATCTGCCAGTGCCCTGCTCCCCATGTCAACACAACCACCAGTGTGATGGTCACCAGCCAGCAGGAGCCCCCCTTCCCTGCCAACCGCATTGCCTCCGCCACTGTGGCAAATGCACATATGGTGTCAGGCACCCCAGCACTTGCTAGCATCCTACCACAGCTGATGAGCATCCACCCTGCTGCACTGCTACCGCCACTGGTATGTACAAACAAGGACAGATTTTGCTGTCACCACATTACAAAACACTTTGATACGTTGGAGTGTAGTGACCAGTGGTCTGAGAGCACCTCAGCCCCAACCCAGGGCAGTGGATTCTTAACCTCAAAGAGCCAGAGAACAAATTTGGGGCCCAATACAAGTCCCCCAGAGTTAAAGCACACAGACCAGGAGTTGGGAGCTGAGCACTGGCCCCCTAAAATCTTCCAGAAACAAAGCCAGTTGGCCAAATCCATCTTATACCACAATCAAACCCCCAAGGTCAGCAAATAGGATAAAAGAAAATAAAAACATTGAAGGGCAGCAACTTTAAAGATTGAAGGAACATAAGCCCACGCAGATGAGAAAGAACCAGTGCAAAACCCTGACAACTCAAAAAGCCAGAGTGCCTTCTTTCCTCCAAACAACTGCCCCGTCTCTCCAGCAGGGGTTCTGAACTGGACTGAGATGGCTGAAATGACAGAAATAGAATTCAGAATATGGAGAGGAATGAAGACCATTGAGATGTAGGAATATATTGAAACCCAATCCAAGGAAGCTAAGAATCAGAATAAAATTATATAGGAGCTGAAAGACAAAATAGCCAGTATAGAAAAGAACATAACTCACCTGATAGAGCTTAAAATACACAATACAAGAATTTCATACTGCAATCACAAGTATTAATAACAGAATAGGCCAAATGAAAGAACCTCAGAGCTTGAAGATAAGACAGACAAGCATAGAGAAGAAAGAATGAAAAAGAATAAAGAAAATCTCTGAAAAATATAAGACTATGCAAAGAGACAAAATCTATGACTCATTGGTGTCATGAAAGAGATGGAGAGAGTGTAAGCAACTTGGAAAACATATTTCAGGATGTCATCCATGAGAACTTCTCCAACCTAGCTAGGGAGGCCAACGTTCAAATTCAGGAAATGCAGAGAACCCCAGTAAGATACTTCACAAGAAGATCATCCCCAAGACACATAATCATCAGTTTCTCCAAGGTTGAAATGAAAGGAAAAATGTGAAAGACAGCTAGAGAGAAAGGTTAGGTCCCCTACAAAGGGAAGTCCATCAGACTAACAGTAGACCTCTCAGCAGAAACCCTACAAGCCAGGAGAGATTGGGGGTCAACATTCAACATTTTTTTTTTTTTTGACATGGAGTCTCACTCTGTCACCAGGCTGGAGTGCAGTGGTGCAATCTTGGCTCACTGCAACCTCTGCCTCCCAGGTTCAAATGAATATCCTGCCTCAGCCTCCTGAGTAGCTGGGACTACAGGCATGCACCGCCATGCCCAGATAATTTTTGTATTTTTAGTATAGACGGCATTTCACCATGTTGGCCAGGCTGGTCTTGATCTCTTGACCTCATGATCCACCTGCCTTGGCCTCCCAAAGTACTGGGATTACAGGGATGAGATGCCGCTCCTGACCTCAACATTCTTAAGAAATTCCAACCCAGAATTTCATATCTGGCCAAACTAAGCTTCATAAGCAAAGGAAAAATAAGATCCTTCTCAGACAAGGAAATGCTCTGAGAATTCATTACCACCAGAACTTACAAAAGCTCCTGAAGGAAGCACTAAATATGGAAAGGAAAGATTGTTACCAGGCACTACAAAAATACGCTTAAGTGCACAGACCAGTGACACTATAAAGCAACCATATAAAAATCTTCATAATAACCAGCTAACATAATGATGACAGGATCAAATCCACATATATCAATATTAACTTTGAATGTAAATGGGCTAAATGCCCCCAGTTAAAAGGCACAGAGTGGTAAGCTGGATAAAGAACCAAGACCCATTGGCATGCTGTCTTCAAGAGATCCATCTCACATGTAATGACAGCCATAGGCTCAAAATACAGGGATGGAGAAAAATCTACCAAGCAAATGGAAAACAGAAAAAATGAGGGATTACAATCCTAATAGCAGACAAAATAAACTTTAAACCAACAAATATTTAAAAAGACAAAGAATGGTAAAGGGTTAAATTCAACAAGCAGACCTAACTGTCCTAAACATATATGCACCCAACACAGGAGCAACCAGATTCATAAAGCAAGTCCTTAGAGACCTTCAAAGAGACTTAGACTCCCACACAGTAACAGTGGGAGATTTCAACACCCCACTGACAGATCATCAAAGCAGAAAATTAGCAAAGATATTCAGGACCCGAACTCAGCACTGGATCAAATGAACCTGATATCTGTAGAACTCTTCACCCAAAAACAACAGAATATACATTCTTCCCATCACCCCACTGCACATACTCTAAAATAATCACATAATTGGAAATGAAGCACTCCCCAGCAAATGCAGAAGAACTGAAATCATAACAACCAATCTCTCAGACCACAGCACAATCAAATGAGCTATCAGGACTAAGAAATTCACTGAAAACCATACAATTATGTGGAAATTGAATAACCTGCTCTTGAATGACTTTTGGGTGAATAATGAAATTAAGGCAGAGATTAAGTTCTTTAAACTACTGAGAGCAAAGATACAACATACCAGAATCCCCGGGACACAGTTAAGGTGGTGTTAAGATGGAAATTCGTAGCACTAAATGCCCACATCAAAATGTTAGAAAGATTCCAAATTAACAACCTAACATCACAACTAGAAGAACTAGAGAACCAAGAGAAAACCAACCTCAAAGCCAGCAGGAGACAAGAAATGACCAAAATCAGAGCTGAACTGAAGCAGATTGAGACAAAAAAAAACATTTAAAAGATTAACAAATCCAAGAGTTGGCTTTTTGAAAAATATTAATAAAATAGACTACTCACTATACTAATAAAGAAGAAAGGAGGGCAGATCCAAATAAATATAATAAAAAATGACAAAGGGGATATTACCATAGACCCCCACAGAAGTACAAACAACCATCAGAGAATACTATGAACACCTCTATGCACATAAACCAGAAAATCTAGAAGAAATGGATAAATTCCCACACATATACACCCTCCCAAATCTGAGCCAGGAAGAAATTGAACCCCTGAACAAACCAATAAAGAGCTCCAAAATCGTATCTGTAATAAATAGCCTACCAACCAAAAAAAGCTCATGACCACTCACATTCACAGCTGAATTCTACCAGATGTACAAAGAGCTGGTACTATTCCTGCTAAAACTATTTTTAAAAAGTTAAGGAGGAAGGACTCTACCATAGCTCATGTTATGAGGTCAGCATCATCCTGATACCAAAGCTTGGCAGAGACACAATGAAAAAAGAAAACTTCAGTCCAATATCCTTGATGAACATCACTGCAAAAATTTTAAACAAAATATTGGCAAACTGAATCTAGCACATCAAAAACCTTATCCACCATGATCAAACAGGCTTTATCCCTGAGATGCAAGATTGGTTCAACATACACAAATCAATAAATGTAATTCATCACATAAACAGAACTAAAGACAAAAACCACATGATTATCTCAGTAGATGCATAAAAGGCTTTTGATAAAATTTAACACTCCTTCATGTTAAAAACTCAATAAACTAAGTATTGAAGGAACATACCTCAGAATAATAAAAGCCATCTATGACAAACCAATAGCCAACATCATACTGAATGGGCAAAAGCTGGAAGCATTCCCCTTGAAAACTGGCACAAGGCAATGATGCCCTCTCTCACCACTCCTATTCAACATAGTATTGGAAGTCCTGGCCAGAGCAATTAGGCAAGAGACAGAAATAAAGAGCATCCAAATAGAAAGAGAGGAAGTCAAAGTATACCTATTTGCAGACATGATCCCCATAGTCTCGGCCCAAAAGCTCCTTAAACTGTTAAACAACTTCAGCAAAGTCTCAGGATACAAAATCAATGTACAAAAATTACTAGCATTCCTATACATCAATCACAGTCAAGCAGAGAGCCAAGTCAGGAATGTACTCCCATTCACAATTGCCACAAAAAGAATAAAATACCTAGAATATAGCTAACTAGGGAGGTGAGAGATCTCTACAAGTAGAACTATAAAACACTGCTCAAAGAAATCAGAGATGACACAAACAAATGAAAAAATATTCGATGCTCATGGATAGGAAGACTCAATGTTGTTAAAATGGTGATAGTCCCCAAAGCCATTTATAGATTCAACATGATTCCTGTTAAACTACCAATGACATTCATGGAACTGGAAAAAACTATTTTAAAATTCATGTGGAACCAAAAAGAACCCCAATAGCCAAGGCAATCCTAACCCAAAAGAGCAAAGCTAGAGGCATCATGCTACCTGACTTCAAACTATACTACAGACCTATGATAACCAAAACAGCATGGTGCTGGTATAAATACAGATACTTAGATGAATGAAACAGAATAGAGAGTCCAGAAATAAGATGACACACCTACAACTATCTGATCTTTGACAAAGCTGACAAAAACAAGCAATGGGGAAAAGACTCCATGTTCAATAAATGGTGCTCTGATAACTGGTTAGCCATATACAGAAGATGGAAACTGGACCCCTTCCCTGCACCACACAAAATCATTCGAGATGGATTAAAGACTTAAATGTAAAACCCAAAACTATAAAAATCCTGGAAGACAACCTAGGCAATACCATTCTGGACATAGAAATAGGCAAAGCACTCGTGACAAAGATGCCAAAAGCAATTGCAATAAAAGCAAAAATTGACAAATGAGATTTAACTAAACTAAAGAGCTTCTGCACAACAGAAACTATCAACACAGTAAACAGACAACCTACAGAATGGGAGAAGATATTTGCAAACTATGCATCTGACAAAGATCTAATATTTAGCATCTATAAGGAACTTACATTTACATGAAAACAAACAAGCAACCGCATTAAAAAGTTGGTAAAGGACACGAACATACACTTTTCTAAAGGAGACATGTATGCAGCCAAGAAGCATATGAAAAGAATAAAATACCTAGGAATTTTAAATACCTTGGAAGGTAACCTCACAAGACTCAAATCAAGGTGTCAATTTTTTGCATTTTCATCTGGATGTTGGGATCATCAAAAGTTCAACATCACTGATCATTAGAGAATGCAAACCAAAACCACAATGAGATACTGTCTCATACCAGTCAGAATGGCTGTTATTAAAAAGTCAAAAAATAACAGATGCTGGTGAGGTTATGGAGAAAGAGGAATGCTTTTACACTGTTCATGGGAATGTAAATTAGTTCAACCATTGTGGAAAATAGTGTGGCAATTTGTCAAAGACCTAAAAACAGATATACCATTTCACCCAGCATTACTGGGTATATATCCAAAGGAAAATAAATCATTCTATCATAAAAACACATGTATGTGCATGTTTATTGCTGCAGTATTAACAATAGCAAAGACATGGAATCAACCTAAATGTCCATCAATGGTAGACTGTGTAAAGAAAATGTGGTACACATACACCATGGAATACTATGCAGCCATAACAAAGAATGGGATCATGTCCTTTTCAGGAGCATGGGTGGAGCTGGAGGCCGTTGTCCTTAGCAAACTAATGCGGGAACAGAAAACCAAATACTGCATGTTCTCACTTATAAGTGGGTGCTAAATGATGAGGACACATGGATACATAGATGGAAATAACATACATTGGGGTCTATTTGAGGGTGAAGGGTGGGAGTAGGGAGAGAATCAGGAAGATATCTAATAAGCACTAGGCTTAACACTTGGGTGACAAAATAATCTGTACAACAAACCCTAATGACACAAGTTTACTTATAACAAACTTGCACATGTGCCCCAAACTTAAAAGTTAAATAAAAATCAATAAATAAATACCCAATGTCCAGGTCTGCCCCCAGAACACCCTGGGATGGGATTCATGTTTCAATATTTAAAAGGCTCCCCAGGGATGTCTGTTTCCAGCTGTATTAGCCCATTTTCACACTGCTGATAAAGATATACCTGAGACTGGGCAATTTATAAAAGAAAGAGGTTTAATTGACTTACAGTTCCATGTGGCTGGGGAAGCCTCACAATCATGGCAGTAAGCAAGGAGGACCAAGTCATGTCTTACATAGATGGCAGCAGGCAAAGACAGAGAGCTCGTGCAGGGAAACTCCCCCTTATAGAACCATCAGATCTTGTGAGACCCATCCACTATCACGAGAACAGCATGGGAAAGACCTGCCCCCATGATCAATCACCTCCCACTGGGTCCCTCCCACAACATGTGGGGATTCAAGATGAGATTTGGATGGGGACACAGCCAAACCATATCATTCTGCCCCTGGCTCTTCCCAAATCTCATGTCCTCACATTTCAAAACCAATCATGCCTTCCCAAAAGTCCCCCAAAGTCTTAATTCATTTCAGCATTAACTCAATATTCCACAGTCCTAAGTCTCATCTGAGACAAGGTAAGATAAGTCCCTTCCACCTATGAGTCTGTAAAATCAAAAGCAAGTTAGTTACTTCTTAGATACAATGGGGGTACAGGCATTGGGTAAGTACTACTATTCTGAATGGGAGAAATTGGCCACAGGGATAAAGGCCCCATGCAAGTTCGAAATCCAGCAGGGTAGTCAAATGTTAAAGCTCCAAAGTGATCTCCTTTGACTCCATGTCTCACATCTAGATCACACTGATGTAAGAGGTGGATTCCCATGGTCTTGGGCAGCTCCAATCCAGTGGCTTTGCAGGGCACAGCCACCCTCCCAGCTGCCTACACAAGCTGGCATTGAGTGTCTGTGGCTTTTCCAAGTGCATGGTGCAAGCTGTCAGTAAATCTACCAGTCTAGGGTCTAGAGGACAGTGGCCCTCTTCTCACAGCTCCACTAGGTAGTGTCCCAGTAGGGACCCTGTGTGGGGGTTCTGACCCCAAATTTCCCTTCTGCACTGCTCTAGCAGAGGTTATCCATGAGAGCCCTGCCCATGCAACAAACTTCTGCCTGGGCATCCAGGCATTTCCATACAACTTCTGAAATCTAAGCAGAGGTTCCCAAACCCCAGTTCTTGACTTCTGTGTACTCTCAGGCTCAACACCATGTGGAAGTTGTGAAGGTTAGGGGTTTGCACCCTCTGAAGCCACGGCCCAAGCTCTACATTGGCCCCTTTCAGCCATGGCTGGAGTGGCTGGGACTCAGGGCACCAAGTCCCTAGGCTACACACAGCACAGAGACCCTGGGCTTGGCTCACGAAACCACTTTTTCCTCCTAGGCCTCCAGGCCTGTGATGGAAGGGGCTGCCATGAAGACCTCTGACATGGCCTGGAGACATTCCCCCATTGTCTTGGTGATTAACATTTGGCTCCTCTTTACTTATGCAAATTTCTTCAGCTGACTTGAATTTCTCCTCAGAAAATGGGATTTTCTTTTCTATTGCTTTGTCAGGCTGCAAATTTTCTGAACTTTTATGCTCTGCTTCCCTTATAAAACTGAATGCCTTTAACAGCACCCAAGTCACCTCTTGAATGCTTTGCTGCTTAGAAATTTCTTCTGCCAGATAACCTAAATCATCTCTCTCAAGTTCAAAGTTCCACAAATCTCTAGGGAAGGGGCAAAATGCTGCCAGTCTCTTCACTAAAACATAACAAGAGTCACCTTTGCTCCAGTTCCCAACAAGTTCCTCACCTCCATCTGAGACCATCTCAGCCTGGATTTCATTGTCCATATCATTATCAGCATTTTTGTCAAAGTCATTCTAACAAGTCTCTAGGAAGTTCCAAACTTTCCAACATTTTCCTGTCTTCTTCTGAGCTCTCCCAACTGTTCCAACCCCTAAGGCTTTAGGTAGCTCTGCCCCTTGCCTGGCACATGCCTGTAACCCCAGCTACTCAGGAAGCTGAGGTAGGAGGATCCCTTAAGCCCAGGAGTTCAAGGCTTCAAGGGTGAGTTGGCCAGGTGCAGCCCCTATGGCTGCTCTCAAGGTTGGAGTTGAGTGCCTTAGGCTTTTCGAGGCTTAGGGTGCAAGCTACCAGTGGCTCTACCCTTCTGGGTCTGGAGGTGACAGGCCCCTTCCCATAGCTCCAGTAGGCAGTGCCCTGGTGGGGACTGTGTGTGGGGGCTCCACCCCTGCAGCAGGCTTCTGCCTGAGCACCCAGGCTTTCCTGTTCATCCTCTGAAATCTAGGGAGAAGCTGCCAAGCCTCCTTAACTCTTGCATTCTGTGCTCCTGCAAACTTAACACCATGTGAAAATTGCCAAGGTTCACGGTGGCTTGCACTCTCCAAAGTGGCAGCCTAAGCTTTATCTGGGGCTCTTTGAGCTATGGCTGGAGCTGGAGCTCCCAGAATGTGGGGAGCAGCCTCCTGAGACTGAGCAGGGCAGCAGGGCCCCAGGCCTAATGCCTGAAACCATTTTTTCCTCCTAGGCCTCTTGGCCTGTGATGGGAGAGCTGCCTTGGAGATTTCTGAAATTCCTTCAAGGTTCTTTTCCCATTGTTTTGACATTTAGCACTTGGCTGCCTTTAGTCATGCAAATCTCTCCAGCAAGTGGTTGCTCCTCAGGCTGCTTGAATTCCTTTCCTGAAAACACCTTTTCTTTCTCTATCACATAGGCTGCAAATTTTCTAAACTTTTATGCTCTGCTTCCTGTTTAATTATAAGTTCCAAACTTAGGTCATTTCTTTGCTCTTATATCTGATTGTAGGCTATTAGAAGCAGCCACATTGTTGCTTAAATGCCTTGCTACTTAGAAATTTGTTCTGCCAGATACCTTAAGTTCAGCCTTCTACAAAGCCCTAGGACATGGACACAAGGCAGCCAAGCTCTTTGCTAGGGCATAACAAGTGTGACTTTTACTCCAGTTCCCAATAAATTCCTTCATTTCCATCTGAGAAGCCATCAGCTTGGCCTTCACTGTCCGTACCACTATCAGCATTTTGGTCATAACTGCTTACAAATCTCTAAGAAGTTCCAAAATTTTCCTCACCTTCCTGTCTTCTTCTGAGCCCTCCAAATTATTCCAACTTCACTGCTTCCACACCTTCAGGTATCTTTATATCAATACCCTACTCCTTGGTATCAGTTTTCTATGTTAGGTCATTTTGGGTCACTCAAAAGGAATACCTGAGGCTGGTAATTTATGAAGAAAAGAGGTTTGTTTTGGCTCACAGTTCTACAGGCTACATGAGAAGCATGGTACTGGCATCTGCTCCTGGTAAGGTCTCAGGAAGCTTCCAATCGTGGCAGAAGGCAAAGGAGGAGTAGGCATGTCACATGATGAGAGAGGGAGCAAGAGTGGAGAAGTGCCACACTCTCAAACAACCAGGTCTTACGTCAATACAGAGCAAGAACTTATTCATTACTGTGAGGATACTAAGCCATTAATGAGGGATCTGCCCCCATGACCCAAACACCTCCCACTAGGCCCCACCTTCAACACTGGGAATTACATTTCAACATGAAATTTGGAGGTGACATACATCAAAACCATATCAGTCAGTCTTTTTAATATTTATCATTCCAATAAGTATGTAGTAGTACCTAATTGTGATTTTAACTTGCATTTTCCTAATGACTAATAATGTTGAGCATCTTTTCATGTGCTTATGTGCTATCCAGATTTCCTCTTTAGTGGAATATCGATTTCACAAATACCTTTTGCAAATTTTATATCAGATTGTTTTCATATTATGGAATTTTGAGTTCTCTGTGTATGTTCTGGAAACAAGTCCCTTATCATATATAAGCTCTGCAAAGATTTTCTCCAAGATTCATTCTTTTAAGTGCATATTTTGAAGAACAGAAGTTTTAAATTTTCATGAGGTTCAATTTATCAATTTATTCTTTTATGGATAATGCTTTTGGTGATCCATAAGAATTTAGCAAATCTTTGCCTGACTGAAGGTAACAAAGATTTTCTTTTAACTTTCCTTCTAGATGTTCTATAGTTTTAGGTTTTACAGTTTTAGGTGTATAATTCATTTTGAGTTAATTTGTGTATGATACGAATTATAGATCAAAGTTTTTTGCATATGAATATCCAGTTGTCCCAGTATCATTTACTAAAAAGATTATCATTTTTCCATTGAATTGCCTTTGTGCCTTAGTAAAAAATTAATTATCCATATATGTGTGGTTTCACTTCTGGACTTTCTATTCTGGTCAACTTAACTATTCTCTGTTTTTAAGGCAATACTATAGTGTTTTGATTATTGTAGCTTTATAATGTCTTGAAATCAGATAGTGTTAGCTCTCTAACTTTGTTCTTCTTTTTTCAAAGTTTTTGGCTGTTTAAGATCTTTGCATTTTCATATACAATTTGGATTTAATTGTTCAGTTTCTATCAAAAGCCTGATAGGATCTTGACTGAGATTTTATGCAACTGATAGAACAATTTGGGGAAAACTGATGTTTTAACAATATTGACTCTTCTGATTCATGAACATAATATGTCTTTCATTGAGGTATTCTTTAATTTATTTGAGCAATATATCATAGTTTCTAGTGTAGAAGAATTGCACACATTTTACTAAATCTATTCCAGAGTTTTTTATATTATTATTGCTGTTATAAACGATATTTTAAATTTGAATTCTCAATTGTTCATTCTTAGTATACAGAAATATGATAGATTTTTATATTCTGTTACTATGTCTCTCGTCAATTCTAGTAGCTTTTCTTTCCAATCCCTTAGGATTTTCTACATAAATGTGATCATGTTATCTGTGAACAAGACAGCTTTAATTTTTCCTTTCCAATCTGTATGCTTTTTATTTCTTTTTATTGCCTGCTTGCCTGGTTGCACTGGCTAGTACCTCCATTATAATGCTTAACAGAAATGGTGAGGGTGGAAATCCTTGCCCTGTTTTTTAACATTAGGGGAAACATTCAGCCTTTCACCATTAAGTGTGATTTTAGTGCTTAGTTTTTCATAGATGCCTTTTATCAGGTTGAAAATGTTTCCTTGTATCCCCAGCTGGCTGAGGGTATGCTTGTTAACATCATGAATGCATGTTCAATTTTCTCAAATGCCTTTTCTGTACCCATTTAGGTAACTATAATGTTCTTTCTCTTTTTCAGTCTTTTGAGCTGGTTAAATACTTTGTTTTTTGAATGCTAAACAACTTTGCATTTTTAGGATAACCTCCACTAGTCATGGTATAATTGATTTTCATGTATTGCTAGATTCAGTTTACTAGTATTTTGTTAAGGTGTTTTGCTTTTTATTCATATGAGATATTGGACTATAGCTTTCCTTTCTTATCTTTGATTTTGGTATTAGGGCAATGCTTGTCTCATAAAATGAGACAGGAAGTATTCTCTCTTCTTCTATTTTCTGCAAGAGTTTCTGTAGAATTGAAGTTACTTTGTCAATCAATTTCTGGTAGAATTCAATAGTGAAGACATCTGAACCTAGAGTTTTCTCTATGGTAAGGAATTAAATTCCTTTAATAGATATAAGGCAATTCAGGATATATATTTCTTTTTGAGTGATCTTTGGTAGTTTGTCTTTCAAGGAATTTGTCAATTTCATCTACATTAAATTTATTGACAGAAAAGTTTTCATAATATTCCCTTATTGGGTTCCAAAATGGTGGCATAGAAGCAAGCTGGCTTCATAACTCTCCCCCACAAAAAGCCCCAAAACAAGTATACAGTACCAAGACTATCACCAGCCATATATCAGAACTGAAATATGAGAATGAGACTGTTCTTGGGGCCACAGAGAAGTGAAAAAACTGAGAAGATGATAAAAGAATCAAACTTACACATCCACAATGCCTCTCACCTCAGTCTGCCCAGCACTAACCATGTGGAAAATTTCCCCTGATTCACAGTTTCTACACTGGAATAAGTGAGCTCAAATTGGGCAATTAGTTTCCTCATTATTTTGGGTTCCCTGGCAGGAGACCTGTCTCTACTTCAACCCATGGGAAGCATTGCAAGTGTCTGAGGTGAGAAATACCCCTAAGGTCACCCAGACCAATGGGGGATATAGGACTACCATTCCCAGCCCTGGAAACTCTGCTCTGTAACTTGTGCAAAGGAGATGCCAAGTCAGAGTGGCTGTTCAGCAGCACCATGCTGTAGGAGTTCTCCTAGGCATGAACTCCTACTTAGTCTCCCCACACAGCTGGGATATTCCCTTCGGGTGCTCCCCCATTTGAGATTAGCAGCATGCTGATTATTTACTACAGCTGAGGCAAACCTGGGCTTAAGGCACCATCGGGGCCAACGAGGAGGCAGAGACCTTGTGAAAAAAATTCAACAGGTAAATAACAAAGACTCTCTATGCTAACATATTTGATAAAATTTTAAAAAGCCAGATAGAGAACACTGGAATAAATAATCATTCAATGCAAGACATAGACTTATATCCATAAGGAACAACAGCAAACAGGGGCCCATGACATCCCTGAATGGACAAAGTAAGGAACTGGTGACTGACCCTAATGAAACAACAATTTGTGAGTTATCTGACCAGGAATTTGAAATAGCAGTTTTAAGGAAATGCAGTGATCTTCGAGATAACACAGAGAAGCAATTCAGACAGTTATCAGGGAAATTTAACAAAGAGATTAAAATAATTTTAAAAAAATCAAGCAGGAATATTAAAACAGAAATACATTGGCTGAACTGGAAAATTCATTAGAGGCTTTCAATAGCAGAATGAATCAAGTGGAGAAAAGAATCAGTGATCTCGAAGATAGGCTATTTGAAAATGCACAGTCAGCAGAGAAATAAGAAAAAAAGAAAAGATGAAGATTGCCTAAAATTACCTCAAAAGGCCAAATCCAAAAAAAATACAATTATTGGTGTTTGAGAGGGAGTTGAGCAAGAGCAAAGGGTAGAAAGCTTATTCAAAGAAATAATTAAAAGAAAATTTTACAAAACTTGAGAAAAAACATATATCTAGGTACAAGCAGGTCAGAAGGACCAAACAGATTCAACCAAAACAAAACTATACCCAGGCATATAATAACCAATTTTCAAAGGTCAAGAAAAAAGAGACGATCCTAAAAGCAACAGAGAAAAGAGGTAAATAACATATAAATGAGCTCCAATTTTTCTGGCAACAGACTTCTCAACAAAAACAGGAGTGGGATGATGTTTTCAAAGTGCTGAAAGAAAGAGACCTCTGCCATTCAAGAATACTATACCCTGGGTCGGGTGTGGTGGCTCACGCTTATAATCCCAGCACTTTGGGAGGCTGAGGTGGGCGGATCACAAGTTCAGGAGCTTGAGACCATCCTGGCTAACACGGTAAAACCTCGTCTCTACTAAAAATACAAACAATTAGCCAGGCATGGTGGTGCGTTCCTGTAGTCCCAGCTACTTGGGAGGCTGAGGCAGGAGAATCACTTGAACCCAGGAGGCAGAGGTTGTAGTGAGCTGAGATCGCACCACTGCACTCCAGTCTGGGCGACAGAGAGTAAGACTCCATCTCAAAAAATAAATAAAAAATACTATACCCAGCAAATTTATCCTTCAAATGTGAAGGAGAGTAAAGTCTTTCACAGACAAACAAAAGCTGAGAGAATTCACCACCACCAGACCTATCTTACAAGAAATACTAAAGCACATTCTTCAGTCTGAAAGAAGAAAAAAAAACTTTAATGTGCAAAAAGCAAACACTTGAAGGTATAAAATCCACTGGCTAAATTAAGTATATAGACAAACAGAATACTCTACTGTAATTGTAGTGTGCAATCCATTCATAACTGTAGTATGAAGCCTAAAAGACAAACCTATCAAAAACAATAAAAACTACAGCAACTTGTTAAGGGATAGGCAATATAAAACATATAAATTGAAAAAGAAAGCCGGGCGCGGTGGCTCACGCTTGTAATCCCAGCACTTTGGGAGGCCGAGGCGGGCGGATCACGAGGTCAGGAGATCGAGACCACGGTGAAACCCCGTCTCTACTAAAAATACAAAAAATTAGCCGGGCGTGGTGGCGGGCGCCTGTAGTCCCAGCTACTCGGAGAGGCTGAGGCAGGAGAATGGCGTGAACCCGGGAGGCGGAGCTTGTAGTGAGCCGAGATTGCGCCACTGCACTCCAGCCTGGGCGACAGAGCCAGACTCTGTCTCAAAAAAAAAAAAAAAAAAAAAAAAAAAAAAAAAGAAAAAGAAAAAAGGTCAAAAAGTGGGAGAGATGAAGTTGAAATGTAGCGTTGTTTTTAAAGTTTTATAGTTTCTATTTTTGTGTGTGTGATATAAGTTGTCACTTCTTTAAAACAACTTATCGTACCTATATGATGTTTTTTGTAAGTCTCTTGGTAACCACAGTGCAAAAACCTATAATATAGTTAATAAAAATCAAAAGCAGTGAATTAAAACATACCACAAGAGAAAATTACTTAACCACAAAGGAAGACAGTAAAAAAATAAATAAATAAAAGAAAGAAAGGGAAAGAGGAGTTACAAGACAACCAGAAAACAAGCAACAAAATGGCAGTAGTAAATCCTTACTAATCAATAGTAACAGAGGCTGGGCATTGTGGCTCACACCTGTGATCCCAGCACCTGTGGAGGCCGAGGCAGGAGGATTGCTTGAGCCCAGTAGTTCAAGACCAGCCTGGGCAACATGGTGAAACCCCATTTAAATTAGCCATGAGTGGTGGCACATGCCTATAGTCCCAGCTACGCAGGAGGCTGAAGTGGGAGGATTGCTTGAGCCCAGGAGGCAGAGGCTGCAGCAAGCTGTAATTGCACTACTACATTCCAGCCTGGGTGACAGGGCAAGACCCTGTCTCTAAAAAAAAAAAAAAAAACAAAACCAACCAACCAAAGAAACAAAAATTGAATGTAAATCAACTCATTTCTCCAGTTAAAAGACATAGAACGGCTAAATAGATAAAGAAACGTGACCCAACTATATGCTACCTACGAAAACGTACTTCACCTATAAAGACACACATATACTGAAATTGAATGGGTGGAAAAAGATTCCATGCAAGTGGAAACCAAAAAAAAAGCAGGAGTAACTATACTTATATCAGATAAAATAGACTATAGACTACATGTTAAAGACTGTAATAAAAGACAAAGTCACTATATCATGATAAAGGGGTCAATTCAGCAACAGAATAAAACAATTATAAACATCTATGCCCCCAACACCACAGCACCCAAGTAAATAAATCAAACTTTAATAGATCTAAAGGGAGAGAGAGACTGCAATACAGTAACATTAGGGAATTTTAGCACCCCACTCTCAGCAATGGACTGATCATGTAGACAGAAAATCAACAAACCTCAGATTTAAACTGCATTATAGACCAAATGGAGCTTACAGACATTTACAGAATATTTTACCCAACTTCTGCAGAATACATATTCTTTTCATCAGCATATGGCATGTTCTACATAATAGACCATATTTTAGGCTACAAAACAAATCTCAACAAATTTTAAAAAGTCAAAACCATTTCAAGTATCTTTTCTGACCACAATGGAATTAAACTAGAAATCAATAACGAAAGGAACCTCAGAAACTATACGAGCACCTGGAAATTAAACAACATGCTCCTGCACAACCAATGGGTCAATGAAGAAATTGAGAAGGAAATTAAAAAATTTATTGAAACAAATGAAAATGGAACTACAACATACCCAAATCTATGCAATATATAGCAAAAGCATTACTAAGAGGGAAGTTTATAGCAATATATGCATACATGAAAAAAGTAAAAAGTCTCCAAATTAACAACCTAACAATGCACCTCAAGGGATTAGAAAAGCAAGAACAAGCCAAACCCCAAATTATTAAAAGAAAATAAACAATAAAGAGTAGAGCAGAAATAAATGAAATTGAGACTGAAAAATACAAAAGATCAATGAAATGAAAAGTTGGTTTTATGAAAAGATAAACAATATTGACAAACCTTTGGTTAGACTAAGAAAAAAGAGAGATGACCCAGATAAAGAACATCAGAAATGGAAAGAGACATAATTGAGACCACAAAAATACAAAGAATCATTAGAGGCTATCACAAACAACAAATTGGAAAACCTAGAAGAAATGGGTAAATTTTTGGACACATACAACCTACCAAGATTGAATCATGAATAAATAGAAAATCTCAACAAACCAATAACTAGTAACAAGATCAAAGCCATAATAAAATGTCTCCATCAAAGAAAAGCTCAGGACCTGAAGGATTCACATTTGAATTCTACCAAACATTTAAAGAACTTATACCAATTCTACTCAAACTCCATGAAAAAATTGAAGGAAGAGAATATTTCCAAACTCATTCTAAAAGGCCAGCATTGCCCTGATACCAAAACCAGACAAAAACAAACAAAAAAGAAACTATTGGCTAATATCACTGATGCACATAATGCAAAATCCTCAACAAAATACTAGCAAACAGAATTCAACAACACATTAAAAAGATTATTTGCCAGCTGGGCACAGTGGCTCATGCCTATAATCCTCCCACTTTGGGAGGTTGAGATGGGTGGATTGCTTGAGTCCAGGAGTTCAAGACCAGCCTGGGCAACACGGTGAAACTCTGCCACTACTAAAAATACAAAAAATTAGCCAGGCATGGTGGTGTGCACCTGTAGTCTCAGCTACTCAAGAGGATCGAGCCATGGCACTCTAGCCTGGGTGACAGAGCCAGACCCCATTTCAAAAAAAAAAAAAAGATTATTCACCATTATAGTGTGATGAGTCCCCTACCTGGTTATTTAAGCATGTTTGTCCATCGCTTGAACCCTGAAGTCTGATCAATGTGCAAAGGCCATGGTGCCCACCCAAGAAGCAGGTGTCTCTGAGAACCTATACATCCTGGGACATAGCTGGGAATGTATCAAGGAAAGAATTTCATCTCTCACACACAGTAGGCAAAGAGCCATAAAATTAGCTTAATATCAGTTTAGAGATGGGAGGTAGAGCAGATCTCTGGAGTTGTCCTGCTGTCACCCAGGAATGCTGCTGATAAAGACACACCCAAAAGTGGCAACAGAAAGAGGTTTCACTGGACTCAGAGTTCCACATGGCTAAGGAGGCCTCAGAATCATGGCAGGAGGAAAAAGAGACTTCTTACATGGCAGCAGCAGGAGAAGATGAGGAAGAAGCAAAAGCAGAAGCTGCTGATAAACCCATCAGATTTCATGAGACTTACTCACTATGATGAGACCAGCACAGTAAAGTCTGGCCCCCATGATTCAATTACCTCCCACTGTGTCCCACGTGGGAATTCTGGAAGACACAATTCAAGTTGAGATTTGGGTGAGGACACAGCCAAACCATATCATTCCACCCTGACCCCTCCAAATCTCATGTCTTCACATTTCAAAATCAATCATGCCTTCCCAACAGTCCCCCAAAGTTTTAACTCATTTCAGCATTAACCCAAAAGTCCACAGTCCAAAGTCTCATTTGAGACAAGGCAAGTCCCTTCTGCTTAAAAACCTGTAAAATCAAAAGCAAGCTAGTTACTTCCTAGATACAATGGGGGTACAGGTGTTGGGTAAATGCAGCCATTCCAAATGGGAGAAGTTGGCCAAATCAAAGGGGTTACAGGCCCCATGCAAGTTTGAAATCCAATAGGGCAGTCAAATTTTAAAACTCCAAAGTGATCTCCTTTGACTCCATGTCTCACATCCAGGTCACACTGATGCCAGAGGTGGATTTCCATGGTCTTGGGCAGCTCCACCCTTGTGGCTTTGCAGGGTACAGCCTCTCTCCTGCCTGCTTTCACAGGCTGGCATTGAGTGTCTGTGGCTTTTCCAGGTGCATAGTGCAAGCTGTCTGTGGATCTGCCATTCTGGGGTATGGAGGTTGGTGGCCCTATTCTCACAGCTCCATTAGGCAGTGCCCTAGTAGGGACTCTGTATGGGTGTTCTGACCCCACATTTCCCTTCTGCACTGCCCTAGCAGAGGTTCTTCATGAGGGCCCCGCCCCACCGTGAACTTTTTCCTGGGCATCCAGGTGTTTTCCATACATCTGAAATCTAGGCGGAGGTTCCTAAACCCCAATTCTTGACTTCTGTGCAGCCACAGGCTCAACACCACATGGAAGCCAACGCCTGGGGCTTCCACCCTCTGGAGCCACAGCCTGAGCTCCACGTTGGCCCCTTTCAGCCATGGCTGGAGTGACTGTGACACAGGGCACCAAGTCCGTAGGCTGCACACAGCATGGGGACCCTGGGCCTGGCCCACGAAACCACTTTTTCCTTCTGGGCCTCTGGGCCTGTGATGGGAGGGGCTGCCATGAAGGTCCCTGACATGCCCTGGAGACATTTTCCCCATTGTGTTGGGGATTAACATTAGGCTCCTTGCTACTTATGCAAATTTCTGTAGCCGGCTTCAATTTCTCCTAAGAAAATGGGTTTTTCTTTTCGACTGCATCATCAGGCTGCAAATTTTCTGAACTTTTATGCTCTGTTTCTCTTTTAAAATGGAATGATTTTAACAGCACCCAAGTCACCTTTTGAACACTTTGCTGTTTAGAAATTTCTTCCACCAGATAACCTAAATCATCTCTCAAGTTCAAAGTTCCACAAATCTCTAGGGCAGGGACAAAATCCTGACAGTCTTTTTGCTAAAACATAATAAGAGTCACCTTTGCTGCACTCTCCAAGCTCCTCATCTCCATCTGAGACCACCTCAGCCTGGACTTTATTGTTCATATCACTATCAGCATATTTGTCAAAGCCATTCAACAAGTTTCTAGGAGGTTCCAAACTTTCCCACATTTTCCTGTCTTCTTCTGAGCCCTCCAAACTGTTCCAACTGCTGTCTGTTACCCAGTTCCAAAGTCACTTCCACATTTTTGGGTATCTTTTTGGCAATGTCCCATTCTACTGGTACCAATTTATTGTATTAGTCTGTTTTCATGTGGCTGATAAAGATATACCTGAAACTGGGAACAAAAAGAGGTTTCATTGGACTTACAGTTCCACGTGGCTGGGGAGGCCTCAGACTCATGCAGAAGGCAAAAGTCACTTCTTACATGGTGGCGGCAAGAGAAAATGAGGAAGAAACAAAAGTGGAAACCCCAGATAAAACCATCAGACCTTGTGAGACTTATTCACTACCACGAGAACAGCACAGGAAAGGCTGGTCCCCATGATTCAATTACTTCCCACTGGGTCCCTCCCACAACACATGGGAATTCTGGGAGATACAATTAAAGTTGAGATTTGGGTGGGGACACAGCCAAACCATATCATGTACCTAGCATAAAGAAAAGGTAAATATTTAAGGTGATAGATATCCCAATTACCTTGACTTTATCTTTACACATTATATAAATATATCATATTACCACATATACTATAAGAATATGTACAGATATTATTTATCAATAAAAATATATTCCCATTACCTTTTAATATCTTTAGAATTTGTAGTGATATCAAGTCTGATTACTGATATTGGTCATTTGTGTATATTCCCTGCTTTTTTTTTTCCTGAATGGTCTTGCTGGAGTTTAGCAATTTTATTGATCTTCTAAAACAACAAAATTTTGGTTTCATTAAATTTTTCTATTCTTTTTGTTTTCTGTTTCATTGATATCCACTTTAATGTTTATTATTTTCTTTCTTTGGGTTTTGTTTGCTCTTCTTTTTCTAGTGTCCTAAAATTGGAAGCTGAAGCTATTGATTTGAAAACTTTCTCCTTTTCCAATATAAAGAGATGTAGTTTATTGCCATAAACTTCTTTGAAAACTTTCTCCTTTTCCAATATAAAGAGATGTAGTTTATTGCCATAAACTTCCCAAGTACTGCTTTAGCAGCCTTCCAAAAATTCTGATATGCTATCAAATTCCCTTTTTAAAAATAAACTTTTTTTTCTTTAGCTGGAATCTCGCTCTGTCGCCAGGCAGGAGTGCAGTGGCACTATCTCAGCTCACTGCAACTTCCGACTCCCTGGTTCAAGCAATTCTCCTGCCTCAGCCTCCTGAATAGCTGGGATTACAGGCATGTTCCACCATGCCCAGCTAATTTTTGTAGTTTTTAGTAGAGACAGGGTTTCACCATGTTGGCGAGGATGGTCTCGATCTCCTGACCTCGTGATCCGCCTGCCTCGGCTTCCCAAAGTGCTGGGATTATAGGTGTGAACCACCGTGCCCAGCCATAAACTTTATTTTTTAGAACATTTTAGCTTTACAGAAAAATTAAGTAGTACACAGAGTTTTGCACCATGCAAGTTCGAAATCCAGCAGGGCAGTCAACACAGGTCCCCATGCTGTGTGCAGTCTAGGGACTTGGTGCCCCGTGTCTCAGTCACTCCAGCTGTGGCTGAAAGGGGCCAACATAGAGCTCAGGCTGTGGCTTCAGAGGGTGGAAGCCCCAAGCCTTGGCAGCTTCCACGTGGTGTTCAGCCTGTGGGTGCACAGAAGTCAAACTGCAACTAGTTTTTCCTATTAACATCTTATAGTACTATAATTAATGAGCCAATATTCCTATGTTATTATTAACTTAACAGAAGTCTACAGTTTATTTAGATTTTCTGAATTTTTACTAGTGCCCTTTTTCTGTTCCAGGATCCCATCCGGAATACTACATTGAATTTAGTTGTCATATCTCCTTAGGCTTCTTGGTGATGGCAATTTTTCATGCTTTTCTTTCTTTTTTTTTTTTTTTCCTTTCATTCTCAAAGGAGGTGAAACTTCTCTTGTTTTCAATGACCTTGACAGTTTTGAGGCGTTTTGTCAGATATGTTGTAGGATGCCCCTCTACTCTACTCGGTCAGAATTTGTCTGATGATTTTCTCATCATTATACTGGAGTTATGAATTATGAGGAGGAAGACAGCAAAGGTAAAGAGACATTTTCTTTTTTTTTTTTTTTTAAGTAAACAGAAGTATATTTTTTCCTTGCATACCCATCCTCAAATGTCAACATACAGTTTCCAGCCATTCTTACAAGGAACAAATGCAGAATTAAAGTAATAACTGTCAACAGAAGAGCTGTATTAAAGCTACGTATCAACCTTGAAAATCAGAAAACACAAAGTGATCTAGTGCGATTCTCAACTTTAGTGTGCATCAGAATCACTTGGATTGTGGAAAAAGCACCTTCAGAGAGCTGAAGGAAAATCATCAGGTCAAGTAAGCCCTTGGTCTCAGAATAAATATCAAAGAGACTAAAGATACGTACTCTGTTCCTCAGGGAAGAGGGAAGGACAAAATATACTACAGTATAGAAGATCCGCCATTTACTCTGTGTGACTTCTCTGAGCTTCAGATTCAGGAATAACGACAGATACAACTCTCAAGAATTGTTCTACATATTAGGTTAGATAGTGTAATAAGTGCTTCTCCAATCCATAATACATAGCTACTATCATTATTTCAACATCATCATTATTTGATACAAAGTACATCTTCCCCACCCACTCCCCACTCCCGAATGGCTGCTATTACTTATTTTAAAAGTCAAACAATCAGTCATTGGGTTCAAGCTCATGGACTACAAGTATCATTTTTATACTGGTATCATTTTTACTAGCTTCAACTATTCACTTATAAGATTTCAGTAAATTACTGAAATGACAATTTTTGTACCCAAACTAAGACAATCACTGAAAGAAAAGGAACCAAAGCTTTAAAATTGAGTCTTGCTTCTAAAGCATTAATAGTGAGAAAAAGAATTCTTTTCAAAGTGACCCATTTTAGAAAATCTCTGATGCTCTCTGTATTGTTTTCTGAATCTGAGAAGGCTATATATAGATGGAAACATGGGAATAAAATACCTACAATCTTCATCACTTCCTATATTCAATATACTACACAATAACATTTCATAGTTAAAGTTTTTGTAAAGAGCCATTTTCATCACAGCATACCAAAAGTTGAATTGTGTCCCTCCGAAAAAGATATGTTTAGGCTCCAACTCACAGTACCTCAGAATGTGGCCTTTTTCGGAAATAAGGTGTTTACAGAGATAATGAAATTAAAGTGAAATTATTCAATGATGTCCCCTGGCTCTAAGCCAATATGGCTGGTGTCCTTATAGAAAGGGGAACGCTGGACACAGAAACAGGTACAGAGAGAAGATTATGTGAAGATACACCGGGAGAAGACAGCCGTATGATTTGAGTGGTGCAACTAGAATGAACATCATGAATTGCTGGCAAGCACCAAAAGCTAGAAGAGTCAAGGACGGATTCTCCCCTGGAGCTGTCAGAGAGAGCATGACCCTGTCGACATCTTGATTTCAAACTTCTAGCCTTCAGAACTGTGAAACAATAAATTTCTGTTTTTTTAAGCCTCCCAGCCTTTGGTACTTGTTACAGCAGCCTAGGAAATGGATACAGGTCCATACTATCAGCATGATTTATGACTATAGATAGTGGCCTTAATCACTTAGCTGAGGCAGTGTCTGTAAAGTTCCCAGGTGATTTGATGTCACAGAAACAGGAGGCAATGGAGAGAAGGCCTTCAGGCTTTTTACTGGTGACAACTCTGGCTTTTAAGTTGTTGCTGAAGAGAAAGTACCACAGCAAGCAAACAGCTCACCCGCAAGGAGCTTGTCTTACATGCCAGGCACTGAGAAACCTAGATCTCTCAGTTCTGCTGTGAGCTGCAGGCTGCCTCAGAGGCAATGCTGTGTGAAGGTGAGAGCACTGGTGGTTGGGGCCTCCTTCTTTACAGGGGACAGATGAGACAAGAGACATTCAAGTGCTTCTGTTTAAGGCCTAAACTGGAGCTTTAGTCAGAGGCCAACTCCCTGTTTCTGGCCCAAGTATTATGAAGGGGGAAATACCTAGAATGGATAGAAGTTAAAAGACAACCAGCTCCTCCCTTGGTCCCTCCAAAAATAAAGGTACACATGGGGCAAGGTATCCAGAGCCTAGAGAAACAAAATTGGCAGGAACAAAGGCTAAAGAAGTAAGTTTGGGGTTTTTTTGGTAATTTTGTTCAGGATATTAGATATTTTTACCCTATATGTGCTTTATTTACCCAATCCCTTACTGATGGACAGCAATAACATTTTCTATTTTTTACTATATAATACAGCTATGAGTCTCTACATACCTATTAATTTCTACAACCATACTGGAAGATAGATTCCTGAAAGTGAAACTGCTGGATCAGAGGGCAAGAGCCTTTTAAATTTTGATATATACCTCCAAATAACTCTTAAAAAAATCACACAGTTTTATATTCCTACCAACATCATAATGCTCCTTTCCTTACATAAAATAGGCTTCTTATAGCAACACATAGTTTGGTCTTGCCTTTTTAATCCTACCTTAACATGTCTGCCTTTTAATTGGAGTGTTTAGATGACCTTAAATTTTATGGAATTATTGATATCTCTAAATTTAAACTTATATCAATGCTATTTTAATTTTTTTGTCAAGCAGTTTTTTTTGGTTGTAATTTCCTGTATTAGCTTTTGCTTTTCTGTTTTATTTTTTCTTAGTTGCTCTAGGATTTACATTATACGTGTTAAACTTATCACAGTCTACCTTCAAGTAATATTATAGCACTTCACTTACATTGTAAGAATCTTACAACAGTATACATCCATTTCTCCTCTCTCAGCCTTTGTGTATTTTTGCCATACATGTTATTTCTGCATATCTTTTAAACCCCAAATATGTTATTATTATTTTATCTTGAAATAGTCAATTATAGGCCCAAGAAAGAGTATCAGGAACCAGATTTACCCTCCCATCCAACACAATAAATTTTTAAAAACATACACAAAATATAAAAAAACAACACTTTGCAGGACATTGGACACCAGGCACTTAAGGAGTATTATCTCTGGGGAAGGTTATCAATAACAAAAATGTGCAAAATCTCCAAATATTTGAAAAATAATATACGTCAAAATAATCTTTGGGTCAAAGAAGAAATCAAAATGGGAATTTGATGACAGAAAATGAGATGATTTTACTTATCTTTCAGAGTAGACAAATTAGTAAAAAGATAACATCTAGTATTGGTAATGATGTAAGTCCCCAGGACTCATGCTTTTTGTTATTTAGCTTTTTAATGGAAGGTTTTTGTTGTTTTTTTTTTTAACTATTGCCGCAGAAATAAAATCAGGCCTCTCACTTCTCAATGTATGGACTTTTGACAATTCTATCATGTTTCTAAAGATTAAGATGTTAGCTTTGTCCTCTGAACTTAGGGAGTCCACTAGGTTCTGCCTGGATTCTTCCTCCCTGCATCAAAGCCTGAAAACTCTTTCAAGGAAGTAAGCTGCAGCAAAGGGAGGGCTCGCCTGCTTTATTTCCTGTTTCCCAGAGACAATACTTCTCAAATGCCTGGTGTCCAATGTCTTTCAAAGTGTTGTTTTTCATATTTTGTGTATGTTTTTAAAAATTTATTGTGTTGGATGGGAGGGTAAATCTGGTTCCTGATGCTCCTTCTTGGACCTATAATTGACTATTTCAAGATAAAATAATAACATATTTGGGGCTTAAAATATATGCAGAAATAACATGTATGGCAACAATACACAAAGTCTGAGATAGAGAAATGGAAGTATACTATTGTAAGATTCTTAAGTAATATAAGTGAAGTGCTGTAATATTACTTGAAGGTAGACTGTGATAAGTTTAACGTGTATAATATAAATCCTAGAGCAACTAAGAAAAAATAAAACAGAAAAGCAAAAGCTAATACAGGAAATTACAACCAAAAAAGAAAAAAACACTTGGCAAAAAAATTAAAATAGCATTGATGTAAGTTCAAATTTAGAGATATCAATAATTACATAAAATTTAAGGTCATCTAAACACTCCAATTAAAAGGCAGACATGTTAAGGTAGGATTAAAAAGGCAAGACCAAACTATGTGTTGCTATAGGAAGCCTATTTTACGTCTGAGGGTGCGGATAGGTTAAAAGTAAAAAGATGGACAAACACATACCATGTAAGCCTTAATCTAAAGAACGCTAGTGTGGTTATATCATACAAAGCAGACTTCAGAACAAGGAATATTACCAGGCATAAAAAGAGACATTTCATAATGATAAATGGATCAATTAATCAAAAGGACATTGCAATCCCAAATGTGTATGCATTGAACATTAGCGCTTCAAAATATATGAAATAAAAACTGATAGAGATAAAAAATAAATAGATAGATTTACAGTTAAAGTTGGAAATGTCAACATTCTTCTCTCAGTAGTTGCTAGAACATGTACACAAAAAATCAGTAAGAATAGAGAAGAATTTAACAACACTATCAATCAACTTGACCTAATTGACATTTATAGAACACCTTACAACAGCAGAATGCCCATTCTTTTCGAGTGCTTATGGAACATTTACCAAGACAGAGCAAGCATATTCTGGACCATAAAAAAAACCAAAAAGGCTGAAATCATACAAAGTATGTTCTTTGAACATGACAGAAATAGATTTTAAGTCAATGACAGAAACATGTCTGGAAAATGTCCAAATATTTGGTAATTAAGTGATGTACTCCTAAATAAACAAGGAGTCAAAGAAGAAATTATAAGGGAAATCACAAGATATTTTGCACTGGAAGAAAATGAAAGCAAAACATATCAAAATTTGCAGGATACATCTCAAACAGTGTTTAGAAGGAAATGTAGAGCATTAAATGGTTGTATTAGAAAAAGAAAAAAGATCTTAATTATGTAAGTTTTACTTCACGAAACTAGAGAAAGAAAAGAAAATTAAATCAAAAGTAAACAGGAGAAAAATAACAAAAATAAGAGAAGAAAGTTTTAAAAATAGAAAGAGGTGGGAAGGAGAGTGGGATAGGAGGGAGAGTGAGACAGAGGGAGGGAGGGAAAGAGAGAGAGAGAGAGAGAGAGAGAATAAGGGACTGACTTAGTGAAAGCAAAAGCTGGTTCTTTGAAAATATGAATAAAATTTACAAACCCCTAGCCATACTAGTCAGGAAAAAAATAAGGGAGAAAGAGAGGAGACATAAATTATCAAAATCAAGAATGAAAAAGGTACTATCACAATGAGTTCTATAGATAATAAAAGAATAATACAGGAATATTATAAACAAACTTTGCCCAATAAATTTGACAACTTAGATGAAATAGACAAAATACTTGAAATGCACAAATGATCAAGGTTTACATTAGAAGAAATCAAATTCCGAATAGCCCTTTATTTTTTTACTGAGGTAATTTATATAACAAAATTTTATGTAACATAAAATTCACCATCTTAAGGTGTACATTTCAATGGTTTTCAACATATTCACAAGGTTGTGCAACCATCACCTCCATCTAGTTCCAACATTTTCATCAACCTAAAAAGAATCCCCATACCTGTTAGCAATCACTATCCATACTCTCCTATCCCAGCCTCCGATATCACTAATCTACTTTCTGTCTCTATGGCAGATTCTGAACATTCCACATAAATGGAATCATATAATATATGACCTTTTGTGTCTGGCTTCTTTCACTGAGAATAACTTTTCAAGATTCATCCATGTTGCAGCATGTATCAGTACTTCATTCTTGTTTGTGACTAATATTCCATTGAATGGACATGCCACATTTTGTTTATTCAGTCATTAGTTGATGGACATTTAGTTTGTTTCGCATTTTCAACTATTATGAATAATGCTGCTACTAACATTCCTTAACAAGTATTTGTGTAAGCATATGCTTTTTACTTCTCTTGGTTATTGTATTAGTCAGAGTTCTCTTAGAGGGAGAGAACTAATAGGATATATATATATATGTTTATTAAGTATTAACTTACATGATCACAAGGTGCCACAGTAGGCTGTCTGCAAGCTGAAAAGCAAGGAAAGCCAGTCTGAATCCAAAAACTGAAGAATTTGGAGTCTGATGTTTGACAGCAGGAAGCATCAAGCATGGGAGAAAGACGTAGACCTGGAGGCAGGGCCGTCTCCCTTTTCCACACTTTTCTGCCTGCTTTATATTTGTTGGAAGCTGATTAGATTGTGCCCGCCAGATTAAGGGTGGATCTGCCTTCCCCAGCCCACTGACTCAAATGTTAATCTCTTTTGGGAACACCCACACAGACACACCCAGGATTAATATTTTGTTTCCCTCAATCCATTCAAGTTGACACTCAGTATTAACCATCACAGTTACATATACCTTGAAGTAAAATTTCTGGGTCATATAGTAACCCATGTTTAGCTTTTTGAAGAACTGCCAAACTGTTTTCCAAAGCAGCAGCACCATTTTACACTCTCACTAGCAATGAATGAGTGTTCCAGTTTCTCCACATCTTCTTGTTATTTCTGTTTTTTGTATTTGTTTTCATAGCTATCCTAGGAGGTGTGAAGTGGTATCTCATTGTGGTTTTGATTTGCATTTCCCTAATTGCTAATGATGTTAAGCATCTTTTCATATGCTTGTTGGCCATTTGTATATCTTTGGAGAACTGTCTATTCAAATCTTTTGCTCATTTATAAGATTGAGTTGTCTTTTTGTTGTTGAGTTGTAATAGTTCTTTATATATTCTGGATACTAGGTCCTTATCAGACATATAATTTGTGAATACTTCCTCCCATTCTGTGGATTGTCTTTGCACTTTCTTGATAGTGTCTTTTTATGCCCAAACATTTATTATTTTTATGAAATATAATTTTTCTGCTTTTTCTTAGGTTGTTTGTGCTTTTGGTGTCACACCTAAGAAACCATCACCTAATCCAAGGTCAAGAAAATGCAAACCTATGTTTCCTTTTAAGATTTTTATAATTTTCACCTTTATATTTAGGTCTTTGATGTATTTTAAATCAATTTTTGTATATGGCATGAGATAGGATTCATCCATTCTTTTGCATGTGGATATCCAGTTGTTTCAGCACCTTTTGTTTAAAAACTCAGTCTTTCGACCCCCATTGAATGATATTTGTATGCTTGTTGAAAATCAATTGACCATAGATGTATGGGTTTATTTCTAGACCCTCAATTATATTCTATTGTTCTATATGTCTGTCTTTATATCAGTACCACACTGTCTTGATTACTGTGGCTTTGTAATAAGTTTTAAGATCAGATAGTGTGATTTTAAGCTTTCTTCAAGCTTGTTCTTCTTTATCTACTCTGCCTTGACTGTTTTGAGTCCCTTGCATTTTTCATATGAATTTTAGGATCAGCTTGTCCATTTCCACAAAAAAAAAGGCAATTTGAATTTTGATGGAAATTTCATTGAATCTGGGGATCAACTCCAGGAGTACTGCCAACCTAGTAATATTAAGTGTTCCAATCCAGGAGCATGGGATATCTTTCCATTTATTTAGGTTCTCTTTCATTGCTTTTAACAATGTTCTGTCATTTTTAGCATACAAATCTTTAACTTTGTGGTTGCATTTATTTCTAAGTATTTTATTCTTCTTGATGGTATTGTAGGTGGAATTATTTTTAAATTTTATATTCTGATAATTGTTTGCTAGACTACAGAAATACAATTGATTTCTGTATTTGGATTTTGTATCCTACATTTTTCCTAGTCATTTACTAGCTCCAGTAGTTGGTGTGTATGCGTGTGTGTGTGTGTGTGTGCGTATTCTTTAGAATATTCTGCCTACAGGATCATGTCATCTGCAGATAGAGATAATTTCACATCTTCCTTCCAACATGGATGCCTTTTATTTCTTTTCCTTCCCTAGTTTCTCTGGCTAGAATCTCTAGTACAATGTTGAAAAGAAGTAGTGGATGCAGACAACCTTGTTCTTCTTCCTGATTTTAGATCCCAGTCCATATTTGTTCGTTTGTTTTTAAAATTGATTCTGTAGTTAAAAAATATTCCTATGGAGAAAATGCTAGGCCCAGATGGCTTACCTGGTTAATTATATCAAACATTTGAAGACAAAATAATACCAATTCTACAGAAACTCTTCCAGAAAACAGAAGAGGAGGGAATACTTAATTCCTTTTATGAGGCAAGCATTATCCTGATACCTAAACCAAAGACATTATAAGAAAGGAAAGTTACAGTCTGATATCCCACATCAACAAAAAGCAAAATACCTTAACAAAGTATTAGTGAACTGAATCTGGCAATATATGAAAAAATTAACATATCATGACTAAGTGGAGTTCATCTCAAGAATGCAAGGTTATTTTAGCATTCAAAAATCAGTGTATTTCACCAGCTTAATAGACCATGAGAAGGAAACATGATTATCTTAATAGATATAGAAAAGGCATTAGAGAAAATTTGTATGTTCATTCATAATTTTAAAAGACTGAAAAACCAGAAACAATCTCAGCAAACTGGGAGTAGAACTTTCTCAAACCCTGAGAAAGGGTGTATATAATAAACTGAGAGCTAATGTCACACTTAATGGTGAAAGAGTGTATGTTTCCCCCTAAGATTAAAAGCAAGGCAAGGCTTTTCATTCTCATCATTTCTGTTGACCAGTGTAAGAGAGGTCCTAGTCAGTGTAAGCAAGCAAAAAGTGAAAAATAAGAAATAATAAAAGGCTTACAGATTGGAAAGAAAAAAACTATCTTTTCTTGCAGATTACATAATCATCTGTCTATGCAGAAAATCCTGAATGATCAACAAAAAATCTACTAGAATTGGTTAGTGGGGTTAGCACAGTTAACAAGATTCAAAGTTAATATACAAAAACTGATTGTATTTCTGTATACCAGAAATAAACAATTGGAAATTGAAATTTAAGAATACTATTTACAATAACATGAAAAATATGAAATACTTGGGAATAAATGTAATAAAATATGTGCAATTCCTGTACATTAAAACTATAAATTGTTGCTTGGAGTAATTTAAAAAATGATCTAAATAAACAGAGAGACAGTCTATGTTCATAAATCAGAAGATGCCGTAGTGTTAAAAGAGTCAGTGTGTTTGCTATCAAAATCCCACTAGGATATTTAAAGAAATTGACAAGCCCATTCTAAAATTCACATGGAAATACAAAGGATCTCTAATAGCCCAAACAATTTTGAGAAAGAAAACAGATCACTTGGAGATATTACCATGTCAGATTTCAAGACTTAATATTAAGCTACAATAAAGAAGACCCTGAGGCATTGACACAATTATAGATAATTAGCTCAGTGGAACATAATAGATAGTTCAGAAATAGACCTAAAATAGATGGTCAGTTGATTTTGACAAAGGTAAAGTAAGCCAATGGGGAGAGAATAACCTTTTCAACAAATAATACTAAAGTAATTAGATATTCATGGGCCAAAACATAAACCCTTACCTCACACCACACACACACACACCCCCACACACACACATGCACACTTAAGGTGGATCACAGAGCTAAATGTGGGAGCTAAATCTCTAAACTTATATGACAAAACACAGGAGAAAGTTAGCGTGACCTTCAGTTCATCAGAGATTTCCTAAATCTCTAATTGTAAAAAAAGCACAAACCATTAAAGAAAAAACTTAAATAAGGTGGACTTCACCAAAGTTAAACAAAAGCGTATCTTTTGTTCTTCAAAATTTAATAAGAAGTTAAAAAGGCAAGCTATAGACTGTAAAAAATATTTGTATAATAAGATATTTACAAAGGACTCGTAACCAGGATGTATAAATTCTTACAACTGAATAAGAAGATGACAAACAGTTGAATAAAATGAAAGCAAAAGATTTAAATAGACTCTTCAGCAAGGATACAAAAATGGAAGATAAAGTATTAGTGACAATGCTATGATGCTCATGAAAATATGCTCAAGCATGAAGAGATGCTCAACATTATTAATCATCAGGGAAATACAAATTAAATTACAATATTATTCTATACACTCACCAGAATGGCTAAATTGATGAAGTCTGGCAATATCGAATGTTGGCAAGGCTGTGAATGCTCATATATTGCTGATGGGGGTATAAGATGGTGCAGCTACTTTGGAAAAACCATTTGGCAGTTACTCATAAAATTAAGCATATACCCAACGTGACCTAGCAATCTCACCGCTAGGTATTTATCCAAGAGAAATGCAAACAAATGTTCACGTTCATGCAAATAATTTACCTGAATGTTCATAACAGTCTTGTGAATAATGGGCAACCCCAGATATTCCTCAACTGGTGAATGGATAAACAAATTGTGGCATATCCACACAATGGAATGCTAGTCAGCAGTAGAAAGGAATCAACTACCCATGCACACAGCATGGGTGAATTTAGAATGCATTATGCTGAGTTACAGAAACCAGACACAAAAGACTACATTTTGTATGATTCCATTTTTAGGAAATTTCAGAAACATTGAAACCATAATGTCAAAAAGCTGACCAGTGGTTGTCAGAGGCTGGCGTTGAAGTGGGTGTGGACTGCCAGAGGGTGTGGTTCGTGGTGATGGAAATGTTCTATATGTTGATTGTGGTGGTGGTACATGACTACATATATTTGTCACAACTGATCAAATGGTACATTTAAAGTTGTTGACTCTTATTTTCTGTAAATTATATCTCAATAAAGAAAATTAGCTCCCTAGGTAATTTTAGTAATTTAAATATGCAGCCAGGGTAGAGATCACTAATCCAGACTCACTCCCTTATTGTACTGGTGGGAAACCACCAAGGCTCGGGGAGGGAAAGTACCCAGGAGACTGAGTCAATGTCTTTTCAGTGAGTGGAGAATGAATTGGCGAATAACATGACTGAGTGAGATCATGGCAGATTAAACCCTAGAATGATGTCATCTTGTACTCAGAAGATATTTTTCCTTGCTTTAAAATTAAAGAAAATTTGAGAATTGGCTCTTAATGGAGGCAGGTAAATAGAGGGGTCAGAGCAACCTCAGAGACAATATGTGACCCTCATCAGGGTAGGTGGGGACCAGGTCAGGAATCTGAGCTGCTGGGTCCCCAGCTAGGTGAGGTTGAACGGATGGATTAGGACTCGTGAGAAGGACTAGAACCCTGCCACTCAGAGTGTCATCTGGATCAGAAGCATCCACGTCAGCTGGGAGCTTGCTGGAAATGTGACTCTCGAGCCTCACCCCAGACCTACTGAATCAGAATCTGCATTTTAGAATTTGAGAAGTACTCTAGTAGAAGACTATATTAGTCCTTTTTCACACTGCTGTAAAGACATACCAAAGACTGGGTAATGTATAAAGAAAAGAGGTTTAATTGACTCACAGTTCCTCACGGCTAGGGAGGCCTCAGGAAACATACAATCATGGCAGAAGGGGAAGAGGCACGTCTCACATGGTGGCAGGCAAGAGAGAGCGAGTGAGAGCAGGGAAAGAGCAGCAAAAACTGCGTTATGAAACTCTCAGATCTCATGGGAACTCACTCACTATCACAAGAACAGCATGGGGGAAACCATCCCCATGATCCAACCACCTCCCACCTGGTCCCTCCCTTGACATATGGGGATTATGGGGATTACCATTCAAGATGAGTTTTGGGTGGGGACACAGAGCCAAACCATAACAAAGACTTTGCAAAATTTGAGGGGCTTGAGGAGGGAGCCAAGGCCAGGGATCATGTCTGATTCTTCTCCAGAGGCAGCAAGCCATAAAGAGAAGAACGTTGGACTTGGGGAGTCAAGAACCAGTCACCTTAGGTTGGTTACTTCCCTTTCCTGAGCTTTAGTGTTCTCATCTGTAACATGGGCACAAGCAGAGTTCCTGTTTAGCCTACCTGACATAATAGAGAAAAGGAAAAGGCAGGTGTGAAATAACCCCGAAGCTGCTGGCTGCTGGTACATACTGTCTCGACCCTCCCTGCTCCCTCCCCGCCCCGTGATCTGCTGCTTCCATTCTGGCACGCACTGGCATCCCAAGCTCCCAGCTCAGGACCAGACCCACAGTCGGTGCTCAGAAAGTCCTCAGGGCCTGATGGCGGTTTTCTGGCCATCTGGTCCCCCTTTTACATTTCTCCTCTTCCTGGTTCCTGAAAGTAGGTGAGAACAAGTGAGGGCCCCATCCCAGGTGTGTTAAGGGGAGGAGGAAAGTTGGAACTTTTTCCAGGACCCTTGAACCTCCTCTTACCCCAGTAGTTGGTTCCTGGGAGAGCTGATCCCCTCTGAGTAGGGGCCTGTCTTTCTCAGGCACATGGAAATGGTTCCAGAGACAGGAAGGGTCTTTGCAATTCCAGCTTCTTCTGAAAAGGGAGGACACAGGGATGAGGCAGGAGAGCAGCAGCCCTGGGCTCTCAGAGCCAGGTGCTGACAGGCCCCTGCTTGGCTCAGGCAGCTGGGATCTCACTCCTGCTTCATCCATGGCTAGTCCAACAGCATATGGCCTGTCCCAGGCTTATTCCTTGACCCCTCTGGTTCCCTCACATGCCAGGTCACACCCCTGACATATGAAGTCACTCACTGCATTCACTGTCCTCCCCAACATGCCAAAGCTACCTTTGTTACTCCTCTCAGCTTCTATTGTCTGTCTTCTGGCATGCATTGCTACACCCCTAGTATCAAGTTAACTTGCCTAGTGTTCATTGTGACCCCCTGGCACCGGCTGTTATTTCTGGAATGCCTGGGGACAGCCCTGGCATGAGCCGGCACTTGCTCTGGCACAGGAAGAATTCTTTTCTTGCACATGCACACACATTTGGTATGCTCTGGACAGGGGCCTCCGAATCTTCCTAGTTCTCTTTCCTTGCATAACCAGTAGGCATTACCCCGTGGCTTTTTCAAGGTCCTGCAGGGACAATTGGGCTTAGATTTCATCAGGCCGTGCCATTTTTAGCAGCAATGGTGTCTCACATTTCTCTCAAGCCTAATGGAGCCAAAACAGAACTTTTGATCTTGCTACCAAAATCTACTCCGCATCTCGGTAAGTGGCACTGTCACCCACTTCCTTATGCTGAAAAACTCAGGTGTCATCCTTGACTTCCCTTTCCTTTCTTCTCCACATCTAAACCTCCTGGTTCCCCAACAACCCCCATACTATCTAACACAGTGATTGCCTTTCTGTACAAATCTTCTTTTGAGAGAGAGACAGGGTCTCAGGCTGTCACTGAGGCAGGAGTGCAGTGGTGCACACAGCTCACTGCAGTCTCAACCTCCCGGGCTCAAGCAACTCTCCTGCCTTAACCTTCCAAGTAGCTGGGACCACAGGTGCCGGCCACCATGCCCGGCCAATTTAAATTGTGTGTGTGTGTGTGTGTGTGTGTGTGTGTGTGTGTGTGTGTGTGTTGTGTGTGTGTGTGTGTGTGTGTGTGTGTGTGTGTGTGTGTGTGTGTGTAGATGGGGTCTTGCTTTGTTGTCCAAGTTGGTCTCAAACTCCTGGGCTCAAGTGATCATTCTGCCTTTGCCTCCCAAAGTGCTGGGATTACAGGCATGAGCCACTGTGCCCAGCCACAAATCCGTATTAGCTTCCTATGGTTGCTGTGACAAATTCCCACCAGCATTGTGGCTTAAAAACAACAAGAATTTATCCTCCTGCAGTGCTGGAGGCCAGATGTCTGAGATCAGTTTCACTGGGCTGAAATCAAGGTGTCAGCAGGGCCACACCCCCTCGGGAGGCTCTAGGGGAGAATTTGTTCCGTGCCTCTTCCAGCTTCTGGTGGCTGCTGGCATTCCTTGGAGGTTTAGGCCCTCCCCCAGATAATCTAGGATAATCTCTCTATCTCAAAATCCTCAATTTAATCACACCTGCAATGTCCTCTTGTACCATATAAAGTAATATTTGCAGGCTGCAGGAATTAGGATATGGACATCTTTCGGGGGGCCATTATTCAGGCTGCCACACTATCTTATTCACCCGTTGATCCTGTCTTTGAAGATCTCTCCTCTTCTTGTTTTCATGCATCTCCTTCCCCACTGGTCACCCCTTCTCAATCACCTTTGAAGACTCCACAAGCAGGGTTTCTGCCATTCATTCCATTTCTCGGGCTGAAAACCCGTGGGCTTTTTTTTTGGAGGGGGGGACGGAGTTTTGTTCTTGTCACCCAGGCTGGAGTGCAGTGGCACGATCTCGGCTCACTGCAACCTCTGCCTCCCAGGTTTAAGCAATTCTCCTGCCTCAGCCTCCCAAGTAGCTGGGATTACAGGCGCCTGCCATCATGCCCAGCTAACTTTTTTTATTTTTAGTAAGGATGGGGTTTTACCATGTTGGACAGGCTGGTCTTGAACTTCTGACCTCAGGTGATCTGCCTGCCTCCCAAAGTGCTGGGATTACAGACATGAGCCACCACGCCTGGCCTGTGGGCCATTTTGATTCCACTTCCCCCTCATCCCCTTCCATAGATGCTTTATCAGCCAGTCCTGTTGGCCCAACTTCCAAAATACAGCCCAAACCTTCCATCTTCACATCTCCTAACTCATTTCTGTCTGCACAGCCACCCTCCTTCCTAACCCTCAATAGGCTCTGCAGCCAAAGCAGTGTCTCAGAGTCTCCACGTGTCCACTGAACAGCCACTCAGCCTCTCTCTGACTCCTGCCTCATGGAAATGGCAGCCTCCATGTCCATGATGGTTTCCGCCGAGAACGTCTTACCTCAAGTACGCGATATGTGATGTTTGCTTTCTGCGCTAGGGCTTCTCTGATGCCATAGCATGGGACCCCAGCAGGAGCCTACACGGCATGGGCATGTGCAGCCTGGACGCACGTGGGGTAGTCCACAGCCCTGGGGAACCTTTGTCAATGCAGGACAAGAGCCGATGCATGAAGACATCCCCCCATGGGTCATGGTGTGGACAACTCCGAGAGGCATTCCATGTCCTGCACAGAGGTACAGGGATCACCTGGCCCTATGATGGCGAATAGTCCTGGTTTCCCATGATGGAGAACATCTCAGTAATGCACCCTTGGATTAGCTTTTCTCCTCCCACTTTTCCTCTCCCTCATCCCTCATCTTAGATACCTGGGATCACCTTCCACATCAACTGCCTGCACACAGGTCCTTCCTTCAGGCCCTGCTTTGGAGGGGACCCAGGCTGAAACAGTGAACTTCCCAAAATGCCCCTGTCCCACCCATTGAGAAATTTTCAGTAGCTCCCAGTGTTCCTATGTTAAGGAGGCAGCTCTTTCGGTGACTGATGAGGGTCTGAGATGTCTGGTCCCTGCCTGCCTTTCCAGCCCCACTCCCACACCCTTCCCACTCCTATCCCAGCCTCGCTGGCCTCCTTTCAGTGCCCATTGCTCTCTTGAGTTCTCCCTTCCCAGGGCTTTTGTGCAAGCTGTTCCTTCTTCCTGGTGCTCTCTTGCCTCCCCGCTTCTCTTCCCGGTGACTCCAGCCTCTTCCTCACCTCTCAGCTCAGCATCCATTTTCTCAGGGATGCGTCCCTCACACTCTGCACTGTGCATTCTCCTAGCGTACCTTTGGGTAACTTTCCTTCTCTGAAATGTTGGTTATGGTTGCAGTTTTTATTTGTGTTACTATCTGATTAATGCCTGTCTCCATTCGATGATAAGCCCGGGGAGGATAGAGACTGTGTCAGGTTTTTTGTTCGTTTGAGACGGAGTCTTACTCTGTCGCCAGGCTGGAGTGCAGTGGTGCGGTCTCAGCTCACTGCAACCTCCGCCTCCTGGGTTCAAGCGATTCTCCTGCCTCAGCCTCCTGAGTAGCTGGGTAGGCCAAAGGTCCTTGGCCTTGCCATACAGTGACCATACAGTCATCACAGCCTCGCCTAGCGAGCCTGCTCAGATCCCGCTCCCTGGGAGGTCCATGTGCTCTCCCTTCCTGGAAGGCTGAAGGACTGTTCCCATCACAATAACACTCAGGTACCAATTGTCATGTGCCTCTCAATCCCAACACACGTAGTCTTCCTTCCCACTGCCCTTTTCTTTCTCAAAGTGCTGGATGATCCTGAGAGTCATGTCCCAGCCTAGAACCTTGGAGGAGCTTGTTTATCTTTACTGGGGAGGCGAGTGGCATGGAAACGCAGCAGTTAGTGTCTCCCCTCTGCATGGTGGTAAGCTCTCTGCCTCCAAGGTCATCCTCTCCTGAGGATGGACAGAAAATACTAAAGCATCTACAATATTGAATTCTTTTTTTTCTCTCTCTTTTTTTGTGAGACAGATTCTCCCTCTGTTGCCCAGGCTGGAGTGCAGTGGTGTGATCTCGGCTTACTGCAATTTCCACCTCCCAGGTTCTAAGCGATTCTCCTGCCTCAGCCTCCTGAGTAGCTGGGATTACAGGCACACACCACCACTCCCGGCTAATTTTGTATTTTTAGTAGAGACAGGGTTTTGCCACGTTGGCCAGACTGGTTTCTAACTCCTGACCTCAGGTGATCCACCCGTCTCGGCCTCCCAAAGTGCTGGAATTACAGGCATGAACCACTGTGCCCAGCCTACAATACCGAATTCTTAATGACTCAGCCTATTATATGACTCTGCATACAACTGCAGGTGGCTCACAGATATCTCCTACTGTAAGCCCGTAACGCTGCATGAACAAATGTTTTGCCACCTTTTTTGGTGTATTGCTGTCAGTGATGCTGAAGCATCCTTTGGTTCAGAGGTGAGTGATTTCTCTTATTCTTTGTCTACTCCTATCCAACCTTCCCCAGGACTCGTGCTTTTTGTTATTTAGTTTTTTGATGGAAGGTTTTTGTTTTTTTGTTTTTTGTTTTTAACTGTTGCCGCAGAAATAAAATCCGGCCTCTCACTTCTCAATGTATGGACTTTTGACAATTCTATCATGTTTCTAAAGATTAAACTTTTCCTTCTGGTAAGTTACGGGAGGGCTGAGGCCCCTGTCCTCTCTGCACACTGTTTTCAGGTATTGGCATGCCCGGGAGAGATGCTGAGGCCTGGATGGGGGAGGCAGCGTATGCTTGGCCTGTCGGAAGCATGGCTGATTTCATTCATTTTCTTTGGCAAAATGCAAAGTAGATTCTTTCCACTTGGTTGCCTTAGCTAGAGGCCTCTGTGTCATCTTCAACTCCTCCATCCTTTTCCCCCTACAGCCTGTGAATCACCAATGCTAGCTCAGAATTATGTTCATTCACTTATTTCCATACCACCACTGTGGCTTTGATCAGACCATCATCTCTGAATCAAGGTACCAGCTTCTCACAGATCTCTCTGCTGCCACATTACACCTGCCAATCTCCCACACCACTTGGAGGTTCCCCATTGTACTCAAATGGCTAGACCAAGCTCATTAACATGGCCTCAGGTTGACCAACGCTGCTCCATCCCTCCCCTACCCACCTTCACTCCCTCCATTCCTCTGTCCGGCTAAGTGCCTGGTCTTCCACACCCAGTCCAACGGACCCCTTTCCTGACCCTCTGGGCTCCCACAGGTCCACAGCCCCACACCACACAGCTCCTCTCTCCTCCCTCGGCTATGGCAGCCTCATCTTTCTATCCCAGACTCTTTGCACCAGGCCCAGCAAATGATACAGGCTCAATAATTTGCTGAACAAATATCTGGCTGGTAGATTTTATCTGATCTGGCCTATCATTTAAGTCATCCTCAGAAATCAGCCTCTCTCCTGTCTACCTGCCAGCCATGATGGAGCTTCTCTTAGCCTCACTCCCTCTCACCAAAACGTGCATTCACTTCTTTAGAAGCATATAGTAGCTGTCCCCACCATCCTAGCTCCTGGCTTTCCAAAGCCTGAAGCCTGTGTTTGCACCATCTCTCAATCCACTGTGGTTCCAATCTCTGGAAAAAAGGATTCCATTCCCTTTTGCCTGGAATAGCAATTGTTTCTGCGTAGGGCATTACTCACCTTTCAGTTACAAGGAGCTGAGAGTTTATTGTAGATCCAGCACAGTTGGCCTCAGACTCACATTTTGCTTGCTAGAGGATTTCATAGACTGTTTAATTCAAGGGTGATGCTTTATTTTAACATGGCAGTTTTTGGTCAGGGAGCCTGAATTACCCGCACAGTTCACAAGGCCTGGAAGCTGGAAATATTCTTCCCTAGGCCAGTACTCTGCTCTCTCCATTTTTCCTTCTCCTGCCATCCAGGAGCTGAGATCTCCCAGCATCTGCCCAACCCTCAGCCTGCCTAAAATGCTCCATGAATCATGCTCAGAACTAGGAAATTAAGCAAATATTTACTTCATGCATAGAAAAGAAGAAAATCTCCTTAGGTGGAAATGAGTCCTAATATCCCCCTGCAGGTGTGTCTCATTCACTCAGGCAGAGCCTGAAAGCACTTTTTCCCTAGGGCAGGGGGAGGGACACAGGTCTGGAGGAGCCAGTGCTAAGGGTGGGAGGCAAGCAGATGAGGGGGCTCGGGCTTTCCGGGGTCCTGTTTTATGTGCAGGGGGAAGGGCAGTATTCCCGGTGTTGTGGATTTGGGGTTTGAGATGATGACTCCATGTGGATGTAGGAGCCAGATGTGGTGATAATGGAGGGAGAGGAAGATGTTACAGATGTGAGGGGCATGGTTCCAGGAGTGAGGAGAGGGATGGTGTCCCAAAGCAATGCAGAGGTAGTGAGATGGGGAAAGGTTCCTGTGTGCATGAGGCTGAATGGAAGGCTCTAGGTGTGGGGCAATTTTAGATGTGGCGGAGCATTCAAATTTAGATGTGGGTTGGGGCATTCTGGGTCCATGTACTGGGAATAGAATTCTAGATGTGGGATATCTGTGGAGAGGGTAGAATTCTAGGTGTGCTAGATGGGGACACGAAGGTAAGTGTGTCTGTATTTGTGTGCATGTGTGTCTATGTGTGGCTTGAAGACCCCGTGGACAGGAAGCAGGCTGGCAGGACTGTGAAATACCGAAGCAGGTGAAAGCTAAGTTGGGAAGGATTTAAGCAGGGGCAGAGGGTGGGGTGGGGCTCACGGCAGAAACCTGCTGGCCCCCAGAGCACAAGATCATCCAGGGCAGCCCACGTTCCCTTGGAGCACTGCCCATGGCTTTGCACACAGAAGCCCTCTTCATCCTCTTGTAGCGGAACCCCAGGCAGTCTTTCAGTTTATGCTGTCTGTCCTGACTCTGAGCTATTTGCTTTGAGGGGATGCAGAGCCAGTCATGCCCTGAATGTGTTCCAGGAATCCAGGAAAGAAGATGGCCCCAGGAGGAGCAGTCACTCTAAGGAAGCCCAGGAGGAGAGCAAGTGCCCAGGGATCATTCCTGATGGGGGTTGAGAGCTGCAGAGAGCCTGATGTCTGAGAGTCAGAGATGATGGCTTCCCAGAAACGGGTCTTAGAAGACCAGTAAGATTTGGGTACATACGTGAGGGGGAGGTGCATTATGGCAAAGGAATGAGGAGATAAGGAGGCAGAGATGGTGCCGGGTCTGGGGTTGCGGGAAGTGGAGAGGCCGAATTAGCCATAGCACATGGTTGGGATGAACCCAGGAGATTGCAAACCCTATGTCTGATGGGGCCAGGGAGGTGACGTGAATGAGTGAAGCAGGCCAGGTACAAGATGAAATTGGGAAAGTGGGGATGGACAAACGAGAGGGGATCCAAAACAGCTAACAGCAGTAAAGATAAAAGTCCAAAATCCAACACTGGGCAGGCCAAATGAAGTCTGGCCCGTGGGCCACCAGTTTGAGGCCCCAGGGGAATAGCGAGTGCTTTGGCTGACTAAAGGCATATGGCAAAGGCCTTGAATGCCCAGCCCAACTGAAGCAGGAAATTCTTTAATAACACAGGGTGTCGCCTGCCAAGGATCACAAGGGAACAGTCGTTACTGGATGGGGTATTACTCACCATCTTGTTATTAATACAAAGAGCTAATAGTTGATTGTAGCCTCAGTACCGTTGGCCTTGGCCTCCTATTTTGCTTGCTAGAGGACCTCTTTCCCTCTCTTTCAAGGCCTTCAACCTGAGGACCCATCTACAAAGTCCCCCTCCCCAACTTGCTCCCAGGCTGTTTTACTTTGTGTCCAGACCTGTCATCTCCCAGCCCATCACAGCACTCCAGCGAGCATTTCCAAGCTGCCCTGGCCCCGCCTGCTTCCTGCAGGCCTGGTCCTTTGGGGTATGACCCTCCCACCCCCTTCCAGAGTCACCTAATCCCCTTTCATCCCCCTCTGGCAAGGTAGGCAGAGGAAGGGTCCAGGCACCCCAGCTCCCATTGTCTGTGCTCCTTGAAACGTTTAAAGGGATTAGGGGTTGGGGGCTGGGCGCGGGCCGCCTTCAGGGACACGTGTTCAGTGGCCGAGAAGATGAGATTCCTCTTTCTTCCATCCTGCTCGTCCAGAGGGCTGGCAAGTGCGAGATAGATGGCGTGGATAAGGGGGCATCCAATTAATTCCAATTTAAACCCAATTTGGTCTCCTTTATAATTAGAATAGCAGGAGTGTTTCAATAGTGGATTATCTCTCCCAGGCAGTTGTTTGTCATCACTCTGTCTCTACTGGGTCTTCCTGGACCACCCCACCCGAGGGGAAAGATGGAGATGGGATGCAGGGCAGGGCATCAAATGGGGAGACTGCTGGGCAGTGGTGCAGACAGAAGTGACCACAGATGCTCTGCCCCATCTCAGCCCAGCTCTCACCTGAGAGAGCCCTGCTCTGTGCCTCAGTTTCCCTGTCTGTCAAATGGGGGAGGAGCATGTCAATGAACATTCTTTACTCCAACAGCCGTAGGTCAGGAAGGGGAAGACACTGATGGGATATCTAGAAAGTGAGGCCACAGGAGCTCAGCAGGGGAATCAGAGAAATGGGCACTGCTGTGTGAGCCCGGGTGAGTCACTGACCTTTCTGTGCTTCCGTTTTCTCACCTGCCAAATAGGACAGTGATAATGATCATCTGATACAAGATATCACTTAATAAAAATGTCTGAAAATGGCCCCACAGCTAAAGGTTTTCAAGTGAACTCTCACACAGACGGTCCCAGCATCCCTCCCCAGCCCTTCCCTACAGAAGTGCTTCGAGAACACACTAGTCAAAAACCACAGTCAGAAAACAGGACATGGGTGGCCCTACCTTGGCTCTGCAGGGATTCAGGAGGTTTCCAAAGGAACTTCAGATATGATCCTGAAGATTCCAAAACGCTCCTGGGAAAAACGCAGTTCCTGCAGCAGTTGCAGGGTTCCCATGATTGAGTTTGAGTTGAGTCACATGGGTGGGAGGCCTGGGGTGGCTGCCCCCACCTCTTCCGGCTGTGTGGGCCCTCTGCAGTCTGGCATGTACATTTCCAGTCTGTGTTTGTTTGGGCCTTGGCCCCCCACAACCTGTCAAATTGACAAGGCAGTTGCCGTCATTGCGATTGGCGGGTAAGGAAACTGAGGCTCAGGGAGGAAAAAGCAATTGCTTAAGGCCAGCGTGTTCTTTCGAGGCAGAGCAAGCTCAGTGGCCCTGAGTCTTGAGTTCAGCCATGCCCTGGCACCCACTCCTCATTTTGCAGATGACACACCCCAGGCACCCAGCTCCAGCACTGGACCACTGGCTGGTGGCTTTTTCCCAGGCTCTGGGGATCTATCCACAGGGATCAGGGTCTGCTCCGGGCAACACAGAACCCCTTGCCCACAAACCCTGCCACCCTCTCCCTCCCCACCGCTCAGCACCAGGGCCTTAGCCACCGCCTGCAGCCTCACAAATCCTCCCAGGGACGTCTGGGTAATTAGGAGATTCTTCATTTACTGATGACACTTCTCATTACAAAGCATGAACACACACTTGTCCCCCTCACAGTGCCCAGGCAGGGCTGTGGGATTGGTGGGATTGATGGGTTGGGCAGGCCTGGTGCCTCCTCCCTCAGGCTGTGAAATGGCTGTCTTTGCCCGTAGGTGAGAGATCCCAAGGGCACTGGCTCTCTGCCTTCTACGAGGGCTGGGCCTTGTGCTTGGCATCCCTGCATTGAACCCACACAGTCACCACCCTCTGCTTGACTGTCACTGCCTTCTCTTTTACACGAGGAGATGGAGGCTCAGAGAGGCCAAACCACTTTCCCAAAGTCACAAAGTGGGTAGGTGAAAAAAATCTAGGGGCCTCACCCCTACCCCTGCCGAGAGCCCCATATGTGTATACACACACACACACACACACACACACGCACATGCACAGTTCATTGGATCCAGCAATTTGAAAACCCTAATTTTACAACTAAATGTGAAAGGAAAGCCAAAATACCTGATTCAGGAACAGCCAACTTGCCCTCAGAGGAGTGGTCTCAAGAGTTTGTGGTGAGAGACCACTGCAAAGATCGAGTCACCACTCAGCACTGGGCCTCCAGCTTCCCCAAGACAGGGCTCTGGAAGGGCTCTGAAGCTCTGGCACTGGCGTGGACACTCCCCAGGCAGCCTGGCTTGGAGAGTTTGGGTGCCTGTTCTGACCTGTCTGCTGAACTTCGGCATGTGGATGCATCACAGAGTCTCTGGAACCAGAGGGTGGGACGGGAGGTCCCTGAGTCTCCTTCCCCACACTCAGGCTTGCTGTCACTCTAAGGCACTGAAACTTGCTTAGGGAAGTTCCTGCTTAGAGCTAATATGAGTTTTTCCAACTGTACTGGAGAGGAACTCCTGTACTAAACCACAGGAAAGTCCTGAATTGTGGGGGAAGGGATGCTGGGGAGTGAAGATGGGGAACTTAACGTGTCAAAGTCTCTCAAAGGTTGGAAACATGAGGCTCTTGCCAGAAAAGGTTTTTGTGTCCTGAGGGAATTACATAACAGCAGTATAGTTTATTTGTGTATGTAAATAGGTATATATATATACACGCATGCACACACATTTTGTGGTATTTGTGTGAACTTAGCGTGCAGTATGAAAGCTTAAAGCTGACAAGTGAAATTGAGTTAGCAGGGCATTCCTTATTCCTGATTTATGACTTCACCAGGCACTTGTGCAGGCTGCAGGGCTGGAGAACTGGTGGCAGCAGGAGCCGGTGACCCAGGCACCAGTTGAATTATAAGCCACAGTTTACAAACCATTACGTGCTGTGGGTTCCAGCGATATTTATTGCAGTCTGACCACTTGCAATTCAAAACTTAGTTTTGCAAATGGGGAGGAGAAAGACACCTTAAAAATGTGTCTTAGAGCCAGGCCTCTGCTGAGGCTGCCTTAAGTCAGCCTGCAGTCTACAGGCCTGGGGATAGATAGATGCCCATCCCCTAACCTCTCCCTCCACATACCCCAGTCCCCCTGACAGTAGCGCCCAAGAGGCTCAGTCCATTTTGTTGGAGTAAAGACTTCATCCTATTTTTATGGGTAGAATCCAAAAGAAAGATGAAAGAAATCCACCACTTACCAACCTCCTACTATGTACTAGGCAGCATGGGGAGGTGCTTGCTTCATAACAAGCCTGAGAAAGAAGTATCCTTAATCCCCCATTGACAGCTGGGAAGTTGAGGCCCAGAGAGAGGCATTGATTTATTCCTAGAGGCTGTACAACATTATGGTTAGCAGCATGGGCTTTGGAGCCAGACCGCAGGAGGATCCAATAATGTTTGTGACATTGGGCAAGAGACTCAATCTCTCTGAGCCTGTTTCCCCAACAGAAAAAAAAAAATAGGGATTATGACGGACAATATGTGGGTTGGAACTTTAGGAAGACTGAATGCATGGTAACTATTTATTAGGATGAGTATATCTGGTAGAATGAACGGCAGACTTGAGACCAGGTTTGTGGTGCTCCAAAGCTCCAGCTCTTTCCACTCCATCACCTTGCCCATCAAGTTGAGTGACTTACTCAAGCCCACAGCCAAGGAGGGCATCACCAGGGAGCCTAGCCACACTCTTCCTACTTCTCTTCTCTTGGGGTCATCACCCAAGCAGCTCCTTTACTTAGCCACTTGCCAGTTGCATTTGTTGGGGAGCAGATTGAAAGGATCTCAGCTTGTTCCTCAACAAGTCCCACAGAACCCAGTGAGATCTGGGGTCTGCAGAACACAATGAGTCTCAAGCATTCCACCATCAAACAATTTGAGACACCCTGGCTCTGTCACAGCTGCACTGGTTTCTCCCCTGCAGACCTTCTCAGAGCCTTCACTACACCATGAGGCATCTTGTGGCTCCCTGAGAAGGTGCTACGGTCTGAATGTGTGTGTCCTTTCAAAATTCATAGTTGAAAATTAATACCAAATTCAATATTGTATTAAGAGGTGGGACCTTTGGGAGGTGATTGGAGCATGAGGGCTCTAACAACGTGAATGGAATTAATGCCCTTAGAAAAGAGGCTTGGGAGATCCTGCGTGCCCCTCTGCCATGTAGGGGTGCAGCAACCAGGTGCCATCCATGAAGAATGGGCCCTCACCAAACACCAAATCTGCTGGCACCTTGATCTCGGACTTTACAGCCCTTAGAACCATGAGCAATAAATGTATGCTGTTTATAAATTACCCAGTCTAAGGTATTTTAGTTATAGTACCCCAAACAGACTAAGGCAGAAAGTCTGTGGTTTGAAGTGTTTCCTAACTTACTGACCAGAGGCGTTTTTGGTGGGAGAGACCCTTGTTAACATGAACAGGCTTGGGAAACTAGTCTGGTGGATGGGGCTGTTTCTTGGTCATCAGGATGCAATCTCTGCTTTCTGTATCACTCGGTTGTGACCTTGTAAAGCCCACTTGACCCCTCATGACTCGTAGGGCATCCCCTGGGTGTATTTGGGTCAGTTAGAGCAGCAGGATGGAGGATGTCAAACAGAGAAGAGAGGGTCAGAGCCATGTGGCCGACGGAAGATCGAGTGTCCTGGGAAGAGCTGAGCACAGACCACTGTTTGCCCTTGGCAGGGAACTTCCCCTCCCTGGGCCTCAGTTTCCCTATCTGTTATTAATAGGTCTTCAAGACCCCTGATCTTGAAGGGTCCTTTGGTTCAGGCTTTGTGCACTTAGGGCGTCTGCAGGGCTGGAGTCCTGGCTTCTCTTGACCTCTCTGCCTCAGTGCCTCCAGCCCCAACCACTGCCTCCCACACCCCAGGGAGAATGATGAAGCAGCCAACAGACCGACCCAGGCTTAATGTAGCTGGAGTAAATTAATAATTGATGCACGAAGAGACAAAATCTGTCTCAGAGGGATGTGAGGGAGGGGAGCCCAGGAGGAGGGGGCCAGCCACATGCAGGAGGACAGTGCTGCTCAGGCCAGGCTGGGAACAGGGTGGGCCCTGTGGCCACCTGGCATGGCTCAGGCACCTGGAGGGGTGGCTTCCCTGGGGATCTTTGTCAGGCTCTGCCCAGAAAGACCTGAGGATGTGGCCCTGGGAACAGAGCGCTATCTTGGCTGTCAGTGAGCAGAGGGTATTAGGGAGTTCTGACAAAGAGGATGTTGAGGGTTGTTTTTATTTTGAGACCACAGGGCCTAAGGTGGGTGGAGCCTGGCCACACCCAGTGGATTCTTGAGGTTGGACAATCCTGGCTTTATGTTACCAGAACATGTGATGATGGAAAGTAGATGGGCTGAGGGGACCCTTGGGGGAGGCCAGACTGGGACGGCCAAGATGTCCCCTGATGGCTGCTTATCCCCCTGCCATGCAGTGAGGCCTGGACCCTGGTGTGGGGAGCCTGGAGGCCTGGGCTAGCCTATGACCTTGCAGGGTGTGACAGGTCAGTCTCTTTGTCTCTCTGGGTCTCTGCCACATATGAGGGATGGGCAGGTGACTGCGAGGCTCTTCATCCTTGCTCAGAGACCAGCCCTGAGCCTGAGGGCTGGTCTGGCACAGCCACCTTCCCAGGGACAAAGGTGAGGGGTGGGAGAGGACAGCAGAGCCTGAGCCTCCCAGAGGGTCCCAGCCCAGCCAACACTCAGTGGACTGGTCCTTTGGGGCCTCCAGAGCTGACAAACCTTCACATGCTCAACCCCTTACTCAGGACACATCAGCTGCCAGCCCCAAGACTGTCACTGTCAGACACATCAGCACAACTCGAAGAGGCCTCTGCGTTCACACGCTGTGCTGTCTGTGTTCTTGTGAAGCTGTGTGGCCCACCCGGGGCAGCACGCGGAGCCTCTCCTCTGACGGACCTGCCCTCCCAGGGCCTTGCTGTCCCTCTATTGGGGGCGGCCGTGACAGTTGGTCCTCCCTGCTGTCCTCCTGGGAAGGCCGCGGTGATATTCAGATCTCCCCAGCTGCTTGGGCAGGACTCTGCCAGGCTGAGGGGAGAGGGAGGCCAATGGCCAACAGCAGTGTTTCTCTGGCCAGCCCCAGAGAGGATGGGGCCAAGGGAGGACCCGCATCACACCCAACACGGCACCACAGGACCTAGATCGCCTCATTTAAACCCACTAGCACCCCAAAATATGAATATGGTCTTTCTCATCTCATGTCAGGCAATGGAGGCTCAGAGAAGTCACCTGTCCCAAAGTAACCACATCTTCTTATCTAGAGTCTGCTAACTTCATCCATCCGGTCACCCGAAGCAGAACCCTAGGGTCACGCTTGACTTTCCCACCTGCAGCTAAGTGCGGGGCCAGGACGTGTCCTGTTGGACTCCCTCTGATGCTGGAGCCTGAGTTCTTAACTCCTTGGTGGTGCTGCCCCTTTCACACCCTCACTCAACATTCGCTTGCTAAGGAAGCGTTTTGTAATGACTGCTCCACACTTACTCACCTCTGATAGCACACGAGGGTCTGGGGAGTTATTAGGAAGTCCCAAGGCCCAGGCATTCAGAGGAAAGGCAACAGCAAATGCAAAGCCCTGTAGGTGAGAGAGCATGGCCCACTCGGAGGAAAGAATGGCTGGAGTGTGGAGTCAGGGTCAGGGCGCCATGGGAGGAGGCTTCGGTGTCAAATAGGACATGCCAAGGAGCTTGGACTTCGTCCTTGGTCAAGAGTATATTATTGAGGGGTTTTCAAAAGAAGGTGATGTTTTGGAAAGACCTTCAGCTCTGATGTGTCACACAGAGTGAAAGGGAATGGGAACCGGGGCAAGGCTCAAGTTAGGGGGAGGCCAAGGCATTTATTCAAGTGAAGGTGATGAGGACCCGCACTAGGGGTATGGTCATGGAGGTGACAAGATGAGGACGGACATCTAACAGGGGAGACATGCACACTGTGCTGCTGGGCTGGGGAGCAGGTGGGAAAGTCAAGAGTGGTCCTCGGGTTCCACTTTGGGTGACCAGATGGATGGTGCACAAAGTTAGCAGACTTTGGACAAGGAGAGGATGTGGTCACTTGGGGACAGGTGGGGTTGGAGGTTGCTGAGGGACCTCCAGGTAGAGATGTCTCCTTACCACCAAATATGTGGGGTCTGAAGGTGAAGACAGGTTTGAGGCCATCTTCATGGCAGGTGGTGAGGTCGAGTAGAAGAGTTTGCCAAGGAAGAAGGCAGGAGAGAGAGTGAGGAGAGGAGAAGCGCCGGCCTGGCCTTCTGAGGGAAATGCAGCAGATGAGGCAAGCAGAAAGAGGGAGTCTGAGAAGCCTTGGCCACTCAAGGTCAACAAACCCTGGGGAACCCCCAGCCGGGACCCAGGAGGTGACTGGAGCCTTCTTCCTTATACAGGTTGGCTCCCGGGATAGTGCTAAGCAGCGGCCACTTCATGTGTCTTTGCCTCCCCTAATAGTGTGGAAGCTCAGGTCCCTCTGACTCAATGCCATCTTGTGAAGGTTGCGGGGGTCCCATTTGTCCTCTCACTGGCCTATGAGAAGGCAGTGTGGGACTGAGGCCCAGGGCAGCCATGGATTCCCAGGCCCACAATGTGGCTGGGAGCAAAGCCCTCTGGCTCCCCTGACTTTTCAGGGCTAGAGCCCTGCAGGGAAGTGTACTCTACACCCCTAGACCCACTGTTCAAAAGCACTGCCCCCCCTTTAAGGGCCCTGGCCTTGCAGGGGTGTCCACCTGAGCACAAACTTCCAGAGGTGTCTTCGAATCCCCGACACTGTAGTCTGTTATCACTGGAGGGTGGTGGATTTTGGAGAGGGTACAGCACACACCACGGTGCCAGGCCTAGGGTGCAGAAGCTGTGGGGGAAGGGGTGGGCACACCCCAGCCCTCTGTACACTCCAGGGAAGAGCCAGCTGGGAAGGGTAACAGTCCCTGTCCCCTCCAGCATATCTCCAACTGGTTACCTCCTGGTCCGTCCACTGGAACTCCAGGTGGGCCCTGTGACTTGAATCACACACATCCTCCTTCTGTATCTGACCCAGAACAGGCCCCCCGAAACCTATTCATTCATTCACTCATTTAAGAAAAATTATGATGAGGCAGACGTGGCAATGAACTCTGAGGACACCCTGGTGAGTAAAGTTTTGATTTATTTCTGTTGAGCTCAGGTTCTGCAGGAGGAACTCATGGCCTTGTCATGGTTCATAATATGCTTGACCCAATCTGGAGATCAAGGAGGGCTCTCAGAGGAGGTGACATTAAGACAGAGCCCTGAGGAATGCCCAGGAGTTAATTAGGTGAAGGGACTAGGGGTAAGGAGGGGAGGGGAGGGGATTGGGAGAGCGTTGGCAGGTCAGAAGGGACAGCCTGAAGGAAGATGCAGGGCTGAGAGGAGCATGGTGTCCAGGGGGCATGACATCCCCCTTGAGCTGCGTGCTCAGCTGCGTGCTGTGATTCTCTTATCATATTCAAGAGCCTGGCCAGTGGCTTCAGCTCAGAGTTGGTTCCTATAAGCCCAGAGGCTCTAATCCAGAAGTTGTCCTGCTTCCTCCTCCTGTGTGTGCACTGCTGTTTTGGGAGCCAGTGGCAGAAGCTGTCCATGCCGGCCCATCGGGTTCCCCTGGGTGTCATGGGCAGGCAGTTCCCATGCATGCAATTGGCTCCCAGAGTCTCCCTGACTCAGGGCTCTCATTCTGCCAGGCTGTGCCCAGGGCAAGCCAGAAGTGCCAGAAAAGCTGCAGCCCTCACCTGTGAGGGTGGAAGTTGGTGGATTAGCAACTCAGCTTCCTCGACCTTCTAGAGTGAGAAAGCTCTGAGGTTGCTTCCACACAGGCTCTCAGAGGGCACTCCCTGGGGGCCCGAGCCAGGACCTGAGCTGTAACCTCCATACCACACATTTTCATGACTCCCTGCTTCCTGCCTCCTGCCTCCCTGCCTCCCTTCTGCCTTTCTCATAGCACTTCCTGGGGGCATCTCCTAAGCAAATTACTTGCAGTTGAATCTTTGACCCAGAGTCTGCTGTGGGGAGCTCCTGCTATAAGACAAGACACAGGTGTGAGACTGGAACTCTATTCCCATTCAGGGTCCCTGTTACTCCCCTCCTCATCCCAGGCTGCCAAGAGCTCTGTGCCTACTGACTCTGACTCTGTCCCTGGCTCCTCCTCCCTATGTGCTCCTTGAACTTGCTCAGGGTCGGGCACTTCAGGGGCCCCAGGAAACAACAGCAACAACATGGCACCTGGGGGACTGGAGAAGCTCCTTGTTGGCTGAGGTCTGCAGCGCCTCGGCCACTTTGAGCTGGGTGGGGTGGAATCGCCAGGCTGATTGCAGAGGTCTGTGTGTAGCTGGAGGAGGAGTAGCAATTAGCTGCTGCAGTGACAGCTGAGACAGGGCTGCTAAATGGGCCCATTAGAGGGCATTAGCAAAAATACAGGATGGTGGCCAGAGCAGGGACACAACGCTCTTGCTGGCTGGGGCTGGGGCTGGGGCCTGAAGGAGGTTTACCTGAGAATGTCAGGGAGGCTGGGGCCCCCAACGTGAGCACTACTTTAAAAGGGGAGGGATGCCCCTGTCCTGCAGCCATAGCCCTCCGTGGGGTGCCCATCTGTAGTCACTCAGAGTCCACTTGCAAAGTGATGCCCGCTCAGCCGGCAGATAATGGCTTTAATGGGGCCCTGCACGTAGTGTACTTAACACGTTTCTGAGGTCCTGGTCCCAGCCATTAGCTCATTAGCTCCAGCCTTCGAGGCCCATTTCACAGACGGGGGTGGGGCAGGGACCCATGAAGTGACATGTTAAAGGTCAACCGGTGGGTAGATCTGAACAGAATTCCACAATTTCCTTATCCAAAACCAAACCTACATGGCCTTGCCCCAGAGATTTAACCCCCTTGAGACTTAAGACTGGGTTTTACTCGTCACTGACACCCCAGTGTCTGGTGTCAGGCCTGGCATAGAGCAGGTCTTTTTAAAAAATGGTTATTGAGGGGCCGGGCGCGGTGGCTCACGCTTGTAATCCCAGCACTTTGGGAGGCCAAGGCGGGTGGATCACGAGGTCAGGAGATCGAGACCACGGTGAAACCCCGTCTCTACTAAAAATACAAAAAATTAGCCGGGTGTGGTGGCGGGCGCCTGTAGTCCCAGCTACTCGGAGAGGCTGAGGCAGGAGAATGGCATGAACCCAGGAGGCGGAGCTTGCAGTGAGCCGAGATCGCGCCACTGCACTCCAGCCTGGGTGACAGAGCAAGACTCCGTCTCAAAAAAAATGGTTATTGAGGAGGACGATGAAGACCCAGCAGCTACTGCAGCCCCCAGCCCAGGCTCCCCTATGCCTCAGCCATGTGGGGCCACCATCGCAGAGGCCAGCAGACATGGGCTGGGCTCCTGGATGTGTCACTCCACTGTGTGGTCTCAGCTGAGTTACTGAACCTCCCAGAGCCTCGGTTTCCTCATCTATAGAATGGGGCTATTAATAGGACCATCTCATGGGGTTGTGTGAGGATTCGATGAGACATTTCATTTTTACCTATCCATGTGGTGGGCTGCATTGGGAGTCCTTGTCTAAACAACAGCAGCTGTGCCTCCTGGAAGGTGACCCAGGACTGGACTTGCTGAGGCAGCAGAAAAGAACAGGACAAAGCCCAGTTGGAAAGTGCAGGCAGGCTCCGTGGCAAGGGTTCTGGGCGTCAGGTTCTCTTAAACACGTAGAAGTTGGGGCTTGATAATTTCTAAGGGTGCTTTCAGCTCTAAAAGCCTCTCGGCTCTGTCCAGGGAAGGGCTACTGTGTGTCAAGTATGGGCTGGAACTGCTGAGGATGGGGGCACAGTGGGGACAGCCCAGAGGACCAGGTTTGCTGGAAGAGGGCCAGATCCTGGGCTGATAAATGTCGGCGATGCTAAAGCCATCCCCTGCTTGACACCATGTGCCCAGCCCATTCATCGCTAGGTAGAGCAGCAGGGGCCTGGGGATGGAGCACTGGCTCAGAGACAGGCCTGCCTTGTCCTTAGCTGCACCCTCTGGGAGGTGGGGAGGGTGAGGTGGTGCAGTCTTGCTGTATTCAGGCTGTGACTGCAGCAAGAGCATCTCTCCCACTGGGCAGCTCAGAGAGAACCCCGGCCCCAGCTCTGCCACCTCCCACAACTCCAGCAGGAGCCACGCCTGCTATGAATACAGAGCGAAAATGCCAGCCCCTTACTACGCCCCTTGTTTGCTTCCTGGGGCTTGATATCCTCTGTACCCATTATTGAATTCTGGCTGCATCTGGAGAAACAGAGATGGGGCCCTTTCTCCAGTGCACAGAATGGGAAACTGAGGCAGAGAAAAGCTGGGTGACTTGCATGCAGCTGATACTTACTGCAGTTCTGTGGGGGAACTGAGAGGAGAAGGGCATAGAGAGGAACAAGACAGAGTCCTGGAGAGCAGAATGGAGTGCACTTGGGGCTCCGCTTCAGTTCCCAGCCTGTTTCCAGGCACCTCTTCTCATCTGACCCTGTCAGCAGCCCCAGGGTGGAGGCAGAACAGAATTAAATAGGCCTATCTTACAGATGAGGAAATGGAGGCCCACAGAGGAGCTATAAGGTATTGAAAGCTTTTACTGAGCACTGCTTATTTGTAATGAAAATCATGAGCAGAAAGCCACAAAGATAGTATCTCGAATGCCCTGGGGCTGGAAGGAGTGGTTTTGTTGTTTGACCACCTTCCAAGGCTGTGGAGTTTCCAGAATTTGTCAGTGCAGGGTCAGGCACAGTTTCTGCTGTGGCTCTGGTAACCAGCTTAGGGGCCAACCGTGGGAAAAGCCCATTGCAAGGGACACTCTGATGGCTTGGTCATTTGTCACTCCAGCCTTCTGACCCCCAAGACCAAGGGGCACGGACTGGATCTCCCCAGCCACTAGTTAGTGTGGCTCTGCCTCCTTCCCATGCTGGAGCAGTTCAGCCTTGACCACTATGGGGCACCCCCAACTCCACCTGAAGAGACCCCTCCCTCCCACTGTCCCTTCCTGTAAGTTGTGCATGCCCAGTGCCAAGGAGCATTACTGACACACATCAGGATGCGAATGCACCCTGGAGTCACCCAGGGCACACTGGTGGGACCCTGGCAGCCACCATTCCCACCTGGCTTTGAAGCCATTTGTGCCCAAGGCAGACTCTGCCCCTGGCTTTCTAAGCTGACTCTTAATCCCACGCCCTGGTTGTCCCGCAGTCCCTGAGCACCTAAATCCCCATCCATAAGAAGGGGGGATGACAATAGCACCTACCTACCAGGGCCCGGGTGGTGGCTGAGAGAAGGCCTGCAGGGAGAGCACTGAGCCCAGTGCCTGGCGGGGAGCACTCTGCAAAGAGCAGCCGCGTGTGGCATTATCTGTACTGGCGTAATTGCCCTGTGCCACGGCACTGGGAAGTGAGCACAGATGCACAGTCCCTGCTCTCCAGGAGCGCAAAGTCTGCTCCCCTCACATGGCCAGCTCACGTGTGGCCTCTTCTGAAGTCCCCACCCCACGCAGCTTGCAGGTAAGGGTCCTCCTGCTGTGTCTATCATAGCTGGCATTGCTGCTCCATGGCTGCCTGCTCTTCCAGGTGCTGAGACCCAAAAGCCAGGGCCAGGGATGGATTTTGGCTGTGTACCCAGCACACATCACAGACCAGGACCTGAAGAAATCAGCGTGAAATGAGTGCACATTGAACTCCTGTCTTCCTCCAGTGTCCATTCGCCCTCACTCTGTGCGTGTTGAGCCCAGCGCTGCATGTTTGAATCCATTGCCAAATTTCATTCCCAGGACAACGCTGAGGGAGGTGCTGTCCACTTGGTACAGGTAAAGAAGCAAGCTAGGAAGCCACACTATTTGTTGTTCCAGCCTGGTTCTAACTAGGAAAAGAGGCAGAAAAGACAGGGGAATTACGTGCAGGAAATCCATTTCACAGGTGATGGAGGAGCTGAGAGGCAAATTCGCATGGACGTATCCCCATGCAGCCTTTAAAACAGATTAGCGATGGTACGAGGCCACCGCCACCCTAGACTGGAGAGATGCAGGGAGAGTTGGAGTCTCACGGGTTTGTTTTGTGGAGCCGGAGTCACAGAGAAGACAGCTGCTGTGGGGCCTACTGCCCAAGGCAGAGAGGGAGGGGAGAAGCCCTGGGCTTCCCTTTCTCCAGCCCTCAGCCTCCCGCTGTGCCTCTCATGGTTGGAAGGCAGCTGAGCCAGGGCCTGGGAGACACAGCTTGCAGGAGTCCGTGCCCTAGCGACAGAGAGTAAAGCTGGGTGAGGCTGAAGGGCGGCCTCAGAAGAGTCTGGTGGTCTTCCCACAGGTCTGCCAGTAAGAAGTGGTGCTGTCTGGCTTTGCTCCAGGCACCCTGGCACACCTGGCCCCAGGCGTCCTGCCTCTGCCCTCCCTGACCTAGACTCTGTCATTCCTGTTGGCTCCCACCCCTTCCTCAGCTCCCACCCCTTCCTCAGCTCCCAGAGAACCAGCCCCGTACCCAGGAATATCCTAGTGGCCTCCTGGGCCCAGAGTCCCAGCGGAGCAGCCTGGATCCTGAGTGTGGCAGGAGCAGCCACAGTACGTCCCCTCCTTCAGGCCCTCCTGTCTCTGGGACCCAATGTGTTCACCACCTTCACCCCTGGACTCCTTGACAGCCCGAGAAAGATGCTCATCTCCACCCCTCCCGGCTTCAGCGTCCCATTCACCGCCTTCCGTGACTCTCCTGCTCCTCCCGGCCTCCACCTCCAGTGCTGCCCTCTCTCTCTGGCTCCACAAGTCTCTTTCTTGCCCTTGGCTCATTCTCTTTGGCCTTTGCAGATGCTCTGCTCCTCCCCCTAACAATAGCTCTCCGCTGGCCCTGGGTTCCCCTTCCACTGTCTGGACAGCAGCACGTCGCCTGCAGTCATCTCTGGAATCTCTGGCTCCTAATCCCCGCTCCTCCTTCTCCTCTCCCACTGCAGTGAATGTGGGTTCTTGTCGAGATCTCCAGTCACTGGAGGTTGCCCCACCCAATGCTCCTGCTTCTGTCCCCATGATCTCTGACGTCCAGCAATGTCCTGCTCAGTTGACCACTCCCTTCTTCTGGGGCAGTCTTCCTTGGCTTCCTGCTCTGGTCCTCCTCCTGCATCACTGCCTCCTGGGTGATCTTTGTGGATTTTCCCCTGCCCGGCCTCTCAGTGTTGGGAAGCACCAGGCCCCAGTGCGAGTCCTTCTCCTCTATCCCAGCCACACTCCTCCTGGATCAGCTCACACAGTTTCATGTTTCTCTTCTATCCCAGCCACTCTCCTCCCAGATCAGCTCACAGAGTTTCATGGTTTTAAAGACCACCCCCTCGTGATGGCTTCCAAACTTGATTTGCAGCTCAAGCCACGACATTTAACTCCACATTCATTTCCATAATACCTGCCCAGTGTATTCACATGGACGCATCCCCATGCAGCCTTTAAAGCCATCTTAGTCAAAATGGAACTTTCTGGCCGGGCGCAGTGGCTCACGCTTGTAATCCCAGCACTTTGGGAGGCCGAGGTGGGTGGATCACGAGGTCAGGAGATCGAGACCACGGTAAAACCCCGTCTCTACCAAAAATACAAAAAATTAGCCGGGCGTGGTGGCGGGCGCCTGTACTCCCAGCTACTCGGAGAGGCTGAGGCAGGAGAATGGCGTGAACCCGGGAGGCGGAGCTTGCAGTGAGCCGAGATCGCACCACTGCACTCCAGCCTGGGTGACAGAGCAAGACTCCGTCTCAAAAAAAAAAAAAACGGAACTTTCAGCGCACCCATCACCACTCGATGCAAAGAGCCTCCGCCTTTTGGTAACGGGCACTGCCATCCACCCTACTGCTTAGCCCAAACCTGGTGGATATCCTCAGTTCCTCTCTCCCCACCTCCACCGCATCCTATCCATCACAAGGCTGTGGCTCAATTTCTGAGGCGTAGCTCCAAACCATCCTCTCCATTGTCACTGCCTTCGCCCCCGTCCAGGCCACTGCCATTTCTCCTCATGACTGTAGGAATAACCCCCCTCAATACACCTGAGTCAGGGCACATCACTCCCATCCTTAGCACCCTCCAGTGACCCATGGCACCTAGAATAACAGCCCAACTCCTCCCTGGAGCCTACGTGGCTTTCCTGGATCTGAGCCAGCTGCTTCTACAAACAGCCCCGCTTGCCCAGCTCATGCACGGGGCCCCAGACACAGAGGCCTTCCTTCTCACTGTCCCCTGAGCATGCCTGGTCCCTTCCTGCCCATGGCCTTCCTTTGCTGAGAGGCTTCTGCCCCAGTTGTTCAGGCCTGCCCTGTCCCCCAAGCTAGAGGGGCTTTTCTCTGCCGCTTGAGGACGTAACGCTGCTCTCACATGCACAGACATACGTTCCGTGAGAACAGAGGGTTTGCCCTTCTTGTTTCCAATGGCTTCTCCAGCACACAGTAGACACTCAATATAAGTTGAGTAAATGAATAACCCCATTGTACAGGTGAAAAAAACTGAGTTCCAAGCAAAGACTGCCATTTGGTGATGGTTACACAGCTGAGGGCAGCCAAGCTGGCCCAGCTCCCCCACGTGGCCTGCTCTATCTCCATCTAGTCCAAGGGGCTGGTGGCAGTGGCCAGGGCCTGCTTGCTCAGCGAGCTGAGAGGGCTGGGGACAGGAGGCCTGAGAGCCCCTTTGCTGTGCCCACAGACCCTCCCTCCTAGTGCCTGTTTGCCTGTGATGGAGGCTCAGCTCCGGGATATTTCCCCTTCATTCCTCCTCTTTTTCTCCTCACTGGGGCTTTTTAGGCAGTAATTACAGCCGAAGTGGACAATCTGTCTTTTTTTATTTTTAGGCTTTGACGCTCAGACACCAGGCCCTGGACAGAAAGTGCTGCCTAGAAATAGGTGGCTGGTGCCTGAATGGGGTTCTGCCGGGGCTGGCAGTGAGCAGGGGTGGTGGGCTGAGGTCAGGGTGTTGACGGGCACATCCCTGCCATGGGCTGGGGTGTGGGAAGAGCCACTTCTGCTCTGTGACCTTGGGCAAGTCCCTGGCCCTCTCTGTGCCTCGCCTTCCGGCCCAGGCACAATGGAGGTTAGGACTAAAAGAGCTCCCCAATCTCCGAGGTTTCCAGTGGCGGGGGCCACAGGGCTGGCCCAGAGGGAGGGGTGTTCCTGGCGTCACGGCGCTGAGATAACGGGAAGGATGCGCCGCCTGGAGAGCCACCTGGACAGCCATCCCGCTGATGAGTGATGGTCCTTCACACCCTTCCTGTCCTCCTCTGCTTCTTCCTGTGGCCTTCGCTTTCTCATTGTCCCAAAGCTAGATGTGGCTTATCCTTCCTCCTCCGACTGCCCCCACCCAATTTCCCTATTCTCTTAGGGCTCAGGGGACCTGGCCGTCACCCTCAGGGGCTGACAAACAGGAGGTGGCAGGCCCGGGGCCCGGCTCCAACAGGCACAGCTGTATCCTGGGGTGCCCCGGCCTCTGCCTGGCCGGCCTGATCCCTGCCTCTGCAGGCTGCGCTGGTGGCCATCTCCTCAGGGGCTTCCTCCATATGTCTATCCACCCATTTACTTACCTAGTCATTTACAAAATTCCTCAGGAGCCAGGTGCTGGGGCTGCGGCAGTGAACAGATGAGCAGCTTTCTTTCTCATTGGAGGAAACAGACCACAACACCACAACCAAATAGAGAAGTTTCAGATAAAGATAAGTGCTATGAAGACACAAGAAAAGGCTTATAGCATTGAGGTGGGCAGTGGGATGGCTGCTTCTGAGCAGATGGTGAGGGACAGCATGGATGAGCTGAGGCCTACGTGATGGGAGGAGGGCGGGTTAGGACATGGGACCCTATGACTGAAAGGGAGGGCTGTGTGCCCCTCCTGGGGGACTGGGCTTCTAGGGGTGAGGAGCCTCACTGTGTTGAGGACAGGCTGAAGGAACCCTGGGGATTCAGGAACTCGGCCCACACCATTCTCCCCTCTCTAGGGCCGAGGAAGCTTCTGGGAGCTTTAGGAGAAATCTGAGCTCAAGTCCAAGACTTCACGGGACTGACGTTTCTGAACCAGTTGGCTCCTCTGGGTAAATAAATGCAGGCCTGCGATGGTAGCTTTTCCTTCTTGGCCCTTTGGGAGTTAATTTTGGAATCCCAAAGGGCTGAGCTACAAGGCGGCTCCTAGAGAAGAGCCCAGTTCTTGTAGACAGGGCTGGACGTGACCCAGGTCACACAGCCAGCCAGCAACAGAGCAGGCACTGTCCAGGGGTCCCTGCCCCAACTTAGAGTGCTTCCCACTGGCTCCCTGCCTTCTGCAGACAAAGGTTTAGGGAGTGCAAAGGGAGGTGTTGTGGGGAATACAGCTCGGCAGACAGCCTTTACCTGGAGGGCAGCAGGGACACTAGGGGTCACTGAAGCCTGAGTGGTGGGAAAGAGGCGAGGAGACAGGATGGGGCATCATCCCAACAACCCCAGGTCTGCTCTGTCCTGGAGAGCCCGCATCCCTGACTCCCAGCTGCAGGGATTAGTCAGGACTTATTTCGCAGGCAATTCCCCAGGCCTCTGGCAGGGATTGGCAGCCGACTCATTAGGCAGGAGGAAATGGCCCGTCCTGAAAGCTGTGGGCACTGAAAGTATTGCTGGGAGCCCAGCTGGGAGGATCCTGGCACTGCGGCCCCTCGGTCTCCAGTCTGAAGGGTGGAGGCCTGACCTGGCAGCCTGAAAGCTGCTCCTGCCCAGTTATCTGGGACGCTCAGAGAAGGAGGTATTTTCACTCATGGCAAGGCCTCTTCTCTATGCACCACAGCTAAACAGAATCTTTATTTTGCATTATTTTTGCCCATGAGAAGCCATCACTCCAAAAGGTGCTTATCCCACTTTCTTTTTTAATCCTGTGTGTATGTGTGTGTGCGTGTGCATGCACCTGTGAGCATGGTTGGATACTTACACTCCTAGGATAAGAAGGGACCCACAGGTCCCATTCTATCGCCCCTCTACTGCCACACCCAGTTCAGAAATCCCCTCCACATCGTCTCTGACCTGTGTTCCCTCAGGCCTCGCTCACCTGCCTCCCATGACAAGAAGCATGTCCCCTCCAAAGGCAGCCTGTCACCTACTGAGAGGCCCCGACTCTTAGAAGGAACTTCCCTGTGCCTCCCTTCCGCCCTTCACCTGAGGGCCCCAAGTCAGTGCAGGCTTGCTGGCAAGGATGAAGGGTCCGGGTGAAGCCACTGCCTCTCCCAGGAACTCATCCTGGGTCACCCCGGCCCACCAAACTGTCTCCCTCCTCTGACTTTCCCACTGATAGAAACTGTCTCCCCTTAAGAACGTTTCTGTTTCTCACCAGGTCTCCTGTCACATGGGTCCTGTTTCCCCAGCCAGACAAGGAGCCTCACGAGGACAGAGGCCTGCCTTCTTCCTCATACCCTGGGCACTGAGTGAGAAGAGAAAGAGAGAGAGAGAGAGTGCTTAGAACAGTGCCTGGCCCGTGATAAGCAGGTGCCAGCTATTATAATAAGAAATACTGTTGTTACTCTTCTTATTTCCATCATCATAACCTCCATCCCCATCTACCGTGGCCCCCCTGTGGTATAAGTGAGTGCACTCCATGGGGACCTCACAATCCTGCCCCTCATTCAGCCAGGTGGGCAACAATAGGGGCAGAGCTACGGGGCCCTCCCCACCTGCCAGGTCCCGTTCTAAGCACCAATCCTTGCACCCGATAATGCTTCCCTTTTACAGATGAGTAGACTGAGGCATAGAGCGTTCCGATCATTTGCCCGAGGTGGCACAGCTGTAATGGCAGAGCTGGCAGGCTGTAGCTAGAGTCCGTGCTTCTAACCACATCTCTCCCCACCACCACAAGTACTCAGAGCTGCAGCCACACCTCCTGAGGGTAAGAGAAGGCATATATGTGGCATCGTAGCACAAGACACACAGTGAGTGTCTGCGGCCTGCATCTTCATTCCTGGGGCCCCTGAACATCCTTGGCTCTCCCTGAGGAAGGTAGAAGTGGGCCGGTCCAGGCAGCTCTCATGTCTGCTGGATCCTCTGGCCTCCTTTGTGCAGTGGGTCCTGGCTGCAGCTCTGAGCGCCCCAGCTTTCAGTCGGCTCCATTCCAAGTTCTTTTATTAATTCCCTCACTCTCCAGCAAGAGAACTTTAATTAGCCCGGCCGATTTATCTATATAAATACAAACGGCAAGCACTCCACGGTGGGGTGGGGAAGTAAAAGGGGAGCTGGCAGCGGGTTGCCTGGGGCAGGGGAAGTGACAACTGTGCCTCCCCAGCAACCAAAAATATGACTTTAATATCACGCACACGTGTGCGGGTGTGTGCGCGTTCTGGGCTGGCTGATGGCGCCAGCAGAGCAGTGTCTGCAGGTTGGGTGCAGGCTGTCACCGTGTGATGGGGAACATGTTTCCAGAGCTGGGCTGTTTCTGCTTTCCCAGGAAGGTCTTAATCTCCTCACCTAGGAGTGACATTGACACATTCCCACTCATCGAACTCCCCTCCCTCTCACACCTCCCCCAGGGAGGCAGGGGACACACGACAAAGTCACCCTGTTCCAAAGGCTCCCTTTGGACTTCCAGGACTTTTACCAGGATTGGGGCAGAAGGATGAGCCCGATGACAGCTCAATTCCAGTCCAGGCTCAGGAGACTCAGTGTTGGAGAACCGGCCCTAAGTGTTGGATGCACCTCTGTCTTGCTTACACGTGGGCTCCCGAGGGTCAAACCTTTCTCTGAGCACTTGCAGTGGTGGGGAGAGATGTGATTAGAAGCACGGACTCTAGCTACAGCCTGCCAGCTCTGCCACTACAGCTGCCCACCTCGAGCAAGTGATTTCACCGCTTTGTGCCTCAGTCTACTCATCTGTAAAATGGAAGTATTCTCAGGTGTGAGGATTGATGCTTAGAATGGGACTTGGCAGGTGGGGAGGGCCCCATAGCTCTGCCCCTATTGTTGCCCCCCTGGCTGAATGAGGGGCAGGATTGTGAGGTCCCCATGGAGTGCACTCACTTATACATAGGGGGACCACGGTAGATGGGGATGGAGGTTATGATGATGGAAATAAGAAGAGTAACAACAGTATTTCTTATTATAATAGCTGGCACCTGCTTATCACGGGCCAGGCACTGTTCTAAGCACTCTCTCTGTCTCTCTTCTCACTCAGCGCCGAGAGTATGAGGAAGAAGGCAGGCCTCTGTCCTCGTGAAACTCCTTGTCTGGCTGGGGAAACAGGACCCATGTGACAGGAGACCTGGTGAGAAACAGAAACGTTCTTAAGGGGAGACAGTTTCTATCAGTGGGAAAGTCAGAGGAGGGAGACAGTTTGGTGGGCCGGGGTGACCCAGGATGAGTTCCTGGGAGAGGCAGTGGCTTCACCCGGACCCTTCATCCTTGCCAGCAAGCATGCACTGACTTGGGGCCCTCAGGTGAAGGGAGGAAGGGAGGCACAGGGAAGTTCCTTCTAAGAGTTGGGGCCTCTCAGTAGGTGACAGGCTGCCTTTGGAGGGGACATGCTTCTTGTCATGGGAGGCAGGTGAGCGAGGCCTGAGGGAACACAGGTCAGAGACGATGTGGAGGGGATTTCTGAACTGGGTGTGGCAGTAGAGGGGAGATAGAATGGGACCTGTGGGTCCCTTCTTATCCTAGGAGTCTAAGTATCCAACCATGCTCACAGGTGCATGCACACAGGCAGGCACACACACACACGCACACGCACACACACACACACACAAACACTGGCTGCTGCTGCCCAGTCATCTAGGAAGCTTGGAGAAGGAGGCTTGTTTGTGCCTGGCCAGCCCCTCTCTGTGCACCACTACCACACAGGGACTTGACACTGTGTACCCTCATTCTGCCAACCAAGCAGTAGTAACAGAGCACAGAGATGTGGGGCCCTCTGTTAATCCTCGCAACCTAGAACGCTCCCATTTTACAGTTGTCAAATGAGTAAAATAAGGCATGGAGTGGTGAAATAACTCGCCCAAAGTTACACAGCTCTAAGTGGTGGAGCCAGGATTCCAACCCAGCTAATCTACAATTGGAGTCTGTGCTCCTAACCGCCTCGCACACACCACCGTGAAAATGTTCATCCGCCCAGACAAGGTTTCTATGTTCTTGCTGTCGACCAAACCTGGCCCTCATTGTCAAGGTCACTGGCAAGTGTTGGGGTGGGATGGAGAAAGGGCAGTAAGGAGGCTGCAACTGGGCAGTGGAGAGGTGAAAAGGAAACCCAGTTTCTCTTTGTGGGTGTTGCCTCCACGAAAGGAACGAGCCCTGGGGTCAAATCCTGGCTCCTCCATTTAGCAGCTGGTGGGCCTCAGACATGTCCCTTGCCTCTCTGACTCAATCGCCTCTGCCGAGCAATGGGCTGAGAGGATCCGACGCACAAAGGGCACTCGGGTGGTCCTGGTGCACGCAGAGGGACTCTCAGTAGTGTCTGTTCAAAGAGTCCAAATCACCAGGTTTTCTGAGGTGGCGAGTTCCCCCTTGTTTCCTCCTCCTGGGCCCCATTTGGGCCTCAGGCAGGCTGACATGGAGCTGGCCTTCAGCCTCATGGCCTGGCGAGGCTGAGGAGGAGGCTCCCGGGCCCTGGGCCTGGGACACCGAGGAGCAGCAGACATGGAAAACTCCTGTGTCGTGGCAGTGTTTCCGAGCAGAGCCTAGGAGTGGTAAACTCTATTCTTAGCCAGTGTCCCATCACGTGGAGAGAAACTTGTCATTAGTGGGGAGTGAGGGAGGAGCCGCTGGATTTAACCCTGCAAGGGCCAGAGTGCTGCAAAGAACTGGAGAAGAAACCTGCTGCCTCTTGGGGAGGGGTGGAAATGTGAGTTGGACTGAGCTGGGGCCAAAGGGGCACCCCACGGGGGACACTCGTGGATACCCGTGGGATGGATGCAATAACTAAGTCTCCCCAAGCAGGAATTGCAGGGGGAGCTAGGTGGCTTTCTAAGGGGACAGGGGCCAAGCATGCTCTGCAGGAAGTTTCCAGAAGGAGGCACTCTAAGAGAATATGCAAAGAGTCCTGATGGGCATCAGGAGACCAAATCCACTCCTGTCTCTACCACAGATAAGCTACGTGGCTGGGGACAAACCACAGCCCTTCTCTGGCCTTTGGTCTACGAATGAGGCAGTTAAACTCCATAACTCCTCTGCTCAAACCCACGTGGGGTAAGAGCTGAGAGCAACACCCAAGACTGTGACCCCCTAGTGTGAGCTGCCAGGTCATTTATTTTTGCCACTAGAAGCCATTGATCGAACGAGGTGTTTATTCCCTGTTCTTACTTAACCCTGATGTGCCCCTTGCCATATTATCCTTTTATTTTTATTTCTGAGGCAGGGTCTCTGTCGCCCAGGCTGCAGTGCAGTGGCACGATCTCAGCTCACTGCATCTTCTGCCTCCTGGGCTCAAAACATCCTCTCACCTCAGCCTCCCGAGTAGCTGGGACTACAGGCGCACACACCACCACACATGGCTAATTTTTGTATTTTTTTTGTAGAGATGGGGTTACCCAGGCTGGTCTTGAACTTCTGAGCTCAAAAGATCGTCCCACTTTGGCCTCCCAAAGTGCTGGGATTAGAGGTGTGAGCCACCACGCCTGGCCTCACATTATCCTTCTAATATCATTTGTCAGCAAATGGCGCAAGAGGGCCTGGGACCTAAGTGAGACTAGTGTGACAATGCTGGATGGGGCAAAGCTAGATGTAAAGGCAAGGGAAGCATCTGGACAAGGCAGGACCCAGAGGAGATGCTGGTGGCCTGGGACCTGGGTGGGCAGCAAGGGGACATCCTGGAAGGAAATGTCCGGGCTCCCTGCACACCCTCCTGCCTCCTCCTCTCAGCCTGGGGTTTCGCCTGCTCTGTGTGAGTCAGTCCTCTCTGCCTCCTGGAGGCCGGCCCCTGTGTCCCTTGGTCCGCCAGGTAGGCACTCCTTGAGCTCAGCCTGCACTTGCTCAGGCCTCCCTGGGCCCTGGTGCTGCCGAGCCAGCCCCAAGCCCACCCTCCTGTCCCTGCCTCCCGCCCCAAGCCCTGGCTGTGCTGGCCGCTCATTTCCTTTGTAATTAATCACTGCTGGTCTCCAGCGGTCTCTTCCCCTCCCCAGCTCATTTGCCTAAAGAAATGAGTTGCTTTGTGGAGGAAACCAAATGCTCCCAGCTCCCAGCTCTATGTCCTTGGTTTCCTCCCTCTCCTCCCCAGGCCTGGGAGATGTAGGGCCAGGGTTTTTTCTGGGCATCTATGGGACAAAGAGGAGGAGGCACTGGACTGCAGGGAAAACAGCCTCAGTTTCCCCATGTAAATTAAGATAAGCAATTCCCAGGAAGCCCTGGAAAGAGAAAAGTGCTTTCAGGCCCTAATGGGGGTGGGAGGGAGAAGGTGGTGAAGCTCAGGCCTTCCACATGTTCACTGTCTCCTGGAATGCACCCCACCTGTGCCTGTCCCGCCAGACCAAAGCAGCTAGAATGTTCTGTGAAGTTAATGAACTTTGGATCCCCAAACAGAACAGAACTTGTCGGCTGGTCTCTCTCAAGCAGATACTCAAAGCCCACCATGCAGGCCATGACTCGTGTTGTCATGGGGGAAGAAGAGGGAAGGAAGACAGTATTTGAGGGGTTGAAACAGATAGGGAGGGAAAGGCTGTGGGGAGGAGGCAGGGGCTCCACCATGGAGGGGCTCCCCGGACTCTGGCACTGCCCAGGGAATTGCAGGGGGGCCAGGCCTTCTATCAAGACCTCCAGCACGGTGACCCTCCCAAGTGCAGCGCGCACCGTGGCACTGGGTCAGAAACAGTTTCTGAAGTCTTCCTGGACTCCACCCAGTGACTGAGAGGCCTGGGTCCAAACCCTATTGCAGCTGCTGGCAAGGGTGATGCCTCTGAGACTGTTACTGTGTTCCCATCTGAAGAATGGGGGTAGCAGTAGTCACTGCCTTTCAGCATTGTTAGAGGAAGAGTCAAGATCCTGCAGACAGAGCACTCAGCATAGTGACTGGCACGGGGTAAGTACCCCATAAATACCAGCTATTGCTTATTATCGCTATTATCAAGGTCTCCTGTGTTAGCATCAGAATGCAAGCAGTTGAGAGGGGCAGCATTCCAGGGGTGGCCTTGAATCAACTCTAATTTATTTTTCAAAAGTAAATTATATGCTAACTCTGCCATTCTGTGATTGCTGGTGAGTGTGGCACTGAAACCCCTCATGGCTGATGGAGAGCCAGCATAGGGCCCAGCACCGGGGCTGAGGGCCAGGCTGGCTGCCCCAGGCCACCAGAGAGCCAGGGGTTGTGAGCCACAGCTGCAGAAAGGAAACCACCCAGCAGCCCTGAAATCCTCAGTGTCCCCAGGTGGCTGCATTGCTTTGGCCATCCCAGCTGGGTGTGGGGGTCCTGGAGGGGCTTGCCTGGGTCTGTGATGAAGCAAGCTGCATCGACAGATACCAGGCCTGAGTGAGATGCAGCTGGCTGACCCCAGTCCTGAACGGGGATTTGGCCAGCCCATCTACCTCTTCTGAGCCTGGGGTGTCCTTCCTTCCCCCACAATGGAAGCCCAGGTTTGAGTCTCTGGGGGCATCCCAGAGCCCTCCCCAATGCCTCAGGGCTGGGCTAAAGTAAGCAGAGAGACTCTGAGCTCTGGAATTAGACTGGAAGACACTGAAACAGATTTCTGCTGAGAAAAGTGACATCTTCTTGTGGCCCTGCCCTGGAGGAGTCCCTCGGGCTGCAGAAAGAGTAGGGCTCTCGGTCAGGGCCTGGGCTCCGGTCTTCACTCCGTGGTGGGACCGCGTGCTCCCTCTACTCTACTGGCCTGACTCTAGACGGAAAGATTGGACTACAGACCCCCTGTGATTTCAGATCCCCCTCCAGCCGAAACCACTGAGGAGCTGTGGCAGCAAAGGCGGAGAGAGGAGGGGCGGCAGATTTGAGGAGGACACTGCTGGGGGTGGGGTGGGCCTGACCTGGCAGGCAGGGGCCTGGCTTTCCTGCCTGGGAAACGGAGCTGTCCCTGTCCTTCCTCAGTGTGGCCACGATAGAGAATGACACAGGGACTTCAGCTTCCTGGCTTCTGTGAGCTTGGTGACCCCAGCCTGCTGACAGGGGAGACCTGGGCTGGACTGGGGTCTTCTGGGGTGAAACCTTGTAGACACACCCTGGGGCGTGGCAGGTACAGGTCTGAGAAGGAGCAAGTGGGTGACCAGCTCTAACCAAAATTAACATTTATGTAGCCCTTTGTAGTTTAAAACGTAGAAACATCTAGCATCTCCCCAAATCAGCCCAACTACCTCTTATCACACCCTGTTTACACATCAGAAAACTCATGCCAGAAGGGGTTAAGGGTTCTTCCCAGAATCAAGAGGACCCTCCTGTTTTTACCATTTTACCAGAGGCCCTTTTCTGGCTGGGGAGACCTCAGGACCAACCTGGGCAGTTAGTTTCAACAGCAAGCCTGCCACATACAGTTGGGCAGGTTGTTAACTGCACAAAGCTGCTTGTCTGAGGGGGTGATTATGGGGCTGGAATCCAGCTTCACTCTTGTCGCCAAGCCACATTCTCCAGTGTGGGACAATCTACCAAGAGCACAAAGGTACCATGTGGGCCAGTGGTGCCATAAGGGGCCACCCAGTGGAGCTGCCCCCAGCCTCAGCTTGCTGAATTGAAACACAAGGGTAATCCTCCCTCTTCCAAACTCCTCAACCCTCAAGGGAAATGGGGCCAGTGAGTGGTTGAGAAAATCAATACACTACAAGTGCTTTGAGCTCCTTGAAGATAAGCTTTGTGACCAAGAGGGAGGTGATTAAAGGCAGGAGCTCTTTCTCTGTGGCACTGACAGGGATGGAAGAACGGGTCAGGCTGTCTGGGATGGGGATTTGTGCGTGTGCATGGCAGATACTGGCCTCTCGACACTGGCGTTAGCATCCATCCCTCCTGCTGGACTAGGGGCTGAAGCTTGTGTCTCCCTTGTTTCCGAGCTCCTCCATGTCTCTCCCCGTGACTTGCACTTTGCGGAAGATCAATACACATTTGTTCTCACTGAATTCAATTTTCTGTACATCCTATCATTGCGCTCCTCCATTCTGCTCCCTGTACAAACATACAGTCATTCATGAGCACACACCCAACCTCGGGCTGGGAATCTCGAGACCTGTGTTCAAAGCCTGACTCTGCCCCCACGATGCTGCAACCTATGTACACTGCCTCTGCCCGAACCTCAGTTTCCCCATGTGCCAAGCGAGGCATTGGATGATATGGGTGGCAGGCTCCTTACCGCACAACTCAGGCTGGAGTCGCGGATGCCTCATGGCTATGCGCCTATGCAGAGCCCCCCTTTTGTCTCTGAAGGAGCGGAGATAAAACGGAGCCTAATCCGCACCAGGGAGACAAGTTCTCTGCCCGAGGGGCCAAGGGCACAAATTGGGCCGTCGTGTTGCATTACTTCCGCCCAGCTGGGCTCCACCATCTCACCTCTGTACCCCTGCGGACAGGGACAGTGATGGGCAGACAGCGCAGTGGGGGCAGGGGACCTGAGCCACCACCAGGCCCCCTGTCTCCACCATCAAAGGCAATGGGCGAGGGAGGGGGCCCAGCCCAGGAGGATTTTTAATGACCCCAAATCCTGGCAACTCATTATGTCTCTGATAAGGCAATAGGAGCTGTCATTCTGAGAGGCAGCCAAGGAGGCTCCCTAGAGAAATTTTGCCGCCTTCTCGCTAATCTTCTTATAAACATTGTTATTTATTTTTTCTTATTTTATCCGACATGTGTCAAGCAGCCCCTGCTAAGCCTGTGACATCTCCAGGGAGGCTGGCAGAGGTTTGGGGTTGGCCTGTCCCTCCGCAGCCCTCTCCAGCCCTGGTGCACAGCCCCCATAGGCCTGTTCTCTGGGCAGCCCACGTTCTGTCCACGCTGGCAGCTTTGAGATGCCCACAGGAGCTGGGTCTTGGGCCAGGAGACACGGGCCATCTGGGAGCTGGCCGTCAAGTGAGTGGATCACAGACTATGCCAGTTGGGGCTGGTTCCAAGGAGAAGGCAGGGCTGCCGCCACCACTGGCATCACGGAGTGCCACACAGCTGTGCTGGGAAGCCCCAGGCTTGCTGTGGTGCGCTCAGTCAACACCAAAGTAGCTATCACTGTATCTGCCACTGACGGCAACCACCTTCTCCCAGGCACCGTGCTCAGCCTTCTGAACACAAGAGAGCTCATTCACTCCCCATGAAGTGGGTATTGATGTCAGCCCCACTTGTAGGTGAGGAAACTGAGGCCCAGAGGTTAAACCACTCACTAATGGTGTCCAGGCAGGAAGGGGCAAACTAGGGTTTTGAATCCTGGTGCTCAGAGGTAGAGCTGATGTCATATTTTCTTCATGGCCAGCCTGCTTTGGAACCTCCAGGGGTCCCTGGAGAGAAGCAAAGCCTGGAATCATCTCTGCATTTCACAGATGAAGAAACAGGCTCAGAGAGAGCACGTGGCTTCCCTTGGGGATGGGTTGCAAGATCTCCTGACTTCTGGCTCAGAGTCTTTTTTTTTTTTTTTTCAGGAAGATCTCAGGACAGCTCCCAGACAGTGTCTCCAGGATTTTGTCCTGTGTTATGGGGTGCTGACTCTATAACATGGGCTGGGGCAATGCTAGGTGGGGAGGCCACAGAACTTCCACAGAGCACAAGGTTTCCAGAAAGTCTTGGAGAGCCCCTCTCAACTGTAGTCCCTGGCAACGTTTGTGATAAACCTTACAGATCTCTCACAATGGCTTGTTACTAATAAAGCAGGCTGTAAAACAGTGCATATAGCATGATCCCATTTTACTGATACATAGTTATATGTATGCAAAGTATATATTGCAGAGGGAACCAATGATTGGATTTACTGCTTTTGAAATAGCCTGGCTATTTTTTTTTTTTTTACGTTCTTCTCCTCATTTAAGGCCAATATTTCAACCTTTTGGAGATCCTGAACCCAGAACAAGGCATGTGTTTCTTTAAAATGTTTTATTCTAAAATAATTTTAGATTTACAGAAGGGTTCAAAGATAGCACAGAGTTCCTGTGCACTCTTCACCCAGCTCCCCCTATTGCTCATGCTAATGTTCACAGTGTTTCTCCTGGTGCAACACTGTGGGTTTCACTGTGGATCTCTTTCACATCACAGCAGGGGTGCACACATCAACAGGACTTAGCACTGGTGACGCTAACCTTAATCGCTGGGCTAAGCAGTATCTGCCAGGTTTCTCCACTGTGGTGTTGCTGTTTTCCCCTCTTCTTATTCTATTATTAGAAGCAAGTTGCTAAGTGTAGCCCACACTCAAGAATAGAGGAATTAAGCTTCAGCTCTACTTCTATCTTCGTATATATGAATGTGTACACATCTGTTAAAACTACCACAGTGATTAATATGTTTGGGGGAGACACTTGGAGGCTCTGCAGTGTCCTACTTCTCCTTGAAGATTTGCCCACTAACTTTACCTTCCACTGCTGGATCCGGCCTGCAGCAGCTCCTACTGTGTGTCCCAATGGTGACTTTTGATTTCTCATTCCTTCTACTTTATTTGTTAGGATTCAATACTCTTGTTATACATTGTGTTGCTCAAATTGTTGCAGCTTTGGCCCCTCAAAACTCTTGCAGATGGTTCCTCTGTTCTTTTGACATGAGCCCCATCATATATATACATATATGCCAATCATACTGCTGCTTTTCGTTTGTTTTGTTTTTTGTGTTTTTGTTTGTTTGTTTGTTTGTTTTTGCACTACCTTACTTTCTGGCCCCACGAAATCCTCCAGGGTTATCTAGTACAATCTCTTACCAGCCCTAGAACCAGCCATCTCTCCAAGGAGTCCTGGTTCCTTTTACTGGCAAACAGCATTTGGAAACCAAGACCTGGGTGCTAGGAAGGCACATATTTTTGGACTTTTTTTTTTTTTTTAAGATGGAGTCTCACACTGTCGCCCAGGCTGGAGTGCAGTGGCACAATCTCAGCTCACTGAAAGCTCTGCCTCCCAGGTTCAAGCAATTTTCCTGCCTCAGCCTCTCATGTAGCTGGGATTACAGGCACCCGCCACCATGCCTGGCCAATTTTTGTATTTTTAGTAGAAACAGGGTTTCACCATATTGGCCAGGCTGATTTCGAACTCCTGACCTCAGGTAATCCACCTGCCTCAGCCTCCCAAAGTGCTGGGATTACAGGCATGAGCCACTATGACCAGCCAGGAAGGCACATATTTTTGAAGTCAGTTTTTGTACTGAAAGACATCTGGAACTTGATATCTAGAAATGGTTGGCATCAGTCGTAATCAGGTGTTCTTTTACCTTTGCAATTAAGTATGCTTATGTAAACACATCTGGATCTCCATGGCCCACTTGAGCCTCACCCATAGAATGAACTTGAAAGGTCACTGCAAGGGTGAGGAGTGTTGCTCTGGGTTCAAATCTGTGCTGCTGGCATTTTAGTGCCACTCTGCAGCTCGCCTCCAGTATAAACATCCAACTTTTCATTTGCACGCTCAGGATGTGCAAGCCGTAGAATTTGACATGTCTTTAAAATGTCGATGAACCATTTGGGAAATATTAAATCATGATTTAACGATTCTCCCCAGGTTTTACTCAATTATAAATTTAATATTCTTGACATTTTCCTTCACTCCTATGGCACCTCTGAGACTCCAGAGACTGGGGAGAGAGCTCCAGAAACAAGGGTGTGATCACGAAGGAACTAAGCAGGGCAAGGTATCTCAGCTCTCTGGCTAGTGTCCACCTTCTAAAATGGGAACAATGAAAACAAATGAGAGCACGACGAAGAAAATGCAGTGTTTATCACTATGAATGGTTATTGTTCTGTTTGCATGGCATGTCGTGTTCAGGCTCTGGATCCAGACAAAACTTGGTTCAAATCCTAGCTCCATCACTGACACCTGTGCAACTGTGGGCATGTCGGCTCACCTCTCCAGGCATCAGTTGTTTCATCTATAAAGTGGGGCACCAGTTCTGACCTCAGGGCATGTTATGAGGATCAGATGAGATGATCAGAGTCAAGTGCTTAGTACAGTGCCTGACAGATAATTCAGTAACGTAGTAATAATAATCCCAGCAGGAATAATAGAGTTCCAATGACCTGTCAGAGGGAATGTTACTGGGTCATGTTGCATGGATTTAAGATCAAAACAGGAATCAAATTTAACTATATTTCATGGAATAATTTTTTAAAATAGACTTTACTTTTGAAAGCAGTTTTAGACTCACAGCAAAATTGAGCAGAAGGTACAGACATTTTCCATATACCTCCTATCCCTTCCACCTTCCCCACCATCAAAATCTCACACCAGAGTAGTACATTTGTTGCGATCGATGAACCTATGATGACGTGTCATCATCACCCAGAGTCCACAGTTTACAGCAGGCTTCGCTCTTGGTGTTGTACATTCCATGGGTTTTGGAAAATGTATAACAACACGTAATCACAATTATTTTATCATGCAAAGTAATTTCACTTTCCTAAAAATCCTTTGTGCTTTCCCTGTTCATCCCTCCCTTTCCCCAACCTCAGCAACCGCTGATCTTTTATTCTTTTCTTTTTTTTCTTTTTTTCTTTGAGACAGAGTCTCATTCTGGAGTGCAGTGGCACGATCTTGGCTCACTGCAACCTCCACCTCCTGTGTTCAAGCGATTCTCCTGCTTCAGCCTCCTGACTACCTGGGATGACAGGCGCGCACGACCAGCCCAGCTAATCTTTGTATTTTTAGTGGAGACGGGGTTTCACCATGTTGGCCAGGATGGTCTCAATCTCTTGATCCACTCACCTTGGGCTCCCAAAGTGCTGGGATTACAGGCGTGAGCCACCGCGCCTGGCCCCACTGATCTTTTTACTGTCTCCATAGTTTTGCCTTTTCCAGAATGGCATGTAGCTGGAATCTTACAATACGTGGCCTTTTCAGATTGATTTCTTTCACTTAGTAAAATGTGCTTCAGTTTCCTCTATGTCTTTTCATGGCTTCATAACTCATTCTTTTTTAGTGCTAAATAATATTTTCATTGTTTGAATGTATCGCAGTTTATTTATCCATTCACTTACTCGAAGACATCTTAGTTGCTTCCAAATTTTGACACTTATGAATAAAGCTGCTATAAATAGACATGTGCAAGTTTTTGTGCAGACATAAGTTTTCAATTCATTTCAGTAAATACCAAAGAGCACGATTGCTGGATATATGATAAAAGTGCGTTTAATAAGAAACTGCCGCCAAAACTGTCTTCCAAAGTAGCTGTAGCTTTTTTCATTCCTACCAGCAATGAATGAGAGTTTCTGTTACTCTACATCCTTGCCAGCATTTGGTGTTGTCAGTGTTTTTGGATTTTTGCCATGCTAAGAGGTGTGGAGTGGTATCTTATTATTGGTTTAGTTTGCAATTCCTTAATAATATATGATTTTGGGCCGGGCGCGGTGGCTCACGCTTGTAATCCCAGCACTTTGGGAGGCCGAGGCGGGTGGATCACGAGGTCAGGAGATCGAGACCACGGTGAAACCTCGTCTCTACTAAAAAAAAATACAAAAACTTAGCCGGGCGTGGTGGCGGGCGCCTGTAGTCCCAGCTACTCGGAGAGGCTGAGGCAGGAGAATGGCGTGAACCCGGGAGGCGGAGCTTGCAGTGAGCCGAGACTGCGCCACTGCACTCCAGCCTGGGTGACAGAGCGAGACTCTGTCTCAAAAAAAAAATATATGATTTTGAACATCTTTTCATATGCTTATTTGATATTTGTATATCTTCTTTGGTGAGGTGTCTGTTCAGGTCTTTTGCCCATTTTTAAACTGGGTTGTTTCCTTCCTTCCTTCCTTCCTTCCTTCCTTCCTTCCTTCCTTCCTCCCTCCCTCCCTCCCTCT